>NC_142929.1:168290059-168605059 GCF_046866305.1 Octopus bimaculoides
TATTTTTTTATTTTTGTATAAATGAAAATGACCGGCTTTGAAAATCAAAATGTATGCAATAGTTGTTTTTGAATCTTGTTTTATTATATCAACTAAAACTTAACCTTCCCTAATTTGTTAATATTATGTATTGGAGAATAGTTCCATATGATATTTCTACATGATGGAGATGGTGATATGTTAATGAAGACTAAAGACAAATTATAATGGTAGGCTTCCTAATATACCTCTTCACACTAACACTTTTGATAGGATAAATTTGGGTTTTTTTTCCGATAGCGTAATATTTTTTCTTTTTCTTTTTCCAAGAAACTCTGCCAAGACTTTCAGATTTAATATACCATAATATTTTACTTTCAATTCACTGTACAAAAATCAAAACCAGAAATGGTCGAATGGTTTTTAATTCTGTTGTGATTCCTTCAACTGTGCAATTTTCCTCTACCTCCCATCACTAAGGTCTACCAATAAATAAATTGCTTTAACTATTTACCATAAACGTACTAAACAAGCATAAGAAAAAAATCTAATAAAATGTTTGTGTAGCCAAAATTGTTTTAGGAAATATAAATAAAACCAAAATTTGTTTACTGAGTCAATTTATAGTAACTAACAAATTTAGTTTGAAATGTTGTAAATTCTTTAGCATGTCTGTGACAGTTAATATCAGTCTAACAGCATTTGAGGAAACTGTAAAGTTATGTCCTGATTCAGTCTTAGATAGCACCTGAGTAAGTGAATTGCTTTGTACAATTAGATAGTAGTTCTGTCATCATATGTAGGAACAAAGGAATCATTGCAGCTATTTGACCACTTGAAATAGCAGCCAAATCTCCATCCCTGTCTTAATTAAAGGACAATTAAATAATATAGTCCAAAATATCCTTCAAAAGACTGGGTGATCACTGCTGGAATGCCTTTCATCATTGGTCTATTGGATCAAGACTGACCTAAGGCTAAAAACCTTTCTTTTATTTTTTTCATTGGTTTCATATATATATATATATATATATATATCATCATCATCATCGTTTAACGTCCGCTTTATATGCTAGCATGGGTTGGACGATTTGACTGAGGACTGGCAAGCCAGAAGGCTGCACCAGGCTCCAATCTGATCTGGCAGAGTTTCTACAGCTGGATGCCCTTCCTAACGCCAACCACTCTGAGAGTGTAGTGGGTGCTTTTACATGCCACCGGCACGAGGGCCAGTCACACAGTACTGGCAACGGCCACGCTCAAAAAGGTGTTTTTTATGTGCCACCTGCATGGGAGCCAGTCGAGTGGCACTGGCAACAACCTCGCTCGAATGATTTTCTAACATGCCACCAGCACAAGTGCTAGAGGCAACGCTAGTAACGATTACGCTCTAGTGGTGCTATTTACAGGCCACTAGCACGGAAGCCAGACAGCTGCTCTGGCAATGAACACGCTCGACAGTGCTGCTAGTGCTCCACTGGCACGGTGACCAGTCATCGAGTATGGTTCAATTTCAATTTCACTTGCCCCATATATATATATATATATATATATATATATATATATATATATATATATGAAATTAAATAAATGACAAAGAAACAGGAAATTATGTAATGAACTTCATTAGCTTCCAGCTGTTTCTGTTATAAGATGATGCACAAGCACTCAGCTCTAATTGCACTACATCTTAAAACAGAAACAGTTGTAAGCTATTGAAGGTCATTGCATAATTTTCTGTTCCTTGTCATTTATTCAATTTCATGTTATGTATTCAGCTAATGCTTTATTCTGCAGCATATACATATTGAGTTTTAACACCAGGTTATTACTATCACTAAGCACAAGTGAAACATTAAAATAAATCATCATAGTCATTTAATGTCTGTTTTCTATTCTGGCATAGGTTAGAGATTTTAATCAGAGCTGGTAAGCCAGAGAGCAGCACTAGGTTCCAGTCAGTCGTTTTGGCTTGGTTTCTATGGCTGGGTGCCGTTCCTCATGCCAACCACTCTGCAGAGTATACTGGGTGCCATTTACATGTCACTGGCCATGATCACAATTTCACTTAGCTGGACTTGCCTTCTCAAGCGCAGCAAATCACCAGATATCTTGGTCACTTATCATCTCCATGAAATTCATTGACCAAAGATCATATTTCACCACTTTGTCCCATTCCTTGCTGAGTTTACTTCTTCAAGTTCCCTCCACAATTAGAGATCTGGAAATTCCTAGAGTTTATTGTACCTGCACATCTGCCACACACAAAGACTACTTTTTCTGTTAGTCTTCCTCTGATACTGCTGCACCTCTTATGTGTCCATAGCTTGCACCAGGTATACCTTATAGAGTTTCTGCCTAATCTTTTTCTACATATCAAGCAGTGCCATTTCTCTGTAGGGATCTCTGTTGTCATACTTACTAGGACTTTGGTCTTTGCTAAATTAATTCTAAGGCCCTTTAATTCCAGAATTGTCTTCTCTAATTCTGGAAGTGATTCAGCTATAAGATCAAGGTCAAAAGTATAGAGGAGCTCCCAAGGGCAGCCAGTGCTGCCTGACTGGCTCCCATGCTGGTGGCACATAAGATGCACCATTCAAGCATGGTCGTTGCCAGTGCCACTTGACTGGCCCTCCTGCTGGTAGTAAAAAGCACCAACTACACACTTGGAGTGGTTGGCATTAGGAAGGGCATCCAGCTGTAGAAACTCTGCCAGATAAGATTGGAGCCTGATACAGCCTTCTGGCTTGCCAGTCCTCAGTCAAACCGTCCAACCCATGTCAGCATGGAAAGCGGACATTAAACGATGATGATGATCATCATCATCATCATCATCGTTTAACGTCCGCTTTCCATGCTAGCATGGGTTGGACGATTTGACTGAGGACTGGTGAAACCGGATGGCAACACCAGGCTCCAGTCTGATTTGGCAGAGTTTCTACAGCTGGATGCCCTTCCTAACGCCAACCACTCAGAGAGTGTAGTGGGTGCTTTTACGTGTCACCCGCACGAAAACGGCCACGCTCGAAATGGTGTCTTTTATGTGCCACCCGCACAAGCCAGTCCAGGGGCACTGGCAACGATCTCGCTCGAAAATCCTACAGGAGCCAGTCAGGCGGGTACTGGCAACGGCCACGCTCAAAATGGTGCATCTCATGTGCCACCCGCACAAGAACCAGTCCAGGGGCACTGGCAACGATCTTACTTGGCTTGCCGGGTCTTCTCACGCACAGCCCATTTCCAAAGGTCTCGGTCCGTAGTCATCGCCTCGGTGAGGCCCAATGTACGAAGGTCTTGCCTCACCACCTCAGCCCAGGTCTTCCTGGGCCTACCTCTTCCACGGGTTCCCTCAACTGTTAGGGTGTGGCACTTTTTCACGCAGCTATCCTCCTCCATTCTCACCACATGTCCATACCAGCGCAATCGTCTCTCTTGCACGCCACAACTGATGCTTCTAATGTTCAGCTTTTCTCTCAAGATACTTACACTCTGACGGGTATTCACATTGACATTACACATCCAACGGAGCATACTGGCTTCATTCCTTGCGAGCTTACGTATGTCCTCAGCAGTTACAGCCCATGTTTCACTGCCATGTAGCATGGTTGTTCGTACGCATGCGTCATACAGTCTGCCTTTTACTCTGAGTGAGAGTCCCTTTGTCGCCAGCAGGGGTAAGAGCTCTCTAAACTTTGCCCAGGCTATTCTTATTCTAGCAGCTACACTTTCAGCGCACCCACCCCCACTACTAACTTGGTCGCCCAGATAGCGGAAGCTATCGACTACCTCTAGTTTTTCACCCTGGAATGAGATAGAAGTTGTTTCCTGTTTGTTTGCAGTCTTTATTGCACCTGAACATCTGCCACAAACAAAAACTAACTTGCTAGTTAACCTGCCTTTGATGTTGCTGCACCTCTTATGTGTCCATAGCTTGCACCGGGTACATCTTATAGAGTTACTACCTACTCCTTTTCTACATACTGAGCAGGGCCATCTACCTGAAGGGGTTTGTGTTTTATCTACCTTCCTACTTATTAGGATTTTGGTTTTAGCTAGGTTGACTCTAAGGCCCTTCAGTTCTAGACCTTGCTTCCACACCTGAAACTTCTCCTCTAGTTCTGATAGTGACTCCGCAATTAGGGCAAGGTCATCAGCATAGAGGAGCTCCCAGGGGCAACCTGTCTTGAACTCCTCTGTGATTGCCTGGAGGACTATGGTAAATAATAGGGGGCTGAGGACGGAACCTTGGTGGACCCCTACCTCTACCCGGAATTCATTGCTGTACTCATTTCCAACCCTCACCTTACTGGCCGCATCTCTGTACATGGCTCGCACAGCTCTCACTAGCCATTCTTCTATCCCAAGTTTCCTCATTGACCACCAGATAAGGGATCGGGGGACCCTGTCAAAGGCTTTCTCCATGTCAACGAAAGCCAGGTACAGAGGTTTATCCTTGGCTAGGTATTTCTCTTGCAACTGTCTCACTAGAAATAAGGCATCAGTAGTGCTTTTACCTGGCACGAACCCAAACTGCATCTCATCTAAATTGATTCGCTCCCTAATTAGTTGGGCTATGACCCTCTCTGTAACTTTCATAACCTGATCTAACAGCTTGATGCCTCTGTAATTATTTGTATCTAAAGCGTCCCCTTTACCTTTGTAGCAGTTGACTATGATGCTGCTACACCAGTCATAGGGTATGACTCCTTCGTGTATCACCTGGTTCGTAATACGGGTGACTAGGCTATAGCCAACACTGCCAGATATTTTGAGCATCTCTGCAGTGATTCCTGATGGGCCGGGGGCTTTCCCGGTCTTCATACTCTTAATTGCTTTATCTACCCTGGTACTATCAACTCGGATAGCTGGTCCCTCTATTGGGTCGACATAAGGCAGGCTCTCTTTCTCCCATTCATTCTCTTTATTAAGCAATCTATCGTAGTGGCATCTCCAGACCTCTTTCTTTGCATCCTCATTTAATGCAAGCGTACCATCATCCATGCGAACACATTTCTCTCCTACAACATCACTATTCTCTCTCCTACACTGTCTTGCAACCCGAAATACCTCGAGTCTTTGGTCCTCACGGCGCAGAACATTGGCAAATCTTTCCTTATCTGCTTCCCCTCTGGCTAAATAAACCTGTCGCCTAGCCTCCCTTCTGGCACATTGGTACAATTCCCTGCTACCACCGTTCTTCCAGTCCTTCCAAGCTTGTTTCTTTTGTCTAATAGCCCTGTCTACCTCCTTGTTCCACCACCACGTTACTCTGGGTTGGGAGGGGACCTTACACCACCCACAAATCTGGTCGGTGGCTTTCAACAGGTTGTCCCGCAGAAATCTCCAATTGTCTTCCAGGTTGTCCCGCAGAAATCTCCAATTGTCTTCCAGGTTGTCCCGCAGAAATCTCGATGATGATGATGAGTCTTTACCATTATCTTTCAAGTTCAAAATTACTTTTTGATCATCCCAGAGTTACAGTTCTATATTTAAGAGATGAGGAATTATGTACATTATTTACATTTGAGGATCTTGTTTGTTGTATACACAATGTTTCAGCTGATATACCCTCCAGCCTTCACCAGGTAACTTGGGGAAGTTTCGAACCTGGGTTCTCATCCCTAAGGTATTTTTCAATGTTGTTATTATTATTCAGGTCACTGCCTGGAATTGAACTCGGAATCTTGGGGTTAGTAGCCCATGCTCTTAACCACTGCGCCATATGTCCATGAAGGCTGGAGGGTATATCAGCCAAAACGTTGTTAACAACAAACAAGATGAGGACAAATATCCGTCAAATGTAAATAATATCCCAGAGTTGTTAGAATAAGAACCAGTTGTATATAAGGTATATCCCACCATACAGAAAATTTACCCTTCTACCTGTGTAAGGAATCAATATCATTTCCTTTATTTGAATGATGTTTTTAATGAACTTTTTTATAAATTTTTCTGTTTGTTTTTGTTTGTCTCAGTCCATCATTATATAGTTTTTTGTTTATCTTCAAAATTTTCTGTCTGTTTTCTCATTTCTCTTTCTATCTATATCTCAAGTTATATATATATATATATATATATATATATATACACATACACACATCTGTTACTCTGTCCATGTGTTACTATCTTTCTGTCTTATATTTACAATCATCAGTACATGATATACTCAAATGTGTCCTTTAGACAAGTACAGAAAGGAACAGAGAAATAATGACTGAGAGAACGGTGGGTAAATCATGCGAATAGAATTAATTCACATCTATTTTTATAAATAAAATATTTTTACATTTCACTAATATGCTCTAACTATATTGTTTTCTGGTCATTTGCCTATATATTTGTTTTATGCTTTTATTTTTTAAATTTATTTTTCCTTTCTTCTATGTCTTTACATTGAACTAGAGACCAGCACAAGCTTTACAGCTTACCAACTTCCAGTAGTCCTAATCTAAGGATTGTATCCATCCACATCGTATGGTTTAACCCTTTAGCATTTAAACTGTCCATATCCAGCCCAAATATTCTACATATTTTACATTCAAACTTGCCAAATCAAGCCTCTCACACAGACATTACAAGAATAAACAATCACGTCGTTGAAACCTCAAAGCTATATGATAATGCCTGATTAATTCAAAACAATTTGAATAAAAAAAAAAGCATTACATCTGACAGTAATCTGAATGCTAAAGGGTTAAAGGTAATATAGTTCAAGAATGTCTCATAACAGAGATTATTTGTGCAATTAGACAAAAAAAAAAACTCTCAAGTATTTAAAATCGAAGAACAAGCAAATATATCTCGAATAAGATTTATCAATCAGAATGTTTGGAAAATAAAAGCAGTACAGATGACAGTGGATGTTGTCTTTAAAGCCAGCCAATGAATACAGTGCACATGCAGACATATGATCAAAGCAATGCTATCCATGGCCATTCCATCTTTTGTATATCTACGATCACACTGTCCTCTGTCCTTCCATTTTCAAAACAGTATGGATGAGACCTGAAGATTTGGTTCCTATTTTTAGCAGGTTGGGTGACTATGTTGATGGTCTTTCATTGACTCAAGTAGTTTTGTATTTAGGATAGATGAAGGTAGTGAATTGTCAATCACTAAGATGTTGAATAGTGCCTTGTGGTGTTTGTTCTGACTTCGTGTGATCTGAGTTCAAATCTAGCCATGGTTAATTTTGCCTTCTATCCTTTCAGGGCCAATAAAAAATATATCAAAGTAAAGTGGTGGATTAGCAGAATTATTAGTCAGGTGAGATACTTTGCAGTATTTCTTCCACCTCGTTGCATTATGGCAGCAATGCCAGTGATATACTAAGCTAAATCTGATCAAGTTGGTGGTCTTTCTCTTGGATAAACATCAGTGACATGGAAGGGAGAGATTTTCATGCAAGACCAACTGCTGGTTTCACTCAAAAGAAAAAAAATCTTACCTAGACTTACACATACATGTGCAGACGCATTGTCAACATTGACCAATGGAGACGTTCTAGAATAGATGATTTTCATACCTGCATAATGTAACAGAATTTAAGTTTCCTTGTAGATTACCGTGCCATTTATTTTATGATTAGATTCCTATTGTTTATTCTTGTACAAATCTATAGAATGAGTCGTCAAATTGAAAAAATACATTTGCCACTTGACAATGACTACTGAATAAAGGTAGGAAACTCTGTATAAATTTTATCTTTTGCACTTCAGCGCTTTTGACAAAAATATGTATTCAATATCTTTTTAACACAGCACAAATCCTCTTTCCTCAAGGAATACTAGTTGACTGCCTTCACTTTATTATATTAACTAGCACTCATATAGCACCCTACCTTTTTATGGGACATACATTCAATGCAACAGTGAAGTAGATATTCTAAAGAAATAATTCCAATACATTAAATCTTTAACTGACAAGATAGTGGAGAGAGGAAATATTTGAGTGCTAAAATACACTATCTTTTATCTTTTACTTGTTTCAGGCACTACCTTTTAACAGTTTACTCAAAGAAATCAACTTCAGTCCTTTTTTAAGCTTGGTTTTTACCCTACTGGTCTCTTTCTAACAAACTGCTAAGTTACAGGCACATAAACAAGCCAAGTAGTTGTGAAAGACAAACATGAAAACATGCACACATGTGCATATTATATATGACAGGCTTCTTTCAGTTTCTGTCTACCAAATCCACTCACAAGACATTGGTTGGCCCAGGGTTATAGTAGAAGACACTTTACTCACCTAAGGTGCTGCACAATGGGGCTGAACCTGAGTATTTTTATACCACTTCATTCTGGGAAACTGCTGGAAATGACTTTGCTTTTCCTTACTCTAGAGGCCAATAAAATAATTATATTGTGGACAGATTCCATTGATATATTTTTTTTTTAAAGCTCCTTCTCACTGTCCAGCATTAAAAAGAAAATGACCACACAATAAAGTCATGGCCATACTTTTGACGATAGTCTGTGTCAAGCCTATAAACTTATGTAGTTGCTACTTATCCAGATGCATAAGAGTACAATATTCCTCCCTGAACAGGATGCCAGTTCGTCATAATTTTCCACTGATACTAATTTTCAGATGATTGTACTAAGGCAACATGAAATGAAATGCTCAGTTCAAAGACATGTTTCACCTGTCTGAGAATTGAACCCGTAAGTTCATGAGGAGTCCAACACCCCAACCCACTAAACCACACACCTTTACTGTTGACAGTAGTACATTTTTCTTACCTTTCTCAGTTTTATGTTCAAATTCTGATGATATACTTCTTTCATCCTTCTAGGGTCAAATTAAAATCAATTATAAATTGTGGTGATACCCTTCTGCCAGGTAACTTTCTCAAATTTGTTATGTAAAGTGAAACAAGGTCCAACCAGTAGAGGGATGTTACCAATAGCAAAGTCTGCAAATTGGTTCTCATTCCCTTATTAAAGCAAATTATTAACTTCACTAACACCACTCACATTTTTTGAGAAAAGTGAAATTTCCAATTTAACTAATACATGGTTCTTTTGGGCAGAGTCCAAAATAAACATTTTAACCCTAAATGCCTAATTATCAATATACAAATAAGGAGAAAAAGATCAATAAATAGGGAGCTTTTTTAAGTTCTAGTATTTGCAAAAAATTATATTCTTCGTGAGTGCGTTATTCAAATTTCAATAACTCTACCTCAGATGTTACAATTGGTTGCATGCAAAAAAAGTTATTAGTTCAAGTAGACAAAATTAAACATTGGATGCCTTTAGCAGTGTATACTCTGCTGTAAGCATTTAGTTAAAGACTCCAATATTTCAATAAATTTGTTTCTTCTTCTCAAATAACATAGAAACAGTCAAGCTTGCTGCATTTTGATTCTTGTCCAAAGGCTTTCAAGTTTTTGGTAAAATATCCTTCATATCTAGACTAATCATTTGGTCATTTTCTTCCCATAAAAAAAAGTAGTATTTGAAGCCTCAAGAATTAACCCCTTCCCTTAACATTGCTGGCCTTGTGCCAGAATTTGAAACCATTATATTATATTGTAAGGCGGCAGAATCATTAGTATATCTGACTAAATGTTTAGTTCTGATTTCAAATCCTTTCAGATGAAATTAAGTACCAGGTGAGCACTAGGGTCAATGTAATCAACTTACCTTCTACTCCAAAGTTTCAGGCCTTGTGCCTGGAGTAGAAAGGATTATTATAGAAGTAAGGTGGCGAGCTGGCAAGATTGTTAGCACATCAGAAAATGCTTAGCAGCATTTCTTCCAGCTTCACATTCTGCATTCAAATGCCAATGAGGTTAACTTTGCTTTTCAGGAGTCACTGAAAGAAGTACCAGTTGAGCACTAGGGTCAATGTAATTGACAAGCTCCCTCCTAGAAAATTTCAAGCCCTGTATAGTAGAAAAGATTATTACTAGATGTATATAAATACATGTATATTATATCATCTGCCTTCCATGCCTGCATGGGTTGGACGGTTTGACAGGAGTTGGCCAGGCAGAAGACAGCAGACTTTAATGTTTGGGCACGGTTTTTTCCGGCTAGATGCCTTTCCTAACACCGATCACCCTGCACATATATGTGTATATATAAACCTTTTCTGGAATGCTAACCCTGTCACTAACTTTAGAATGTTCAGTATATTTTATTGCTGTACCAACGAAAGATATGTTACATAGTAAAATCAACTTCCGCATTATGATATACTCTTTTTTTTTTAGTTTAGAAATAAATGTTCACAACAATATTTGTTTCTAGATAAATCTTTTTTAAAGCATGCTGCGGATATTTAAATAAATTGACCATCGTGATAATCTGAGCAAGATTGTAGAATTACTTCCCTTGTATGTAACTACATCGAGTCGTAACAATCCAAGGGAGATAAACGTTTTGCCCAACAGTTAAAGTTAGTTTACTCTTTTACTTGTTTCAGTCATTTGACTGTGGTCATGCTGGAGCACTGCCTTTAGTCGAGCAAATCAACCCCAGGACTTATTCTTTGGAAGCCTAGTACTTATTCTATCGGTGTTTTTCGCCGAACCGCTAAGTTACGGGTACGTAAATACACCAGCATCGGTTGTCAAGCGATGTTGGGGGGGGGGGGCACACACACATATATACGACGGGCTTCTTTCAGTTTCCGTCTACCAAATCCACTCGCAAGACTTTGGTCGGCCCGAGGCTATAGTAGAAGACACTTGCCCAAGGTGCCACGCAGTGGGAATGAATCCGGAACCATGTGGTTGGTAAGCAAGCTACTTACCACACAGCCACTCCTGCACCTTTCTTGAGATTAAGTTTTGAACATAATCAATAGGATGGATTTTTTTATGTATGTAATTTGATTTTTGTATTAATATTTAAATACAACGAAATATATTCTTGTATTAGAATGAATGAAGACGTTCAATGTAATTTTTACATTTCTAGAGAGATAGGTGTTAACAGGTGGACAAGATGTTTGCTTTGCAATCACAGTCTCAAGTTGGATATCACACTGAAGATCCAATGATTACATATATGTGACTAATGTTTAAAACGAGTCTTGTGTCAATAAGTGTCTTTGTCATTCAAAATGTATAAGAGCAATAAAATTAATAGTGATTAACTTAACCTGCGGAGGTGATATACTCAGGTATACCATTAACTTGAATATATTAGCCACATAAAACTATGAGGAGAATGTCACACAATATGATTTACTAATTTGGGGTTAGGAATTTTTCAAGTAAATTCAACACTTAAACTTGTAGACTTCTACATGATTTTAAAAAATGATGCTTAGTGTAGCACAGGGATAAAACTGAATTTGAAAAACCCAATTCTTGATGGCCCAGTCCACCAAGCTGTACATAGTTCACTAAGTACAGATAGGAATTATACCACTGTTGCCTAAACACCCACAGGAAGGCAATATTTATTGCATTTTCTATGATCGAGTAGATTACAGGACAATCTAAAGTTGTTTGTAGTCTAGTAGGGTCTACCATCATTCAAAATATCTCCAAAGCATAACTCTTACAACAATTTAAACAAAGGAAGATTATTGATAACCTCACTGCAGGCATCACCAAGAGTAAAGATAATATAAGACCAAAATTCCAAGTTTAAAATTAATGAATTTATTATAATACATTGTGGATACTTTCCAACAGTTCTGGACATAGTAATAATTAAATATAAACAAGCACAACATCTTCATAGATAAATATTTGGACAATAATCAGAAAAGAAAAAGGTATTTAAGTTTTCTTATTCTGTTTTTAAGACAGTTCTTGATTATATCTAAAAAGAGTTCAAAACACTCAAGTAGCATCTACATTTTGCTTGAAATTTACTGAATATGAACCAGATTGAGGATCTTTTTGCATCTGAAAGTTATCAGTTGAGAGGCCAAATGGTTTAAGAATCATGTTTCCAAGATCTTTCAGTTTACCTACAGGAGAAAAGGGTTTTGATTAAGGAAAAGGCATGGATAATATATATATATATATATATATATACATGCATACAATTTTAAACTTTTTGTAGAAGGGATATAGAAGACACTACTCATGAATTAATGCAGATTAGCTAGGTCCTAGACTTCTTAACTTATAAGGTACTACTGTAAATATCTTAATTTTCAAAGTTATTCTAAGAGAATGCAAGCATGAAAAGGCAAATAAACTCTCAGTAACAGAAAACTATTACAATTATATTGGAACCATTTTAGATCAAGTCTTGAAAAGTAGATATGAATAACTTAAATGGAATTTTTTTTTTTTTTTTTTTTTAATTCCATCCACTGCTGAGAGAGAATCTAGGTAGCAGAAAAACTAGTATGATATTTATTGACATTCATCCTAAGACATAAAAATCATATTCTGAGACACCAATCACTAAAAGTAATCATTTTTTACTAAAATTTTCAATGGTAGCACTTCAAGACCACTGTAATTAAACGTTCAAATTCTGAATTAAAGTAGCAACTAAAATTGCAACAGACGTTCCTCAGCAGAGGATTCATAGTTCTTGGAATTGTTATAAAAAAGTTTATCAATTTATGTTTGAAAAGCAATCGAGATTGCTTTCCAATAATTTGAGAAATTAGCATTGCAATAAAGTCAGGTGTTAAATATACAAACTTCTAGGAATAAGTGTGAGGTTTTGCTATAACCATAGTAAAGAGAGACGAGAAGCGCAATAGCAGCATGTACCATTGTGAACAACTGAAAACAAATTTTTTTTTGTTTTCTGGAAGAGTCAACAATATGCTCATTAGCTTATTTTTTAGCAGCAAGTTCATTATAGTTCGTGGTTGGATTTTATTTATTTATTTTCTTTTTGTCTTGTTCATTATACTTCCTTTCTTATTGCTTTTGATTTTTATAAATTAAGAAGTGTATACTAAAAGTGGTACTTTTGTTTTTAACTTCTGAGATATGGACATTTTTATGATGAGGGATCAGATGTCAATAACTATTACTGATATTTACCAAACAACAAAACGATCAAACTTAGCATTACATAGTTATTACTCTTTCTGTAACACTCTAGATTTACATACATAAAGAGATTTTTACATACCCATCATTTCTGCTTTTAGCTTTTCATTCCGTTCTTCTATTTGTTCAGGAAGTCTCTATATTTAAGACACAAATTTGAGAAATTTATATTTAATACATGCATGCGCACACATTAAAATTTATATTCGTAAATTCAATCCTCAACTGCAGACCATTGCTAATTTATCTGCTCAATGTAAATATAAGCTGAAATTGATGTTCTATATAATTTTATAAATAACATTAAGCTAACATGATAGAATTGATGCATACCTCAAAGACTACAT
Organism: Octopus bimaculoides; assembly: GCF_046866305.1. Lineage (NCBI taxonomy): Eukaryota > Metazoa > Mollusca > Cephalopoda > Octopoda > Octopodidae > Octopus > Octopus bimaculoides. The sequence continues at coordinate 168,303,371 of NC_142929.1, forward strand.
CTTGACTGCAAGCAGAAGTTAAATTAGATAGTAACAACTGATAAATCTAGCAGGTCAGACAATAGGAAAAAAGTGTTGCAACATACAAACCTAGAGTTATTTACTATGCTCCGAGTAAATGAGTTTAATAAAGTAGAATTTTGTCAAATAATGACACAACATGCAAAAATATGAAGAACTCTCCCCAAAACGGTTTAACAAATAAAATACTGGAGTTGAGGTTCTTAGCTTTCAGTCAAATTAAATACATTTACTAAAATTCAGAGATAAATGCTGGTCTGCATTGAAAAGAGTTTATCAAAAAGCAAACATTTAAAATTTGAAAGGCTCGCCTTGAATCAAATTTTTTTTTCTTCGTTTCAAAGGTATCCTTTCCATTATATAATTGAGTCAGAAAGACATTTGCTATAAATATTCAAGCTCATAGTTAAGTAAATAACTATGCCTAATTAAGGGGGAATAACTTGACGACTAACAGCAATTATAATTGATAAAAATGCATACAACATAAACACGATACACGCACATTCCTAAAGGGTCATCAATTTCTCCCACCAATACTGAAAAAAATACATTATGATAATAGGAATTAGGAAAAAGCTTAATTCTCAAACTAAAACCCTCTACTAAGGCAGACCTTCACTATCACTCGCCAATGCACTAAAGAATTCCGGAAGAGATTATCCTCAACATCCCCAATCCATACATTCTTCTCAACACTTACCATGACCTCTACTCCTACAGCAACTGCTTCTCAAGAAACAGGAATTCAAACCTACTGCTGCTGGATTTCACAATTTCTGAACAGTTTCTTCCACATAACATCAATTAACGAAGTTGTTGGGAATATGTGCCAATCATTAGGAGGGCAGCAAGCTGGCAGAATCGTTAGCACGCCAGGCGAAATGCTTAGCAGTATTTCGTCTGCCGTTACGTTCTGAGTTCAAATTCCACTGAGGTCGACTTTGCCTTTCATCCTTTCAGAGTCGATTAAATAAGTACCAGTTATGCATTGGAGTCGATGTAATCAACTTAATCCCGTTGTTTGTCCCCTCTATGTTTAGCCCCCTGTGGACAATAAAGAAATAAATATGTGCCAATCATTAGGGAGTTGTACTTGCAAACTGACATTACAAACTAAAACCACCTACAGAAAGAGGTCTATTACTATCTCTAAAATTCCACTTCAGGCCATCTATGAAACCAGAGATGCACAAAAGAGCCTAACTGGTGGGTTTTGTTTTTTTTTTTTATTCATACCACTTTCTAATTCCCCACAATTTTTAAGTATTAGATACTTTCAGAAGAAATGTTATCTTGTATATTCTGAACTATTATAAATACAAAATACTTATTTGTTACACATTTGTAAAAATATTTAACTATATCTACACATAAAAAATAAACTTTAACTTGCAGTATAGCTCCGAATTATTACTAAATATATGTTCCATACATTTAAAAATCTTTCAGATTATATGGTCTCCTGAATAGTGTCAAATGGTCCTATTCACCCACCATTCTCACCTCATATATGCAGGAACTCATTACAGTTCAGTATTATTTATCACTGCCAGTATCCTATGTCAACAAACAGTACAACTATATCCTCAATCAGCTCTTCATATATACACTACACAGCCCCAGTCACACACATTACAATCTTAAATTAAGACCGCTCAAAAACAGATTAACAATTACACTGAACACATTCATTACCATTCATCTTGCCAACAACACCAGAAATCAGTATTTCGTATGTCATGTTAAGATTCATCAATTATGATTTTTCATATTAAAGGTAATGATCAATGGAATTAACTTTAGATAAGTACTTACTTCTTCAACTCTGGAGGGATGGAAGGAAAGGTGAACAGACTAAATTTAAGTGGAAACTGTACAGAGAGAAGAATGAATATTGCAAAGCATTTCAATCTAGCACTGCCATTTCAGCAACTCCACCATTTTGTACTAAATAACATATACACCCCAAATATAGCATCACAAAAAGACAAAAATTCATATACAACATACATATGTTGTTATTAGAACTTATTAGCTTTTACATAACTAAGAGTGAACAAAATAACCAAGATAAAATTACATAGACACATTAAGATCAACATCAGGGTAAAATACGTGACATGAACCTTCATACAACACCTAAAATTTATCAGTTCATTACTCAGTGGTTTTCAACCATTTTTGCCTATAGACCCCTTTGATTCCTACTTTACTCTTCTAGACCTCCTTATTAAAAAACATTTTTATAATTAAATATTAAGAATTTTATAACAAAATGTTCAAGTATTGTGTATTGTAGAAGTATGATTAATTTATTGTTCATAAACTTCAGTGACAAAATCTTTTATGGACCCCAGTTGAGAACCAATGAGTTAAACCATCCATCAAATTGACTCCAATTTTTTCTCTTTTAAACCCCCAATAAATAACAAACCATACAACATGAATTTCTTTATCTAAAAAAAAGTTACCTACATACACATACAACATCACTGACTGCCTACCCACTACAATAAAAATATTCTGACTGAAAGAGCACTCATACAAGCAGCTTGGTTTATAGTTGCAGTTGACTCCTAAACACATTACACCTGCATTTACAGGTTGAACCATCCTACAACTGCATTCACACAACAGCATCTGGTTGTGACAAAAAGAAAACATACACCCCAAAATGTTACAACACTAATTACATTATTAGGCCTATACTCTGTACAAGAACAGCAACCTTTTAAACAAATCCTATAAAACTGAGGTTGATATATACTGGCTAAGTTCATTTTGCCTTCATCCATAGCATCAACCACTAGAGCTTCTGATCATATCAGAACAAATTATGCAGCAAAATTGATGCAGCATGTCCTCAATGCCATACTGCATCCCCACTACAGCCAACAAATACTTTACATAATGATACAGGCCACCTATTTGTTGTAGAGGTGAAAGAGATAAATGGAATAAGGTATTGGATTTCTAGTCTACAGGTTACAAATTCAAATGTAGTATAGATACTTCACTGGGTTTCTAGGCACAGCCCTTTATTCTAATTGATTCAGTTCAGCTAATTGTTGGGAAATGTACCAGAGCATCACTGCAGTAACTAGCATCCTGTACAGTACAAGATTTAACTCTCATCCACTTATGTCAAAAGTAGAATTAAGGATCAAGTTTCAAAAGTTTCTCAATCTGGAGATACTGAGTGCTCCAAAGCATTTAGTTGACACACTGTGTTTGAGAACAGTTAACCAGACTACTCAATAAGTTTTTTTAAACAAAGCAAAAATGCTGATTTTGTACAGAAAAACAATCTAATTTATACACCTGCATCAACTCAATGCTTGTCTGAGTTAACTCCAACAAGAACTAAACAGAGACAAAATGAGGCATCAAGCTAAACAAGATACATAAAGTGTTGGCTCCAGTACTACCATCTGCACCCATTTCCTTACTCTCAAGCAAACAAAGGCACCTCTATGCAGTCACTTGACAGGTTAAAAATAGCAGCCAGAATTCTCTCAAATCACATCCAACTGTAAAAGAATAAGAACACATTAGATCATGTTGTCTTGTATAAACACTGATTAAAAGACAGGATGACCATTGCTTGAACACTTTTGGTCATAGGCCTATTCAATTAGAGCTGACCTATAGCTAATTAACACCATTATCTTCCTATCATAAAGAAAACATTTATATTGACAGTAATAAACAGTAACAATTACTAACTAAACATGCTGCACGAGCACTGTGCTGAGACGGATCCATTTCAACAATCTTTTTGTAGTCCTGAAGGGCATCTTCAAGCTTGTCTTCTTTCTCATATAATTCTGCACGACGTAATAAAGCCTTTAAGTAGTCCGGATTCAATTCCAGTGCTGAGCAGGAATCTTCAATTGCTTTTTTATTTTTTTGCTGGAAAATAACATTGAAATTATTTCAAATTCAAATAACAGGAACCAATATCTGCTGAGGAAAAAAAAAACCCCAGTAAAAATCAACAATTCTCTACACAATATTTTTAGTACAGCAATAATGACAAGTTAAATTATTCGTTAAATAACCCCCTTGAGGATGATGGATGAACTTATACGTTTATCAATTTTTTGCAGAAAAGGTAGACTGTACGATGCATGCATAAATAGTGTGATGGTGCAAGGTAAGTAAGACATGAGCACTGAATGTGGAAGTTTTGTAGAAGTGAAGCAAGTAGAAGCTGTTGATTTTGTAATGTTAGGAATGCACAAAAAAACTGAGAAAGAGGCTAGAATTAAAAGCACCAAAAGCACAGGAGAGACAACTGAAATGACATAACTCACGATGGGAATAGGTGATGAGAAGTGGGTGAAAAAGAAACCCATGCTGTGAGTGAAGGGAATTTTGGTAACGGAAGACCAAGGAAGACATGAGAAACAGTTGAGATCATATCAGGGATTCAGGTATGAAATGATGAAGGACAAGATGAAAAGTGACATACTCTTCAGCAGATTTCTCCCAACCCATGGAAGTATGGCAAACATGTTAAAATAATGATGATAATGACAATAGTGATTTATGAAAGGCTGATATTTTAGATTCACTTCCACCAACAGATAGAGCATGTAAGGTAAAAGAATTTAATCTAAAGTATTAAGTCCCAGACAGTGAAAGGTTTCATATGTTTCAATAAAAAACATTCTTTTACATGATACAAACTCACAGAGTTTAAAGCTTTATAAAAACAAAGACACAAGAAACAAAAAATTTCCATTTTCTTACCATTCTCATAAATGCAGCAGCTCTATTGGAATACATGATGGCTCTGTCTTTGGGAAATGCTAATGGACACATTTGGAGGGCTTTGGAGTAAAGCTTCATAGCTTCTTGAAAATTACCCGCTTTGAATTCTTGATTACCTTTTTCTTTAAACTGTTGTGCACATTCTTGCCGTTCCTGCAGACAGATAGACAAGTGAAAAAGCAATAACTAATTTAATATCAATAACTATTTACAAACACTCAAACTAGGATCCAGATTCCGTCAAACAAAGTATTTCAGTATGCATTTACTTCATTATTTTAAATATATTTAGTGTTGGGCTTCACAGAGGCAATGACCGAGACCTTTGGCATCGTCGTGCTTGAGAAGGAGACTGATCAAGCCAAGGAAAATCATAGTCGTGGCAGATACCAGTTTCACACAAATGGCATCAGTGCCAATGATACAAAACACCCCGGTGTCACGCAAATGGTACCCATGCTGGTGGCACGTAAAAGCATCCATTACACTCTCAGAGTGGTTGGCATTAGGAAGGGCAACCAGCTGTAGGAAACCATGTCAAATCAGACTGGGGCTTGGTCAAACCATCCAACCCATGCCAGTATGGACAACAGATGTTAAATGATGACCAATGTAAATGTGTTGAGAGAAAAACTGAGTGTAAGAGGCATCAGATGTAGTATGCACTGGTATAGCCATGTTAAGAGCATAGATGAAGACAACTGCATAAAGTGCTGATCTCCAGATGTGGAAGGAACTCAAGGAAGAGGAACCCTAGGGACGGTTTTTACTGTAAAATGATCCTCAGATGTTGAGCCTCACAGAGGAGATGGCGAAGGAGCAAGATTATTGGTGATTTGCTTTACTTGAGAAGACCCATCCAGCTAAGTAAAATCAAGGCCATAAAGGCATATCGTTTATGTCCATGACCCTGACAAACCTTTTCTCCACCTGTATTCAAGATCCACTGTATTCCCCTAACCTCTATCTATCATTCCCACTTCACACCCTTGCAAACCTTCTTGCATACAATGTGTCCCCGTCCATCTCCCACCCTCCTTTAGCAGTGTCACAAATTTTCCCACTCACCAATCTAGTCTCTGATTCCTCATCATCATTTAATATCCATTGTCCATGCACAAGCACCAGTCTGATTTGGCATAGTTTCTATGGTTGGATGCCCTTCCTAATGCCAACCACTTTACAGAGAGTGCTGGATGCTTTTACATGGCACCAGCACACTTGTAGGCCAATCCTCTTCACCAACGGAAGCAGCCTTAACATTTCTGCTGTGGAGTATGGGTCTCCTTGAGTACAACAAGGCGCCAAGTATCTCAATCCTTTATCTACTTGATACTGTCAAGCAAAGTGTAGAGGCCACTTCTAAACAGAGAGTTAGGGAAAGATACACATACACACTCGCACACATATATGTCATCATCATTCAATGTCTACTTTTTTCATGCTTGCAGGGGTCAGATGAAATTTGTTGAGGTAGATTATAGCTGGATGCCCGCTTTGTTGCCAACCCTCACCTATTTTCAAGCAAGATAATAATTCCCCATGGCTAGATATGTTTTTCATGGAAGACTGGATATGAACAATGTTGCTTGTATGACTTTTGCTTATTTACAACTATCGTGTGATGTCAAGACAAGGTACACATACAAGCACACAACAAGCTTCTTTCCATTTCTGCCTACTGAATCCAATCATAAGACCTAAGGCTATAGAGGAAGCTTCTTGTCCAAGGTGCTCTGCTGTGGTACTAAACCTGAAATTACATGGTTGGGAGGCAAACTTAATAACACAGTCACATATATATTTGTTTCATTAATTTATATCGTATTTTGTTATGGTTTCTTCCTCAGTACATCAGATTGTACCTAAAATGCATTGTTTATTCTCAGACAAAACGCATACTTACATTCTAAACTCTTTCCTCAACCAAAAAAAAAAAAAGAAAAAAGTGTAAATAGTTAATTTGCCAAAACTACTGTTGATTCCAAGATTTCTATTTTGTTTCCCTTCAGAGCAATTTTCATTCACCCATTTTTAGTTCTGGTAAAGCCTATCTTTTTTCAAATCTGGACACAGTCAATGTCTTCCAAGAAGAGAAAGAAACAGAGGAATTCAACCCCATACAAAATTGGTAGTTTATCAACCCCCAAATCATAAAAGGCAAATGACTGATTGTTTAGTTTAAAATGTATCACAAAATTAAAATTATAAAGAGTACGTGCACTCACTCTCATTCTCACAAGTGCAAACATACGCTTTACCTTCTTTTCTTCATCTGATAAAGTTTCCTCCATATTCTTCAACAGTTCCTCATCAACTTGAATATCACCTTCATCAGCAGAATGGTATTCATCATCTGTACTTGGTGCTGTTGCACCCTCTGTTGCTTTGTGAATCTGTTCGTCGGTGTCCTCAAAGTTTCCACCACTGTCGTCTTCGCTCTCCGAGTTGCATGTCTCCTTTACATGGTCCAACTTTTCCTCCTCATTCCTGCCATCTAACTTACTGCAGCAATTTTTGCAGTTCGAATCATATTCATCATCGCTGCAATGATGACAGCTCACTGCATCTTGGTCAGCTAGAGACAAAGAAGAAAGTTTGTTTTCGGCATGTGTTAAACAACCTTCTGCCATTTTTGAACTGCTAGTCACACACTTTGTCCTGATTATTCAGATATATGTATGTCTATGTACATATATTTATATGAAAATATATTTTACAATATCCCTAACTGTAATTCCAAAACCATTCTGAAACAAAAGAAAAAAGGCAGATAAAATACGTAAAGATTTCATAACAGACTAATGTAATTAACTGACCTGAAAGTAAGTAAACATGAAATGAATCACATCATACCATACTATATACCATACAGGAGTTTATCTAGCAAATGTTGTAAAGAAAATATATGAAAGTGAAGGAACTATAAAAGGAACAACAATCCTCAAAAAGTATAGTTTGCTGTGACTTAATCTCAGGTCAGCCTTGATCCAGCAACATTCTAATAGTGACCATCACAACTTTTTTTTTTTTTATTCCTAGAATATTTGAGGTGTATTTTACATGCCACCTGCACAGGAGCCAGTCCAGCGGCACTGGCAACGATCTCGCTCGAATGTCTTTTCACATGCCACCAGCACAAGTGCCAGGAAGGCGACGTTGGTAACGATCACGCTCAAATGGTGCTATTTATGTGCCAGCGGCACAGAAACCAGACAGCTGCTCTGGCAACGATCATGCTCAGATGGTGCTCTTAGTCCTCCACTGGTACAGGTACCATCACGATTTCGCTTTCGTTTGCCCCAACAGGTCTTCACAAGCCAAGTTTAGTGTTCAGTGAAAGCGACGTTGGCATGGGTGTCAGTCGTCCAATTTAGTTTGATTTCGATTTCACTTGCCTCAACAGGTCTTCGCAAGTGGAGTTCAGTGTCCAATGAAGGAATGGTACTCATAAATGGGCTGGCAGAGGCCTTGGATTTTGGTCTTACTTGCTTTGCTGGGTCTTCTCACACACAGCATATTTCCAAAATATATATATATATATATACACACACACACACACACATACATATATATATACACACACATATACAAACATAATATGCATTATATTGCATGTTCGGATGGCGTGCCTTCGCCAATAATGTACCTCCACTCGACTACCAAACTCTCACTTCCAACGACTCGACTCAACAGAACTCGACATCTAGACTACTTGGCTCGCTCTACTCAATGCTTCTACGACTAGCTATCACATCCACTATTCATACGTACTGGACTAGCCTACTTATCGTCTGAGGATGTCCACACAACACCTCCCCCTTTTGAAAGTTTTTTTTTTTTTTCCTAAACCTGAATTTATCAATTTTATTTCCTTGGTGAGAAACTAGCATATCTTTTTCTCTTAGCGTTAATTTCCATCATTTCTGTAGGTTTTCTCTTCCTGTTTGACCTACATGTCGGTTCTGCTTCTGCTCGTGGTTCTGGGACCTCAGACAAACCATACCATATATTCATTGGTTCCTCTCGCCGCTCTTGATTTTTGGTATATCTTATTTTTAATTGGTTTATATGCTTTCTGTGTTCATATTTTGGTCCTTTTACAATGTACATCACATTACCCAGACGTCCAGTTATACTTCCTTGTTCCCAGTCCTGTTTTCTGTTTCTATATATTTTAAAATACACTTCATCACCCATGTTAAAAAATTTCATTTTTCTTCCCGAATTTTCTATTTCCTACTCAGCAACAATTTATCAAAAATAGAACAAATTTTTCTGGAAAACATCAAATCTGCGGGTGACCTGCCCAACTCTGCATTTGGATTCAGCGCTATTCTATACACCTGCAAAAACTTCGTCATCTTTGTATCTTCAAAGGTTTCCCGTCTGGTCTTTCTTAAAGCTCATTTGAATGTGTCGACAAATCTTTCCGCTAACCCATTTGACCTCGGATGGTATGGCGGAGTTAACACATGCTCCATTTGAACCAACTTACAGAATCTTTCAAACTCCTTCATCTACATGTATATATAGATGCATATCTGGGTACAAGACATCATAAAAAAATGTGGACAAAATGAAAAACGGAACATAAACAGAGTACAGAAAACACACAGGCCACATAGAGAACATTTCCGTCTTAGGTCCAACTTTTCCCTCAAGGCACACCACATCTGATGCCTCTTAAGCTCAATTCTTCTCTCAAGATGCTTACATTCTGGAAACAAACATGCACACTGACTTCATTTCTTTTAAGTCTGCGCATGTCCTCAGCTGTCATGGCCTATGTTTCACTGCCATGTACCATAGCTGTTTGCACACAGGCATCATACAATCTGCATTTCATTCTGAGGTAGAGGCCCTTTGTTGCCAACAGAGGTAGGAGCTCACTGAACTTCGCCCAGCCTAATCTTATTCTCACAGCTATGCTTTCAGAGCATCCACTTCCTCTACTAACTTGGTCACCTAGATAACGGAAGCTGTCTACTACCTCTAGCTTACCCCACTAGCAGTTGATTATTTTCTATACATTTTCGGTGTTCATTGTACCTGTACATCTTCCACACACAAAAGCTATTTCCCTGCTAACCTTCCTCTGATATTGTTGTACCTACTATGTATCCATAGCTTACAGCAGGTACATCTTATGGAGTTCCTACCTACATCTTTTCTAAAGATTGAGCAGGGCCATCTACCCGAAGGGATTTGTGATTTGTCTGCCTTCCTATTTACTAAGACTTTGGTTTTTGCTAGGTTAACTTTAAGGCCCTTTGATCCTAGACCTTGCTACCATACCTGAAACTTCTCTAGTTCTGATAGTGATTCAACTATAAGAGTAAAGTCATCAGCATAGAGGATTTCCCAGGAGCAGCCTGTTTTGAATTCCTCTGTTATTGCCTGGGGGACTATGATGAACAAGATCGGGCTGAGGACCAATCTTTGGTGAACCCCTACTTGTACCCTGAATTCTTCGCTGTACTCGTTGCCAACCCTCATCTTAGGGTAGCATCCTTGTACATGGCTTGTAAAACTCTCACCAACCACTCATCTATCCCTAGTTTCCACAATGACCACCAGATAAGGGATCAGGGGGTCCTGTCAAGTCAACAAAAGCCGAGTACAGAGGTTTATATTTGGTTAAGTATTTCTCCTGCAGCTGCCTTACCAGGAATATAGCATCAGTGGTGCTTCTCCCTAGCACAAAACCAAACTGCATCTCATCAAGACGAACTCTCTCCCTAATTAGTTGGGCTATGACCCCCTCCATAACTTTTAACACCTAATACAATTTGATACCTCTGTAATTATTTCTATCTAAGGCATCACCTTTACCTTTGGAGCAGTTGACTATGGTGTTGCTATACCAGTCATTGGGTATGACTCCTTCGTGAACCACCCAATTTACAATATGAGTGACTAGACCGTAACCACACTGCCAGATATGTTAAGCATCTCAGCAGTGATCCTTGATGGGCCAGGGGCTTTCCCTGTTTTCATATCTTTAATTGCTTTATCTGCCAAGGTACTGTCAATTCGGATAGGAAATATTGAAGCAGCTTGCTCCAGAGAAAATAATGGATTTTTTGAAAATAAACGGCATTATTGCCACAAGTAAAACGTGTTTGCACACACATGAACACTTTAATTTCACTTTGTCACAGTATTTCTTTGCTGCTTTTACTTTTCGTTTTTCAAGAGTTTGGTGTTATTTCGGCACTCATATTTTTTGTAACTTTCAAAAAAAAATAAATAAATAAAAGTAGGAAAGAAAGTAAGAAATTAACACTTTATTTTCACTTTGTCATATTACTGCAGGAAATTACTCGGAAAGAAATCTTTGCAGAAAGGTGAGTAGATTGATTACATATTACTTTCATTATGTCATCGCAGTTTTGTGAGATTTAGCTGTTATTTCTAGCATGCGAATAGCTTGCTTGAAGGCCAAGGCCGTAGAATAATGAGGGGGGGGGGGGGGTAATTATTTTTTTTTAATTGAGATTTTACAAATAATTTTTTTTGGGAATCATGATCTGGTGGGGGGTGATGAAATTTTGAAGTTACGATTCTTGAAAAAAATTTTTTTCCGAATCGGAATCTCCACAGCCTAAAACGTGGGATTCCGTAAAAAAAAAATTAAAAGGGGGTAAGGGTTCCGTTTACATCGCCATGTGAGCCGCTAACAAAAATAAACTGATTGTGAAAGTGATTCCACAAAGTTACTCCGTGGCGAATGTAAAATGATATCGTTTGTGGAAGTTGTGATAATCGAGAAAGGGTCAATATACAGTTTGTTGACCGGAGAAACCAAAACATTGTTGCAAATACATATTCAATGTTAGGGTATATTTCGTTTCACGTCAAGTTATTTTATAATTCATTTTCACTTTAAATATTTGTGTATATTAACATCCTTGCTGTCCCGAGTTATTCTTCCCATGTAGCGTTATCTTGACACACCTCATTTACAATAGGATAATAAAACTCTTGTTTGGAATTTGCTACATGAAATAGCATGAAATAGCATGAAATTTTGATGGATGGTTGAAATTTAGCTCACAAGAAGTTAATTTCAATAGAGTTAGGATCTGTCTCAAGTGGGCTGGTATCAAAAGGGTTTTTCAGTGAATCAGAATTTACTTCCTCGCTATTATACTTTCATTTTATTCTTTTAATGTCACTTAAGAAACTTCTAGACTCCATTATACTGAAGATTAAATACCTTTCATTTGTACAGGCGCTTTAATCCAACAGTATTTTCTAAACTGTGCAAATTGTTAGTTATTTAATCTTCAATTAATAGAGTCTATATGTTATAACGTAGGGAGTCCTGTTTTTTGAGTCGTAATCTTCAAGAAAATTCTTTTATGGAATATGTGTATACAAGCTAAAACTAAAAGTGAAAATACTCATAAAATAATTTAATTTACCGACATAAAACGAAACACAGTTGAATGTTGTTTGATAGTAATAAAGTTAAGTTATATCAAAAGAAATATAATTAACACACGACTCACATTGTACAAATTCGGTGACAAACCTCTTTCTTCCGTCACGACATCACTTCAACTGTAAGTGCCACCTAGCAGCAGAATATATTAACACTCAGGGGGAAGTAACTGTCACAACATTTGACAAGAGCTCATTTAAGAAAAGATAACTCCCATATATCAACTACGAGGGATTAGCTTGTCGTTGACGCTTTAATAACTATCTGAGAAATATTGCTGCTAATATAATACTTTATCGATGTAAGTAACTGAATGATTTTAAATTAGAAGTTATATTATTGGTACTTAAGTTTATTTCTTTCATCTTACGTTTTCTTCTTTCTTTTTTTATTGTTCTTTAGATTTTCTTCGTCGATAGGATGGACGACGTTCTTCCTTCGAGTTTTGATGCTATAGTGATTGGAACTGGTCTTTCAGAAAGTATCGTTGCTTCGGCTTTATCGCGAATTGGCAAAACAGTCTTACACATAGACAGGAACGCTTATTATGGCAGCCGATGGGCGTCATTCAGCTTGCGTAACCTCCAAACATGGACATCAACACTGAAAGAAAAGGAACAGTTAAAACTGCAAAACACGTCTTGTGACATACCTGATTCTTCCGTTGATATCAACCCTCATCTTCAAGAAGGAGAATCCTTTGTACTCCTCTCGCCCCATGATGAAGGCTTTTCTAATATCCAAATGTCCTATCATCACATATCTACAAACACCACCGACGAATGTGATGCCCCAAATAATATTACAAGTAATGTAATCAAAACTGAACAGGGTCAGCCACCCTGTGATATTCATGAAGAACGATCAGAAGAGGATGATGGTATAAATAAAGCGGATGAAGACACTGGAGTGGTAGAGGAAACCGAAAATAAGAAAGAGACGTCTGAAAATAAGGAAGTGACGTCTGAAAATAAGGAAGAGACCTCTGAAAATAAGGAAGAGACCTCTGAAAATAAGCAACTTGATTCTAATTCCTTCATGGAAGCCACTACAGACAGTGCAGAACTTAAGGAAATTGAAGTATATATCACATCAGAAAAGGCGTTAGAAAATGTGACCAATAACAAGGTTACTGAAAAATGGACTGTTAAAAAGTTTGAGGACCAATGGAGACGTTTTAATTTTGATACAGCTCCCAAAGTATTATACTGTAATGGTGATATGGTTCATCTTTTGATTCAGTCTGATATTTCTCGTTATTGTGAATTCAAGCTTGTGTCACGTATTCTTACTATTTTTCAGAATGAATTAATAAAAGTTCCCTGTTCTCGGGCTCATATTTTCAACTCCAGAGAAGTATCAATGCTTGAGAAACGAATAATGATGAAATTTGTAAAAGCCTGTTTAGAAAATAATCCTGATGAAACAATGAAAGAATTTTATGATCGTCCTTTTTCAGCATATTTAGAAGAAAAGTTTTCTCCAATTGCAAGACATTATATTTACCATGGAATTGCAATGGCACAAAAATCTACCACAACTAAAGAAGGGATTGCTTTAGCTCAGAAGTTTTTTTCATCAGTTGGGCAGTATGGAGACATTCCTTTTATAACATCTATTTATGGGGTTGGAGAACTTCCACAGGCTTTTAGTCGTATGTGTGCCGTATGGGGTGGAATTTATTGTTTAAATTTATCAGTTAAAGCAATAATTATTCATGAGGGAAAAGCAAAAGCTGTTATCACTTCTGATGGTAAACGAATTGAATGTGAATGGCTTATAGTAGAACCGAGTTACATTCCAGATGATATTATTGAGTCCATGGAGACCCAAATAGTGAATAGAGCCATATTAGTTACTGACAAAGCTTTACTACAATCACCTAAAGAAGAACTGTCACTGCTGAATATTTACCCACCAGAGGATACTTCAAGGCCTGTAGTGATGCTGGAATATCCACCGTCTGCTATGGTTTGCCCTACAGGTTTATGTCTTATCCACTTCACTAGACAAGGTGAAGCTGATCCCAAAACTGAACTTGATTATGCTTGTAAATATTTGTTCAATTTTGAACCTATTGATGAGGATAAGAAAGATACAGAGAGTGCTGAAGGTGACACCCAACAAAACAATGACACTCGACCGAATGTTTTATGGTCACTTTTTTTCCAGGTAAAGAGCAAACGCAATGTCAAACTTCAACAGTCCCTACCCAATAATATTTTAGTGACCTCACAACCAGGATCTGAATTAGACTTGGATTTCTATCCAGGAGAAGCTAAACAAATATTTGAAACAATGTATCCTGGTGAAGAATTTCATCCAAAATGTCCCCATCCAGAAGACATTATTTATTGTTCTGAAGAAGACAAAGGCACTGCTAGTGACAATGATACTAATAAAAATGAAAGTGATAGTAGTACAACAATCTCAGAGTCTCTTTACCCCAATACAACAAGCAGTTCTACACTTGTTACTGATTCAGATACTCTTACTACAATTGACAGTTTATCTGACATGAAACTGGATGATTGAAATAGTCTATATTGTCTTTAAAGTTAAGGAAAAGCTACATTAATTTAATCAATTTAACTACTTCAGAATGTTTATGTCCACAACCAACCAAAACTCAATCAGCATTTTATTAGTCTTTGTTATTTTAAGAAAATTTTCTCAAAAAATTTACAGTCACTGAAATAATGGCTTCACCATTCGTGTTTCTATTCTCTATGCTAAAATTTAATCAGTATATTCTTCAATTACCTTAAGACATGTGTATTTGTGTTTATACGTGTGTGTTTGTGTGAGTGTGTAGAAGTTGAACAGAGAATTATACTGGTTAAAACCTGTAAGAAATAGAAGCATGAAAGAATAGGTGGAAGCATTCAAATACTTAACTCATCTCAAAAATATGGATATTAACTAAAACCTTGTGTGTGATATTTTACCCTTTGCCAGCTTAAACTAATTAGTCTACAACTTTGTTGATAAAAGTATGATGTATACTTTTTCTGTCTTCTGTTCTAAATTTCATAACTGTGATTATTGTGATAAAGAAAACTTAAATACATTTTAGGTGATAACATAGTCCTGTTATTATCATTGATGTCCTCACTATTTGTTTATCATTCTGTAAAAAATACTCAAATCTTCATTTTAATTCTTTCAATTTTTCCCTACTATTTATCCTGATATAAATGCTATTTTGAGATAATGGATTTAATATTGACATTTAAAACTATTCTGAATAGAAATCAAAACATTGCCTACTCATTTAATAAAATCTTGTTGTAGTTATTCTGTGTCCATTTTTCAATTTCTTAAAGTGTATCAAACACCACTGATTGAGCAAGATGTAAACTTCCAATAAACTGGAATTACAATATAATTTATGCCTGAGATGAGTTGTTAATAAGATCATAATTTTTTGGACTGTTAAATTCATCTTTAGAGATGAATATATTGCTTTACAATATTTACAAATCCACTGTTTCAATCTGCTTGATCGTCAATCATCATCAGCTATTTTATTCTTGGGTGTGTGCATAATCCTAAACTGGATTTGAACATAAATTGTGTGAATGTTAATGTTGTTAAACAAAATTTCATCTCTAAGGATTAGGTTAATAATACAAAATATTATATCCTTAAATACAATTTCAATTCCCATTTGAAGTTATCTCTTTTCATTTATATCCTTTGGGAAAGCACAAACACCCATACAAGTCAAGAACTTACCATTTCCACTCCTCCATAAATACAGAGCCTTGTGCCTAATCAAAGAAATGAAAAATTTATTGATGCAAAGTTAAAGCATTGCATTGTGAGTTCCAATTCTACTGCAGCCTTAATCCTACATGAAATAAATTATTTTCATCTCTCTTTCTCTCTCTCTCTCTCTCTCTCTCTCTCCTTTATAAAGTAGGTAGTTAATGTTTCAAAAAGCCATTAATCTTTAAAAACTTGCTTTTGTGGGTGGGGAAACAATTTGTGTGGAAATGTAAGTAATGAGAGAGAGAATTATGTTTAGTCATCAACCAAACTAAAGCTGTTTCTCTGTGGATTCTGAATGATTGTACACTATTAATAACCATGTTCAACATTCCACCTGTATGTGAAATTATTTCCTGCTGTACTGCTACCAACAGTACTCAACTTGCCTGAGTTTACAGAAAATATGAGAAAAAGTCACATAACATATGGCAGTTGGCTTGAAAATATGTACCCCTATGATAAATAGATGTAAAATTGTGGCAGCCTGCAATTTGGAACATACATTCTCTTTTATATTGCTCTTGTGAGGACAAATGGTCTAGCAACAGACTGAAGAATGTTGTTATTGACTCGGCCTTCATTCCTTCAAATACATGTATTAGGGCTGATTCAATCTATTACATTTCCTCATCTATAAATTTGTAGACTTGTACCAAAATTTGTTTCATACAGGAAATCTATGATTTAAGAATAAGTGGTCAATGACATAAATTCAGTTAAAATCTGCATAAGAAATTACTTTATTGAAAGGTTAAAGAAGTAAATATTGTCATTTTTCTATCCTCATCATCAGATAACTGAGAGAGTATTTTGGAATGGTCCACAGAATTATCGTTTGAAAGGTGCATTGATTCAATATGGTTTGGGAGCCTTATGTCATGCATTCCCTTTTGTATATCTTGTAGTGAGTCAAAGCATGTTCTACCTTTTTGTTGTCCAACTATTTTAGCATGTACATAGTTTTTGGTGGTAGTGGTGGATGTAGATGAGAGACTAATCATAGTTTAGAATCATCCTTGAAATTTAGTCAAGCAGAATTGTATTTAGAGTGGTCAATCAACCTGTTTATTTGGCATTTGTCTGTTACATGTATGATTTTATAGACTGTTGGATTTATAGTTAGAGGACCTATATAAGTAGAAACTGACTGAAACTATGAATTATACTCTTAACTGTCCTCAAAATACTCTTTTAAAAGATAAGAAAAAGAGTTGGCATCCAGCCAGAAAACACAGTCTTAAAATATCCTGTCCAACTTATGCCAGCATAAAAAAGAAGATATATAAAAATGCAGGTGATAATGTTTCACTGGGTAGTTGGTTCTTTGAGTTTAAGAAAACCATTTCTGTTGAGTTTTACTTAAAATAAAGTGACATTTGAAGTAGGAAAATAGACACATACATATGGTAGACAGATACAAGAATAAAATTTACTTATCAAGTATAATTCATTGATATTATTATTGCAATGAGATTCAATTTGTTTCATAATTTGAAAACAAGAAGTGACCTAAAGCTATATGACAGTGTTACTAATACAGTTACTCGTGTTGAGTATGCTGAATCAAGTCTGGGAATTCTTAGTTGGGTAAACATGGTAAACATGTTTTGTAAATCAGAACTGTATAACTCCTGAGCTAATTATATAAGTTAATCTGAAGACGAATAGGAATGCCCATAATTATTCCAAATCTTAAAATAAAATGAGTTTAGGCATGAGTGGTGTAGAAAAGATAATGGTGGATTCTTTGTTGATGAGTATTCAGTTGTTTCACTAAGTTCTTGTCCATGAAACATGTTAGTAGCTGAGTATTCCACAGACATGTATCATTTATGTAATTCTCAAGCCAATTTAGCATGTGACAATGCTTGACCTTTGAATTACAGATGGAAACCAGAAATAATGTCAAAAGCATTCTATGCAATTCTCTAACAATTCTACTAATTTGCTACCTTACCAATATAGTAACAGTAGGCAAGGTGGTGAGCTGGCAGAATCTTAAGCACTCTAGCGGCGAGCCGGAAGAAACATTAGCACACCGGGTGAAATGCTTAGCGGTATTTCGTCTGCCGCTATGTTCTGAGTTCAAATTCCACCGAGGTCGACTTTGCTTTTCATCCTTTCGGGGTCAATTAAATAAGTACCAGTTACGCACTGGGGTTGACATAATCGACTTAATCCGTTTGTTTGTCCCCTTGTGGGCAGTAAAGAAATAAGAATCTTAAGCACACAGGGCAAAATGCTTAGCAGCATTTATGTTCTGAATTTAAATTCCATCAAGGTCAACTTTGCCTTTCATCCTTTCGGGATTCATAAAATAAGTACCAGTTGAGTACTGGGGTCAATCTAAGTGACTATCCCCCACTCTCTAACTTGCTGGCCTTGTGCCAAAATTTGAAACCAGTATAGTAACAGTAGAAGAAAGAAACCAGGAAAGTGATATGGCTCAACAATAAAACAGTATTGTAAACTGCTACAGAATGAAAGCTTTATAAATAATGTTATATTTTTCTTGGGCATGAGGATCCAATACTACTGTATTACCACTGTTTCAGCATACACTATTTAATCCATGATATCCACTTAGATTTTGACAAGTCAACAAGGAAGTAGCTTGGCTTGCTAGAAATAGCCAACCAAAATCTCCCTTAGCATCTTAAAAAAAATCAACACATTAGACAAAGTAAATATATAAAAATACAGGATGTTCACTATTAGAACACCTCATATATTATCAACTTAGCCAACTGTTTTTTATGTAGTTTAGAATGTATATACATCAACCTGAGTGGAGGTGCAATGGCCCAGTGGTTAGGGCAGCGGACTCGCGGTTTCGATTCCCAGACCGGGCGTTGTGAGTGCTTATTGAGTGAAAAACACCTAAAGCTCAGCGAGGCTCCAGCAGGGGATGGTGGCGAACCCTGCTGTACTCTTCCACCTTTCACTCTTTCTTCCTGTTTCTGTTGTACCTGTATTTCAAAAGGGCCAGCCTTGTCACACCATGTCACGCTGAATATCCCCGAGAACTATATTAAGAGTACACGTGTCTGTGGAGTGCTCAGCCAGTTGCACGTTAATTTCACGAGCAGGCTGTTCTGTTGATTGGATCAACTGGAACCCTCGACGTCATATGTGATGGAATGCCAACAAATATCAACCTGAATGTTTGATCAGTACTATAGTTAAGAACGTATTAGCTCTTGGCAATAAAATTAGCAACTGTCCAGTTAAGGATTGAAATATTTCATTGTTCTGAAAAGGAGACTCAGTTTCAATGATATTGTCACTGACCAGTGTTTAGCCTTTTTTCTTTTTTTTTTTAAGTACATTTTGAACATTTTTGTATTCATCTCAGATCAAAATATAAAATATAATTATGTCTCTTAAATGCATTTCAGGACCAATACTTGAGAGATGAATTTCCCATATAAAGAATAATAAATAAATAAAAATTCAATGTTCAATAATGGTCACCATAGGACCAATGCTAAACTTAGGTTTCTCAAGACTTAAATCTCACCTTGCTTATCACTTAACTTTAACTGTAAGATTTAATCCCTAATTTCTAAAGTTAAATAAATTGGTCCAACCAGAATTGTCTCATCCAAGAACAATAAATCAGAGGCAATGGTTGTCAACTTATAATATTTAAAGCCTGCAAGATATTTGAAGATATTTTTAAAAACTTTGCCCAGATTTGATTATAATTAAAACATTTTCAGTGACATCTTACATTATCATTTGATCTGAAGCAAGATGACTCAATCTTATTTTTGATAGATTTTTAATGTGAAAATATATTTTGAAGTCTATTCATACATTTGAAATATAATTTTAGAGGTAAGGACAATGAAATTCAATGTAGAAATGTGGGAAAATGAAGGTCCAAGTAAATTTAAGAAGAGTAATAAAATGGTTTTGAATATTGTCCTGGTTGATTCCAGTAGTTCACTGCTTTAACACGGTAATATCCTGTCACCAATGTAGAATTATTTCCTGAAAAAAAATTATGAAATAAAATAAAACTTCAGTGAAGAATCTTCACAAACAATGACATTTAGAAAATGTTACTTTCCTCTTAAGGAAAAAAATGGCCCAGATATGTAGGAAATATGGGAATAGTATGTTGTGACTGACCACAAATGTGTATGGGGAGAGGGTAATATGTTTGTGAAGAATGAGTTTGATGTGTGATAGGCAGCTATCACACAACCTGGATTCAGAATATGAGTTCAGGTTTAATGTCAAGGTCATCATCATCATCATTTAACATCCATTGTCCATGCTGGCATGCGTTGGAGAGTTTGATCAGGCTGGCATGCTGGAAGGCTGCACCAGACTCCAGTGTGATTTGGCATGGTTTTCTGCAGCTGGATGCACTTCCTAACACCAGCCACTCTGAAAGTGTAAAGGGTGCTTTTACATGCCACCAGCACGGGTGCCATTTGTGTGACACCAGGATGCCAATTTGCATGACACTAGTATCTGACACAACCGCAATTTTGCTCGGCTTGATGGGTCTTCTTCTCAAGCACAACATAATGCCAAAGATCTCAGTCATTGCCTCCATGGGGCCCAACACTCGGAAGGAACTCAGCCACTTTGCCTCTGTGAGGCCCAACGCTCGAAAGGTATTCTTGACATGCCACCAGCACAGGTGCACTTGGCTTAACAGGTCCTCTCAAGCAGAGCACATCACCAAAGATCTCGATTACTAGTCATTGCCTCTATGAGGCTCAAAGTTTGAAGATCATGTTTCACCATTTCATCCCATGTCTTCCTGGGTCTACCTCTACCACAGGTTCCCTCCACAGTTAAAGATTGGCATTTCTTTACGCAGCTGTACTCATCCATATGCATCACATGACCATACCAGCACAGTCATCTCTCTTGCACACCACATCTGATGCCTCTTATTAACTTTTCTCTCAAGATGCTAACACTTTGTTGAACATGCACATCCAGCAAAGCATACTGACTTCATTTCTTTCAAGCCAACACATGTCCTCAGCTGTCAGAGCCCATGTTTCACTGCCATGCAGCATAGGTGAATTATGATACACTGTGGTTTTATATTTAAACATTTCTACATTCCAAAATGATCTAATGCCTATTCTCAACTGTTAGATGAAATGAAGTGACAGAGTAAAGTGTTCTGATCAAAAATACAATGAAATGCCTGCAGTGGATTTGATTCATAACCATGAATAGGTATTTCAATACTCCATCCACTCAACCACTTTACCTTTCCTGTAACTACTTACATGAATTTCTCTAAGGTTTATTACATTAAAAATATTAAAACACTCTGACCACAGTACACATGTAACCCCATTTTCTAATGAATTTCTATACTGCACCTTGCTACAAATTTTCAGCTCAGCATACAATGTTACATCATGAGCAATGAGGATGTGACAGAGCATGCAAGGAAGTCTCAAACCAGACTAAACTACAATTCATCCACTCATCATCATCATCATCATCATCATGCTAGCATGGTTTGGACGATTTGACTGAGGACTGGCAAACTAAATGGCTGCACCAGGCTCTAATCTGACCTGGCAGAGTTTCTATAGCTGGATGCCCTTCCTAACGCCAACCACTCCGAGAGGTTAGTGGGTGCTTTTACATGCCACCGGCACAAGGGCCAGTCAGGTAGTACTGGCAACAGCCACGCTCAAATGTTTTTTCACGTGCCTCCGGCACAAGTGCTAGTAAGGTGACACTCGGATGGTGCTCTTAGCGCTCCACTGGCACAGGTGCCAGTCATCGAATTTGATTCGATTTCAATTTCACTTGCCTCAACAGGTCTTCGCAAGCAGAGTTTAGTGTCCAATGGAGGAAAGGTATGCATAAGTGGGCTGGTTACACCCCTGGCATAGACCACAGGTTATGGTCTCACTTGGCTTGCCGGGTCTTCTCACGCACAGCATATTTCCAAAAGTCTCGGTCACTGGTCATTGCCTCGGTGAGGCCTAAATTTCGAAGGTCATGCTTCACCACCTCATCCCAGGTCTTCCTGGGTCTACCTCTTCCACAGGTTCCCTCAACCGCTAGGGTGTGGCACTTTTTCACACAACTATCCTCATCCATTCTCACCACATGACCATACCAGCACAGTCGTCTATCTTGCACACCATATCTGATGCTTCTTAGGTCCAACTTTTCACTCAAGGCACTTATACTCTGTCATGTATGCACACTGACATTACACATCCATCGGAGCATATTGGCTTCATTCCTTGTGAGCTTACACATGTCCTCAGCAGTTATAGCCCATGTTTCACTGCCATGTAGCATGGCTGTTCACACACATGCATCATACAGTCTGCCTTTTACTCTGAGCGAGAGGCCCTTTGTCACCAGCAGAGGTAAGAGCTCTCTGAACTTTGCCCAGGCTATTCTTATTCTAGCAGCTACACTTTCAGCACACCCTCTCCAGCTACTGACTGAGTTGAAGAAACTATTTGGTCAATCCAAAAATTTTTCGTCAATAGCCATCAAGCTAAAAGTCTGAGCAGAGTTGAACTAGGAGTCTGTTAACTAAAAAAGTAGTCTCCACTAATTTTTTTCACTTGACTATGAGTAAATTTTTGTAACTCATTGAGCTTTTAAATGGTCACTATTGATGATTTCATCTGCATAAGCACATCAAAAAGAAATTTGTTGTCATCTCAAGATGTAAGAGATGATTTGAGCCCAGCACTACAAGCTAAATGCTATAACTCTACTACTTACAATAACAAACTGAAGCACTTTTGCATAATAATTAACAGAGTTCTACAATTTATTTCATCTCATTGTAAAATATATTGCAGTAATGTGACAGGATCAGGATACAAAATTAATTACTTTTATATGACACAACACTTTTATACTTTTATAATTCTAACACTTACAACATCCATTCAAATACTGAATAATATAAAGTGATTGCTGGGTTAATGAACAAAAGGATGGATGTTTATATATGGATTATATATGTGTGTGTTATATGTAAGTACAAATCAGGTACACTCCACGCAGCACCAAACTGTATATTTTGCAATATTATGGATCAGTATCTACTCCAAGATTTCAAGCTATAAAACTTCTTGCTCTCATTGCTCATTATTAAAATATCTTTATGTATGTCCCAACAATTTCACTTACCTGAAGGCACAAACATAAAAGAATTCACCACAGAATCTTGTTGATTAATTCGCCTGTACTGACTTTCAGTGTCTGATTTTGATAACTCTACTTCATATCGCAAGATGCATCTAAAATTTAAAATATACATATAACATTATAAATTACTTCAAATATTCTGGAAAGGAAAGATGAAATAATCTCCTAATTTCAGCTTCATTTATTGATAGCATAACTAACTGAAGTTAATATTGATAGCATAACTAATTAACTGAGGGTGAATGGTTAAAATACTGAGCTACTATTCCATGTGGACATAATTTCAAAAGCTAGCTAGGGTGGGAGCTACCATCTCTTATTTTGATCATCATTATAACCATTCTAACCAGTGACTAAATTTTCTTCTCAAAGGTAATAACTAAAAATTAATATGTTTGTAAGATAAGAAGGTATGTTTCTGTTTGCTTTTTTTATATTTCATTTCTTGTTATATATCTAAAATACTTTTGGGATCCTAAACTAAATGCTGTGCCATATTTCATTTTGTCTTTGAATTTAGCGTTCAACTCTATTGGAGTTGGCTTTAACTTTGGTCTCTCTAGTAGTGTATTCAGATCATTTGGTTAACTGTATCTACTTCATATAAATGTCTGAACTTGTGCAAAAGTTTGAAATCAACCTTGTCGTCATTGTTGTCACCATCACCATCATCATCATTATTATTATTATTCAGGTCACTGCCTGGAATCAAACTCGGAATCTTGGGGTTAATAGCCCATGCTCTTAACCACTATGCCATATGCCCGTGGGCAATTATGGAGTGAATTTTAGGGCTTATAAATCTAATATTCTCCTATCCTTCTTAAATACCGGTTCCCATGTGCTGTTCATATCTGCACTCGGTCTGCTTCGGAGGTTGTTGTGTCCTAGCATATGTGCTGCTTCTTTTAGTTTTCGTATTTTCCAGTGGTGTTCTCTGTCTATTATTTTAACTCCATCCTACAGGGGAAAGTGGTCTCCATTTTTCCATACATGATCAGCTATACCCAATTTATCAATATCTCCCCGTGTCACAGCTTTGCAATGTTCCTCTACCCTTATTTTGAGGGGGCGATATGTTTCACCTTTGTATAACCTACCACAGCTGCATGGCATGGAGTACACGCAGTTTTTGGTCTTATTCTCTTCTATTGGTGGTTTTACTCGAAGGAGATATCTGTGAAGTGTTGTATTACTTTTGAATACTGTGCTGATGTCATATGGGCCGCATATCTTTTGTATCCTTTCGGACAGGTTTTTCACATAGGGTAGACAGACTGTGGACAGTTTATCGGTTTCATCCTCTCTTTCCTTCATAATTGGAGTGGAGAGTATGCTTTTGGGGTAGTTGTTGCTTAATAGATTGTTACTGAGCTTGATCATTTCTTCGTGGTGGGTATCACAGTTGCTACTTATATTCATTGCTCGATGTTTTAGGCACTGAGCAATCCCTCTCTTTCCACTGTATGGATGGTGGGAGTTGAAGTTGAGGTATCGTCCAGTGAAGGTCGGCTTGCGGTATACATATGTCTTGAATCCATACTTGGTGCGTGTTATTAATACGTCCAGGAATGCTAGCTGATTGCCTTTTGCTTTCTCCATTGTGAACTGTATGGATGGCTTTATTGAGTTCACATGATCTAACAGCACTTGGACATCTTCCTGGTGGGGCCAGAGTATGAAGGTGTCATCAACATATCACAGCCATAGGGTTGGTTTTAGTATTGTTGATCCAAAAGCCAAATTCTCAAAATATTCCATGTATATGTAAGGACTACCGTGCGAACTCATAAAGGAGAAATGGTGACGAATGGAAAAATAGAGGACTCCTTTTATTTAAACGCGTCACACGGTCGAACACAAAATATATATATCAAATGATGATATACATGATATGTTATACGATGATAACATAGATGACCAGTAATGAAAGACCACAACCGTATAAGATTAATAACAGAAATATTTATTGTAGCGTTAAAGATGTATGTCTGTGTGAGAGTGTGAATGCGACATATAAGAACATAATCAAAGACAGGCCGTCGTACAAAGAAAAGTATGTATGTGAGTAATACATGTGTGTGTATGTGAGTTATTACAGCAGATAGAAAGAGAGTCAATAACACGTGAGCAATTATACCAGTTCTTAGGTACACATTAGTATGAGTCTGTATGTGAAGTGAGTTGGCTGTGTGTGGCAGAGCTGATCACTAGTTGTGATGTCGTGGCATCGATGCTGGGCCGTGATTCTTGTTATACAGATGTTCGTCGTTGGCTGTGATTTCTTGTCTGTTTATTTATCGTGGTGAAGCTGAGTCACCTAACAGAATCGAAGAGAGAGATGTACCGCGGTGGTTTGGATTGGTGTATATAGTAAGTCGTGTAGACGCTGGTGGTGAAAAGGCTGCTTGGTAGTAATCGTGTTGGTCATGACGATGATGCTGGATAGTAGTCGTAGACTCTTGTTGCTGATGTGGCGACGGCGGCGGTCATCGCTGGCTGGACGAAGCTGTTGAAGTGGTCGCTGGCTGATTGTTGCTGCTGCTGTCGTGTGGTACACGGAACAGTCTCTAAGAGAAACTGAACCGAGACCAATTTGCTGGGTATGAGTTGCTCTATTTAAGGCGTTAAGGGGGCTCCAAGATGGTAGTAGGAAAACACTATCACGTGACCTTATTAAGGGTTGTGATTGGTCAGTTTGCGTTCTGGCGGGAACGGTTCGAAGAAGTTGCCGATTCGAATAATGATCAGTCACGTGATGACAAGTTTGATGTTTTCCGCTACGTCCGCGTTTGTTTATATTTAAATGGGAAGAATGGCGATAGCAGTTTTGTATCTAATGGCGGTAGGTAGTTTCACTACATATATATTGGCTATTATCGGTGATAATGGCGAACCCATAGCTAAACCCTCTTCTTGTCGATATATGTGTCCATACTGAAGTAGGTAGTTTCTACACAGAAGGTCAACATTTCCATCAAGTTTCTTATTGGTATACTAGTGCGTTCTTTTAGATGGGCATCTGTCATTAGTTTTTCTTGAATCACCGATAGTGCTTCACCAGTTGGGACTTTGGTGAACAGACTTATCACATCTAGACTTACCATCTGGTTGGATTCAATGGGGGTATCCTTGATCAATTCTGTGAAGTAGGTGGAATTCTTCACGTATGATGTTGACTTTCCTGCTAATGGACTGATTATATCCACAAAGAAAGCGGCTCAGTGGATGACATGCTGAACCTCTACAGCTCACTATAGGTCTTAATGGAATATCATCCTTGTGAATCTTAGGAAGACCGTACATGTGTGGTAGTTTACTGTAGTGTTGAGTCAGTTGTCTGTACTTCATTGGTGTAAAGTGATCCTTGTTCTTGATGAAGATCTGTGACAACTTCCTCTCTGTTTTCAAAGTAGGGTCTTTCTTTAGTTTGCTGTAGCTACCGTCACTTATAAGACTTGCCAGTTTTTCCGAGTAATCAAACTTGTTCATCACCACTGTAGCATTTCCCGGAATTGTCACTCTGTAGTCTTTTGATAGCGAACGGTTCTTCCTTAGTGATGTTTGGTTTGGGAAGTTTTGCTTTTTCTAGTACCTGTCTCACTTCCCACCTTAGTTCATCTCCCTGAGCTTTTGGTATCTTTATGATGAAACACACACTCATATATATATACATCCACACATGTATGAGTTATTTGACAGTTTTTACTTTGTCCCAGGCCTACCTTGATCAATCAGATTAAAGGTGTTCTAGCCAAAGCTATCCCAACTTTTACAGAAAGAAACTGTGTAACAAACAGTAAACAGGAGCGTTCCAGTTTACAGAATACAATGAAGAATATAAAAAATATAACCATCAGATAACTATCTTTCATACTTACTTTGTTCCAATGAATTTATCAGACCACACCACTAACACCTGGCTAGAAGTTACTTTATACACTTGGACAGCCGATGCCTGTAAGGATGAGAAAAATTTTTTTTTTCATTTCATTTTTGTTTCATGAAAAATATGAAATCTGCTTCCCAACCACATGGTTTCAGGTTCAGTCCCACTGTGTGGCATCTTGAACAAGCATCTTCCTTGGACTGACCAAAGCTTTGTGAATGGATTTGGTAGGCAGAAACTGAAAGAAACCCATCATTATGACTCAATTTCTGTCTATCAGCCCTTTCCCGCTTATTCATTCATTCCACTCTTCGTTCTTTCGTTCCCCCTGTCTCACATTTCCTTGCCTTCTCTTCTTGCTCACTTTCCCTCCACTGGAGGCGACAGTGGTGGTGGCAGCAGCAGTGGTGAGACCGATGACAATGATCATGACAATGATCATGACAACAATGACATGTATGTCAATCCTGGTACTGATAGTAATAAAGATAAAAATTCTTACTAATTTTGACACAAGGCCAGCAATTTTGAGGGAAGGGAGCAAGTTCATTACATCGACCTCAGCTTTTGATTGGTACTGATTTTATTGATCTACGAGGGAGGAAAGGCAAAGTTGACCCCAGCAGAATTTGAACCCAGAATGTAATAATTTGGAACAAATGCTGCTATGCATTTTGTCCGATGTGCTAATGATTCTGCCAGCTTTCTGGTGAGGATAATAATGAAATGTAAGTAGGAGAGACTGGTTGTGCTGTTGTAGACGATGGTGAAGATATCAGTGATGATAATCATGATGATGACGATGATGATGATAATCATCATCATCACTGATATCTTCACCATCGTCTACAACAGCACAACCAGTCTCTCCTACTTACATTTCATTATTATCCTCACCAGAAAGCTGGCAGAATCATTAGCACATCGGACAAAATGCATAGCAGTATTTGTTCCAAATTATTACATTCTGGGTTCAAATTCTGCTGGGGTCAACAAAAATGACGATGATGATGGTGGTGGCAACAGCAATAATAATGATTATGACAGCAACTATATTAGTGGAGTTGATGATGCTGACAATAACAATGATGATAAGACAGCAATGACAGTGAAGATGATGGCAATGAAATTAATGACAATAATGATTTTAATGACAATCATCATCATCATCGTTTAACGTCCGCTTTCCATGCTAGCATGGGTTGGACGATTTGACTGAGAACTGGTGCAACCGGATGGCTACACCAGGTTCCAATCTAATTTGGCAGAGTTTCTACAGCTGGATGCCCTTCCTAATGCCAACCACTCAGAGAGTGTAGTGGGTGCTTTTACGCGTCACCCGCACGAAAACGGCCACGCTCGAAATGGTGTCTTTTATGTGCCACCCGCACAAGAGCCAGTCCAGGGGCACTGGCAACGATCTCGCTCGAAAACCCTACAAGGCCAGTCAGGCGGTACTGGCAACGGTCACGCTCAGGATGGTACATCTTATGTGCCACCCGCACAAGAGCCAGTCCAGGGGCCCTGGCAACGATCTCACTTGGCTTGCCGGTTCTTCTCACGCACAGCACATTTTCAAAGGTCTCGGTCAGTAGTCATCGCCTCGGTGAGGCCCAATGTTCGAAGGTCTTGCCTCACCACCTCAGCCCAGGTCTTCCTGGGCCTACCTCTTCCACGGGTTCCCTCAACTGTTAGGGAATGATCACTGAGATGATAATGCAGAAGAGAAGAAAATAATGTGTGAAAATCTCTATGTAATGGTTACCTGTCCTGGTGGGTGTGGTGCTTTGGAACAGATATGAACAAGTAGTAAAGCTGGAGCCACAAAGGATTGTAGTTTCACTGTGATAATTCCAGGCTTTACAACACTTTTATCTATGACATTGGGTCCCTGTAAATAAAGCAACAATATATCAGTCTAAAAAAAAAAAAGAGTAGTTACAAAACATGTTGAAAATAAATTACAATTACTGGTCATACTGTTGAGTAATCCCAGTCAGTTCTGCTGAATCAAACTTACAAGGCAAAAGGTTAACAATTCAATGATTAAGAGCAATACACAGGCCCAGTGCAGTGTAGGAGACTGAGTATATTATGATATGGGCTGTGGTAAAGCAAGAAGAACATGTGTAAAAGTTGATAGTTGTAATAGAGACATTAGTCTCTCTCTATCACCTTTCAACAGCATTATATATTAAGGAACAGTAGAACAATTTAACAACATAATAAAAATAAGTTTTATTTTTTTGATGATGCTTGGTTATATAAATCCTGTGTCACTCAGCTTAGCAGCTGCTGATTAATTTGTAATCGGTATTGGAAGATTACGAGCTTCCTTAATGCATGCCAGAGGAGCAAATAGCTATCATATTGATAGCATCGTGGTGAAGAGTGCTTCGATGAGGAGCGAGGTGTTGTCACGTAGAAGGTCTCGCGCTCAACTATCTAAGAAAGTGAAACCAACTCTTTAAGTACTAGTTTTACTACGCATGCGCACTTGAGGGGCTTTCGGTGGCGAAGTCCCTTGCGCATTCGCAGAATAGTACTTCCTCAATGGCGGCTATAATTTCGCGCCACTACACATGTATCTGTTTCGTATCAAGACAATTACCCTACTAGGACGATTCCAACGATGACAACTACCCTCAGAACAATTACCCCACCTTGGTTAATTACCCCACTCTCCAATATATTAAGAAGTTTTAAATCATCATCTAAAAGTGCAAATTATATGCGATTCCTTGCAAATATTGTATCACATTTATGTTTTCATAATTGCTAACTACAGCTTTAATATGGGCTGAAACATTTAAATATTTCTTTCTAGATGGCTGTTTAGCAAAACCCGTCAAGGACTGAGTCAAATATTTGTTGTAATGCTTGTTCTCT
This sequence comes from Octopus bimaculoides, assembly GCF_046866305.1. NCBI lineage: Eukaryota > Metazoa > Mollusca > Cephalopoda > Octopoda > Octopodidae > Octopus > Octopus bimaculoides. The sequence goes on from NC_142929.1 coordinate 168,333,346, forward strand.
TTTGATATATTTTAAAAACTTCTAAATGTTTGGGTGGCAACAACCAGCATTTGGTAAAAAAAAGACTATTGTACCACCCTGCCACAACATTGTTTGTTCTTGGAAGTTCATCCAACATTCTGTTGTACATATTCCACAGATCCATTCCAAACACTGGTTCTCGCTGTCTTCCTCTTTGACATGGTCGTCCTAAGTATGTATCCTCAAAGTAATCTTGCAAGGAACATGTTTCTGGTGGGAGTATTTCACACAGGGTTTCAAAAGGTTTTCAACATCACAAGTAGGAACAAAAGCTAGTGAGCAGGCAGATTCATTGCACACCAGGCAAAATGGTGAGCAACATTTTACCCATCTTTATGTGAGTGCAAATTCTGCCAAGGTCAGCTTTGTCTTTCATCCTTTGGGGGTCGATAAAATAAGGTCAGTGTAATTAACTGACCTGCTCCCCAAAAATTGTAGGCCTCAAGCCAAAATTTGAAACCGTTATTATTTTATGCAAAATTAGTTAAAAAAGAACAAGACACACAAAGGTAATTGAAGGAAATACCTCCTGTTGACGCATAGCATGAAATTGTTCCTTGGTTGGATAAGAAGGTTTACCCATCTTCTTCCATAGCATAAAAGGATTCCCATAAGTGTTGTTCATCTTGAATATTATCATGTAGAGATCTTGAAAAATATACATTAAAAGAAAAAAAAAACACAAATATATAGTGCGTGAATTTATTTGGCCCAAAAAAATTTATCGTCCCGAAATATAACAATCTCCGATTCAGCACACGATTTCACATCAGGAATCTTGCAAAACCAATACAAATTCACTTTCCATTTATTTCTCAGTGTCAAAATTTATGTTGCACTTCTAAGACCTAATCTCTGACATAGTTCCACTGCAACTCTAACTGCTTAGTTGCAATGAAATTGTGTCAGTGTCCAGACTGCAGTTATTGCAGTGGGATAATGCAAGTAACCTGATTGCAGTTGTGCAATATGAATACTGACATTTCAAGCAATAAATATAAATAAATAATAGATTTTAAGTTTCTGTATGATTTTAAAAGACTAAAGTGACTGTTCACTGATTAGTTACTTCAGTTTCAATACACAGTCTCAGCTCAAAGGACTGGTTAGAGAAGTACAACTTGGAAACTACAATACTGTTATATTGTAGAAGAAAGAGAAGGGGATAGAGGTGGAGATAGCAGCAGCAGTGACAGTAATTGATAGTGAGTCTTGTAGCTAAGATTTAATTTAAGAGAGATGAGGATGAATTGTGTCTGCACCACCACCACCACCACCACCAGCATGATCACAGTGGCTGCTTCTCATCTTCCTTACATTTTATACCTTCTGATCTCTCTATCTCTCTCTCTCTCTCTCTCTCTCTCTCTCTCATGTACACAAACAACTTCTAATGTATGATTCTAATAATGAATAATGGAATCTGATGTTTAGACTTGTTATTTCTTTTTTAATGATTTCTTACCTCTGCTTTGGGAAACTGGAGGATCAATGAATATCTTAACTTCTACGCTTTCTCCATCTTGTTTGATATTTCTCTCTTCTAGCTCTCCTGGTCCTGGATCAGTGGCATTGTACAACAATAAACATACCTGGAAGCTAATAAGATATATATATACATGAATATATATATACATATATATATATATATATATATATATATATATATATATATATATCATCATCATCGTTTAACGTCCACTTTCCATGCTAGCATGAGTTGGACAATCTGACTGAGCACTGGCGAACCAGATGGCTGCACCAGGCTCCAATCTGATCTGGCAGAGTTTGTACAGCTGGATGCCCTTCCTAACGCCAACCACTCTGAGAGTGTAGTGGGTGCTTTTACGTGCCACTGGCACGAGGGCCAGTCAGGCAGTACTGGCAACAGCCACACTCAAATGGTGTTTTTTACGTGCCACCTGCACAGGAGCCAGTCCAGCAGCACTGGCAACAACCTCGCTCAAATGCTTTTTCATGTGCCACCGGCACAAATGCCAGTACAGTGATGCTGGTAACGATCACGCTCAAATAGTGCTTTTTACGTGCCACTGGCATGGAAGCCAGGCAGCTGCTCTGGCAATGATCACGCTCGGACAGTGCAGTTAGTGCTCCACTGGCACGGGTGCCAGTCATTGAATTTGGTTCGATTTTGAATTCACTTGCCCCAACAGGTCTTTGCAAGCAGAGCTTAGTGTCCAATGAAGGAAGGTTGGCATGGATGCCAGTCCGCGAATTTGGTTTAATTTCAATTTCACTTGTCTCAACAGGTCTTCGCAAGCAGAGTTTAGTGTCCAATGAAGGAAACGCACGCATAAGTGGGCTGGCTACACCCGTGGCAAAGCCACAGGTTATGGTCTCACTTGGCTTGCCAGGTCTTCTCACACACAGCATATTTCCAAAGGTCTCGGTCATTAGTCATTGCCTCAGTGAGGCCTAACGTTTGAAGGTCGTGCTTCACACACAAACACACACACACACATATTTCTATTGATACAGAAGCACAATACTTATGTTTGTTTATATATGTCAGTGCAGTATTGGTACATATTTAATTAACTCTCACTTGAATCTGCCTCTAATGAAATTTAGAAAAGCAGTGCTCATGACCATTTACAGAACTTTCAAGACTGGTGGTAGGGAAAGAGATATCCCCAAACCTCTCATCACCCTTGTTATGTCCAATTTTCACCCCTGGGTCCACACCAATCCTATGCCCAATCTTTCCTCCTCAGAACATTGGTCCTTTGGAATCTTCTCCCTTGCTTATGTCTTTCCAGCAAGTGTCGACTTGCAACTGTTTAAACAGAACAGTAATGGCATCAGTCTTGTCAGTTTTCTTTCCCTTTCTTTAGCCTCAACAGGTAAGAAAAAAATGCCTTAATGTAGTTGCTTGACCCATTAAGACTAGCAATCAAACGACTCCAAAATAATGCCTTTTTCCCATCCAGCAGTTTTTTATCCACTGTTGGGTGAAGTCTCAATATTGATACTGAATGCAGTCTGACTTTCATGCAGGTCAATCAAAGGTTGGATGGGATGCTCCTGCAGTTATATGGTTAGCTCTGACTATTAAAACTTAGCTAGAATGGCTCAGAATGCAAAGAAGTGAAACCATTACTTATAACTCTTAAACTTACTATCAACCTTAAAAAAATGAAAAAGCAAAACTGACCTCATCAGAATTTGAACACAGAGTGCAGAGAATTAAAATGAATACAGTGAAGCATTCCACATAATGTTTTAATGACTCAGCTGATTTACAATCAAGCTAAATGTTATTATTATAACACAGCTTACTGTCTGGAAAATGAAAAGACAAAACTGAATAATGTAATCTAGAAAAATAGAATGGTCATGATTGGAAAATCTTCATCATTCATATCTCTTAAGTGAACCTAGATATAAACAACAATTTTTTCTTATACTGTGCATGTAAAGCATCCAGCAATAAAGTAGCATAATGTTCTAATATGCATTAAGATGTATGTCATTCCTCACCTGTCTGACACTGCAGATGCCACAGGATAATGAACTGAGCCAATTCCTCCAAAATCGTTAGTTGAAATATCTGGAAAAAAATCTCATGAATCATTATCATCATCATCAAACATAGACAGATAGATAGACAGACAGATAGATAGACAGACAGATAGATAGACAGACAGATAGATAGACAGACAAACAGATGTGTGTGTGTGTGCCACCTTGGTTAATGCTCCTCTCCCAGCTGAAGGGGTGTTTTGTCTTGCAAATTACTCAGTGACCCTATCGGTGCTGGTGCCACAAAAAAAGCAGCTGTGCTGGTACCACTTAAGGAGCACATGTGACGGTGCCACATAAAAAGCACATAAAGTACGAGGCCTTGGTCAGCCTGGACTACAGTAGAGAATACTTGCCAGTGGTGGCCAAACAGAGGAACTGAACCCCAAAACACATGACTGGGAAAAAAGTTTAACCACACAGCCACACCAGTGCCTATATCATATATATATATATATATATATATATATATATATATATATAATCATTATCATTTAATGTTCATCTTCCATGCATGCATGGGTAGGATGGTTGACAGGAGCTGGCTTGGTAGAAAACTACCCAAGGCTACTGTGTCTGTTTTGGCAGGGATTTTACAGCTAGATGCCCTTCCTAACACCAACCACTCTGCAGAGTGGCAGTGCTTTTTACTTGGCACTAGCACAGGCAAGGTTAGTTTTGGCATGGTTTTTACAGCTGGATGCCCTTCCAATCGCCAAACACTTTACAGTGTGGACTGGATGCTTTTAATGTGACACCAGCACTGGCAGGATAACCAAGTAACTCACAAGACAAGAAATTATGAGAGGAGCAGTGACATTTGAGGAGGGGAACTTGTGTCAGAGTATGGTCTTATAAGGATAAAACACCCAATCTTTCTACTGTTTTCACAGCAATACTGCATTCGAAATTTACTTTCTTGTCTGCAAAATACAAAATGCATTCAACACTTCCAAAATTTGTTTATTAAAGTTTGTTTATAGAATGTTGTTGCCACACACACACACACACACACACACACACACACACACACACACACAGATATATAAATATAGATATAGATATATATATATGTATACATGTGCATAAGTGGCTATACTTTGTTGTAAATATCCAAAACAATGCCAGTAAAGTAATGACATTGCGGTCACACACTGTACATGGTGTGTATCATATTTAGCTAGTTCTAATCCAATCAACTGACAGGATCTGTCTTCATTGCTTGGGTGTTAGATAGGAATTAGCCAAATATGAACTACATAATAAATTAAAATAAAAGTAAGAAAGAACATACTAGGAACATGATGTTTAGTAATATTGACATTCAGTTTTCTGTTGCCAAGGTAAGCCAACAGCATCATAGCAGAGTATACTGGTTTATGCACAAACTGCACATGTGGTGGTTTTGTGTTATTCATCTGGAACCTGGCAAGCAGAGTGCGCTGAGTAAACTGGTGTGGATAATAGCTTAAGAATGCATTATCATTGCTCAATAAAGTGAAATTCATGTGTTTCAGAAACTTCCTTTGTTGGTGGAGGGCAATTACCTGACAAAAGAATATATATATAAAAAAAAAAAAGCATAAGCATACTGAGTGAATACATAGTATGTTTAAGTGGTTAAAGATTAATAATGTTTCTCGACCATCTTTTACATATGGAACCCTTTGGTTCGTATTCACTCAGATGGATCTCAGCGATTCAACATTTAAAACAATCCTATTATATTTTTATGATTAAATACTATTAGGAACTGTATTAAAATAATTATTAAAATGTTTTGTGTATTGCAAAAGTATAACCAATTTATTGGTGATAAATTTTAACAACAAAATCCTGTATGGACCCCAGTTGAGAAACACTGGATTAATACAAGGATATTCTTTCATAGATAACTCTATTATACTGGTCTAATGTTTATATTGTTCCTAAAGCATTAAACCAATGAGAGAAATATTTCATGTGTATGTGTGTAAAATCGATCATAGCTCCAGCAATAGTGGTGGTAGTATTGACATCATAATCTTTGGTGAACATCATGGATTCAGACCTCAAAACTCTTCCTCAGAGCTCACAATTCTACTTTACTATATAAGATCTCACACATTATATCCTGAATTTCTGGCGATAACATCGCCTTTCTGGCACTTGTGCTCGCAGCATGTCTAAGGACTTTCGAGCAAGATCGTTGCCAGTGCCCATGGACTGGCTCTTGTGCGGGTGGCACATAAAATACACCATTTTGAGCGTGGCCGTTGCCAGTACTGCCTGACTGGCCTTCATGCGGGTGACACGTAAAAGCAACCACTACACTCTCTGAGTAGTTGGCGTTAGGAAGGGCATCCAGCTGTAGAAACTCTGCCAAATCAGATTGGAGCCTGGTGTAGCCATCTGGTTTCACCAGTCCTCAGTCAAATCGTCCAACCCATGCTAGCATGGAAAGCGGACGTTAAACGACGACGATGATGATGATGATACACACACACACACATATGTATATACGTAAATATATTTGAATGAACTTACCTTCACCACCAAAGCTGCATATGTAACATCAGCTCGCCATAACCGAGGTTTGCTCCAACCAACCAGAGGATCGCCCTCACTAACAATCAAGAAGACAATATATATATATATATATATATATATATATATATATATATATATGTACATATATATACATATATATATATGTAGGTACATATTTACATATATGCTCCGCTGGATGTGTAATGTAAATGTGCATACCCATCAGAGTGTAAGTATCTTGAGAGAAAAGCTGAACATAAGAAGTGTCAGTAGTGGTGTGCAAGAGAGACGATTGCGCTGGTTTGGACATGTGGTGAGAATGAATGAGGATAGCTGCGTGAAAAAGTGCCACTCCCTAACAGTTGAGGGAACCCGTGGAAGAGGTAGGCCCAGGAAGACCTGGGCTGAGGTGGTGAGGCAAGACCTTCAAACATTGGGCCTCACCGAGGCGATGACTACTGACCGAGACCTTTGGAAATGTGCTGTGCGTGAGAAGACCCGGCAAGCCAAGTGAGATCGTTGCCAGGGCCCCTGGACTGGCTCTTGTGCGGGTGGCACATAAGATGTACCATCCTGAGCGTGACCGTTGCCAGTACCGCCTGACTGGCCTTGTAGGGTATTCGAGCGAGATCGTTGCCAGTGCCCCTGGACTGGCTCTTCTGCAGGTGGCACATAAAAGACACCATTTTGAGCGTGGCCGTTTTCGTGCGGGTGACACGTAAAAGCACCCACTACACTCTCTGAGTGGTTGGCGTTAGGAAGGGCATCCAGCTGTAGAAACTCTGCCAAATTAGATTGGAGCCTGGTGTAGCCATCCGGTTGCACCAGTCCTCAGTCAAATCGTCCAACCCATGCTAGCATGGAAAGCGGACGTTAAACGATGATGATGATGATGATGATATATATGTACGTACATATATACATACATATATATGTACATACACACAAATATATATAGCAAAACAAAACAGGAGAGTTAGTTCATAAATTTTTTGTTACATTATCTTACATCTATTTCATTAACAATGAAAGCCATATTATATAAGGAAAAATTATTGGTAGATTCCATGGTCAAATCTTCAGAAACTGCGTAACTCTCATTAATAACAGTTTAAAATTAAATCAGGCTAGACTGTATTTATGCAGAAGGATGGTCAAACAAAAACAAACTCAACATATATAATTGTCATTGGTTTTTCACAGTAGTTGCAGCAGTCCAGACCAATAGGGAACCAGTCTATGGGCTAAATGGTTGACAGTTTTTGGCTCCATTTTTATAATACTAAGCTGACCGGAGATAATTCTTCTTCTTAGAAGACAACTACCAATTCCCAACTAAAAAGCAAGTGTAGAATTAAGAGAAAATAAAGGCCTAATTTCACACCTAAACACTCATACAAGTATTTGGATTCAAGCTCCATAATAATCTTCGTTGTCCATCATTATTTCTACTCAACCAGTCTTCTTTTATCAAAGAACAGTTTTTATCATCATCAAGATTCTACTTTAAGAAAAATGAGTGAATTCTTGGAATTGTATTTTTTATATTGAGGATGTACACATGCTTCACTGATAGTGTCAATGTTACCCTAACATATTTGTTGCTTACTGTGACACCCATGATTCTTGTTTTGCTGTCAAATAAAGATACAAACTCCTGACTACATACCCCATCATATTTTGGTTAAGATATAAATATTTAAAACTGCCTGCTCCCTCAAAACAGTGAACAGTGATTAGAAAATATGGATGAAAAACAGAAAATAAAATTACTCACTCATTATAGAAAGGTTTTGATTGTAAGGATGGATATTTGGTATAAATTTCTTCAGAAAGACGTTTTTCAAGTTCAAGAATACGATTTGCCATTCCATCTCCCTTGGGTCAAAAAGATATTTTAGAATTACATGATATGTGTGCATATATCATCATTATTTAATGTTCATTTTCCATGCTGGCGTGTGAGTGTGTCCCATAATATATATCCTAACAACATGAAACCTATGGATCAAAATATATTTTGGCAAACCACCACAGAGGATTTTGAATCTAAAAGAGAATGCATGAGATCAACAATTAGAGAATATTCATTTCTGGCTTTTACCTCTAAAATTCATTCACCACAAATCTAAGTATGTTAATATGGAGCAAATATATTAATTCATATACTTTTTGGTCTCTTCCCTAACTTTCATTGAAGATTTATTGTCAAAACCTCTTTGAGGTGTGAACATTGATGCCTGAGCAAAAGAGCACAAAACCCAGCTATACAAGAGCCTATGGGACTGGAATAAGAATCAAATTGCTGATACTTTAATTGCTAATTTAGAATTCTCTCTCTCTCTCTCTCACTCTCTCTCTCTCTCTCTCTCTCTCTCTCTCTCTCTCTCACTCACTCACTCACTCACTTGATTGCTTCAGTCAATTCACAGCAAGACTTAAATATGCTTGCACACATCAAATAATCAATTTTACTAAGTTCTTAGCCAAAGCAAACATGAGAATTTTGCAGAATAATCCATAAAGTAATAAACTATCAGGAAAAGCCCAGTGCCATGAAATACCTTTAGATGCCAAGAAATAAAATCAATGTGTGTTTCCTTGTTTCCTGTAAAAAAGTTGGTGCCATGAACTACATGATCTAAAAGACCAATTGCATATTTCTTGTGTCCTTTGTGATGTTTCTTATAAAAACATCCATCACCAGGTCCACCAAATATCAGCCTTTTGTCAGCTGCTCTCAGTCCTTCTGAAGAAGCATCATAATAATTGAGAAATCCTGAAAGAGAAAATTAAAATAATTGAAATCATATTCTTGTCATTTGTCATCAATGATCTCTCTTCAGATCCATTCATGTGTTTCTTAATTCTTTGAAGAATTGCAATCTCATAAAACATTCATCAATTTTACATGAGCTGCAAAAGTTGTTTTAAATAAAACAAGATTATGTATTTAAAACTCCACAAACCTTTTACTGTCATATTCACAGCATCAAAATCATGACAATCTGGTTCATTCCAAGTCTCAAAATTCCAACGTCTCACATAGTCTATTCCATATTTCTCTAGTATAAAGTCACAGAAAAAAAAAGACAAATATTCATTTACCCTATGCAATAATAGTAAGATAAATAAAGTCAGCTGTTTAGCGTTCTGTCATCACAGATACCATGTGATTTCAGAAGAAGCTACAATGGAAGTTGTGATGTTCATATTTTCTTAATGGCATTAATTAGAAGAGTGAGGGAAACAGAAATGACCAACAATCAAATCTAAACTGCAGAGTTGATTTTCTCAGAGTTTACTACAGTAGTTCTCCGTTTATGGGTTGCAGCCCAAATTGGAGTGCAGTATAACAGTTGCAAAAATAAAACCATTTACTTTTGAAATATTTGATAAAGTGTAAAATGTCTTTGTTATACAAGGTCTACAACACAATTTTAACTGCAAACAAAAGCTCAGAAATATTTCCCCAAGAAAAGTATTACATGTTAATCTTTAACAGATTTTGGGAAAGTTGTTGTTATATTTCATGATGGTCACTTTTTTTTCTTTCTTGCAAAATAAACACATGCACTATATATTCGTTCTCCACTAATTATTATTGTTCTTATTTTAACAAATTCATAAACGTTTTTGAAAGCTGTTTTTTATAAAAAAATTTAAAAAATTTATATGTAAATATTAAAATCCACTATGGAGGATTGCTGATTTACCACAATGGGTTGTGATAGTAAATAGTTTGAAACCACTGACCTATACAAAAATCATATAATAATTCTTATTAAAAGAAAAGAAAAAAATGAAAATACTGTAAAAAGTAAAAGTGTTGTTTCTACGAAACAAGACGAAGAAATAACCTCACACTCAGAAAACAATTTTTAATGTAGAAAACAACCTTTGTGTTAATAAATTTGTTAGTGCTAGTGCTACATAAAAAAGTATCTATGCCACATAAGAACCACCCATGCCAGTGCCACATGAAAAGCATGTAAGGACCGTGTATGCATGGGGACGAGAATAGCTCTTTAGTACATCACACGGTCAATACAATAAATATAAATTGAATAGTACATATAAGTGCCAGAGAGAATATGGAGACATAATTGCATGGAATGATTAAGAGATTTATTGATATAATAACGTGTGTCTGTGTGCGTCATGTATACAGAATAATAGACAGGCTGTCGTGAGAAGAATGTGTATGTGTGTACAGGCATGGATGTGTGTGTGTGTTGTGTGGCGGCGGCACTGGAACTGGCTGTGTCTACATAACCAGTGGCTTGACCTTAAAAGGTCAGAAAACAAAGACATATAATGAGGAAAAAGCTGAGTTTTTATAAGGAGCAGTCAGTTCAAAAAGGGTGTGAAAAAGGTTGTTCGTGTGATCCCATCGCTGACTGGCTATCCATGATCAGTTGGCACGACAGAGTAAGAGACAAACTGCGCTAACACCAACCAACCAGAGCAGTGGACACAATGGGATCCAAACAGCGGCCAAAGGTCAGTTGGTCCCTGCTACATTCAAATACATGTATATATAGAATCTACACTACAAGCACCTGGACCAGTGCCACATAAAAAGCACCCAGTACACTCTGTAAAGTGGAGGCGCATGGCTTAGTGGTTAGGGTGTCAGCATCATGATCGTAAGATTGTGGTTTCGATTCCTGGACCGGGCGACATGTTGTGTTCTTGAGCAAAACACTTCATTTCACGTTGCTCCAGTCCACTCAGCTGGCAAAAATGAGTAACGGTGCGATGGACTGGCGTCTCGTCCAGCTGGGGAACGCATACCCCATCGAAACCAGGCCCGTGAGCCTGGCTAGGCTTTAAAAAGGTGCATTTATTTATTTATTTTTTACACTCTGTAAGTGCACTCTGTAAGTGCATCAAGCTGTAGAAACCATGTCAAAACAAACAACTGGAGCCTGGGCAGCTCTCCCGCTTGCCAGCTCCTGTCAAACCGTCTAACCCATGCCAGCATAAAATGGTGATGATGATTATGGATAAACTCCCTTGTTTTAGTCATAAGAGATTATGAAAAGTTCTTCAGTGTTATTGTTTGGTTTTAGTTCCATGGTTTCTGTCCCATCACGAATTCTTCCAAATTAACTCTGAAGTTATGTATCCTTAGGTGATTTTTGACTAACAATCATCGTAGGTGAGCTGAGACTGTAATCAAGCTCCCAATTCCTTGTTGAAATCAATTCACTTCACTTAAGTAACCAATGGCTTTGAAGAAAGCATGACTTCTCTTTCCAATCTCATTTCTTTTCCTAATGAATTTATTGTCTTAAATTTGTGTAAAAAACATAAATAGTACTTACTTATGTATCTTTCGGCTGTAGCTTTCACAAGATCTCGCCAGAAAACCACTTGAGTTTTATTTTCAAAATCAGTAAAAAAATTTGACAAACTACCCATTAGCTCAAACCCAGGTTTTAATCCATTTTTATATAGCTTATCAATGAGCTGATCAAGCCAACGGAAATCATACTGTAGCGGATGTTGTCTGAAAAAGAATTTTGCATATAAGCCAAATAATGAAAAATAGTATTTTCCAATACATATTGTCTTCAGTAAATATATACTGATTCCTACAATAGGTGGATAGAAAAGGTTTTGAAAATCTGACATTTTCTGTTCTTACTGTTAACCAGTCAACTGTGAAAGGGGAATGAATTCTATTTGGAAGCTAGATAGTTATGGGTAATATTTAAAGAAAACTTATAAAAACCCTGTTAAATTTGGTTGCATATTGATCTACATGATTAAAAGGTTCACTTTACAACTTGGTAGTTTCAGGCTGAATCCAACAGTGCAACATCTTGAGCAAGAGTCTTCTCCACAGCCTCAGGTCTACCAAAGCCTTGAATGAAAAATTTGGAAGATAGAAACCAAGTAGAAGGCTTTTAAGGGATTTCCTTGCTTGTGGATGGTTCTTGGGTGGTGGACTTAATCCATAGCCTGGTTACAAAATACCTTAAGTAACTTTAACAGAGCCTATTCTACTGAAAACATCTCAATCTCCAGATTGAGAATACTTTCCTTTCACCAGTGATGGAGGCCCTGAAAAGGGGCATGAGCCTTTCCTCTTCTGATATAAACAATTCTAAATAAAAAAAATAGGTAAATAGATGCAAACTAATTAAAAATATATGTAAGACAATAATGAAAATTCAACTCACTTTTTAACTTGCACAAGATCTAACAACCAGTGTATACGCACTTGTTGAATGCCAGTGAATGGTAATGCACCAATGTAGGCCAAATTCTGATTCATGTCAGGCCCAGTGTCATATTTATAAGCTTTTGCATGTGGTTCCGAAGGGCTGTTATATATAAAAAAAAAAAAACATAATTTTCTTATCCTGTTTGATACTGCTTCATTAAATATAATACTAATCATTGAAATATCTTACAGTTGGGGCCACAATTCTGAATAAATTTATTCTTATCTTTATTCAGCATTATGGTAGTTTGGGGACTTTTTATATTCATTTAAAAATGCTTCAAATAAACTAAAAAGTTCATTTCTATCTCACTAGGTTTAACATTTTATTATAAAAATTTGGAACAGAAACAAAATGGGGAATGGGATATTCTTCAAAAGAGGGAGATAAACACAAGCTCCCATCAAGCTGAATAAGCTACTGGTATAATAAAAACTTAGGGAAAGCCAGCACCGTGAAGAGCAGAAATATAGCTCAGATGAAGCAACTAAGTAAGGAAACATATTAGATGGTTCCAGACATTTACACAGACAGCCTAAGGCAGACAACCAAGGACCACTGTCACCACAGGTATTAGCGCAGTTGACATATATTTTGGGCTGACTGCATGCTGTCACACAGATATCTTTCTGTAATTTCAGAGCAATTGTCTCTCTCCTTGTCAATAATTATTAATGTTATTAATTGTAAATAGTCAACACCAAGTATCCCTATGACCAGCAATAAATATTTCAGCTAAGGAATGAAGAGCGGTACCAAATCAGACACTGTGTCAGGTCACCAACCCAGCTGAAAGGAATTACAATGATTCTCTACGTGGGTACTTGATATGCTAGAAACAGCAAGTAAATCTCCTTCAAATTATATCCTATCGTTTCAGAAAAATGAAAGGACATAATGGATAATGTACTTCTGGTTATGTTGGAGGAAAAAGACGGAGTAATCACATCTGGAATGCCTTTGATCGCAGAACAACAACAAAACAATCATTGATAAGAACAAGAGATGAACACAATAGCTTACCAGAAGCCCGTACTTCGCCAGAAATGTTTCAAAGGTCCACTGGAATTCCGTGAATCGATTCTAACAAAGTATGTTCCAAAGACATGAGGCCAGATAAAACATAAAATATAACGCAACCGCATTTTTATCTCCGCCGACTAACAATACTGTCTCACATCCGAGCCAAAGAGAATGCCTCTCCGTGGCCACTAAATCGGAGAAATATTAGCCAAATTTCCCTCGCATTGCACCTTAATCTGTTTTAAAGAAAAGAAGAACCCATTAGATAGAATTTGATTTTAAAAAAATAAGACAGGACAATCACGAACGAAATGTCTTTGATCATAAATTCGCTCGATCAGGAGTGCTGTGGAGTTAAACAATAAAAACAAATATATCGCAGGCTTGATTTTCTATTCTGTCAATAAAACCTATCGACAGAACAATTCCAAGTAGAAGAAAGGAAAACAATAACAAAACGAATGTCACCAAAACAATCTCCGTTAATGATGGTAAAAGTTATATACCCTTAACATTGTATTGGTGTAGAGTTATAAACCCTTAATTAGCTTAAAGGGAACTAATTACAGAATTAACTCCCTTCAAATAATTTAATTTTTAGCACGTCAAAGGAAAAGCTGTTTTAATGTTATTTTGACAAGGTTTTTAACTCGAAAATATAAGATAGTTTCATACTTTTATTTTATTTCTGTGCACAAGGGAAAGAAAAACAACACCACTGCTAGTTGAAATTGCTTAGATACAGATTAGCCCTACGATCAAAAACGCTCAAGTTATGACCATCCTATATTTTTAGGGATATATAGGGCTACATTATCCAATGTGTCCCTTTCTTATTTAAGAATGTACGATGTTATCTGAGGGAGTTTTGGCTGCTATTTCTAGCAGATCAAGTGACTACATAGAGACCATCTGTTGATTATTATAAGTTAGGGAAGTCAGACAAATATGCATCTATTTATATATTTTATATTATGAACTCTTTCAGAAAGGCTGTTCCAGTTCAGCTACATTAATATAGTTGCAGTTGTCTTTCAAAGGCAGGCTGCATCCTCTGCCTCAACTTCTCCTATTTCCAGAACAGCTACAAGCACAACACCAACCAACATTCTTCTTTGATGTAGGAACATACGATTTTCCTCTCTCCTGATCCTATTTTCTCACTCTCTCCAAGATACCCATCGTTATTCCAGCTGTCTGCTCTCTAACGTTCTGTCTCCTGTTCAAGTTGCTACTTGCAATTTGGAGCCATCTAACAATTCAGTAGGAGGCCAACCAATCGCCCACAGATCAAAAACAGTGCACAACAAATGAGATCATCCCTCAAGTCTGGGGTCTCATTTCCTCTCCAAAGCACCAGCTCACCTGACGTGCTTTTCCTCAGCTCCAATCCCAACACACCTCCCACTATAGATTCTGGTTGTTTCACAGCCAACCCAGATCTCTTTGGATGACCCACAACCTCTGCTGCCCTCACCACAGTCTATTCCATCATCATGTCATCTATGTAGGATTCAGTGGATCCTTTCGCTCTGACTACCTTCCTCAGTATCATCTTGAGGACTGTTAGCATGATCTTTGACACAGAGTTCAGTCGCAAAAATTCAACTGTAGCTGAACTTCATTCTTTTTTGGTTTGAACAACCATCATTAGTGGCAGCACCAAACTTCCATTTTTCCCCCCAAAGACATTAAAATACCTTCCTCAACACATCTCTCCACTTCCCTTTTATACTTATCTCTCACCCACACTCCTAGAGACCTTGTAGCAACTTATTTGATTCTTCAGCATTTAAAAAAAAATTTTTATGAAGGTTCACGCTTCCAGAACCATTTGATTGCCTGTCACATGCTATCAAATACTGTATAGAAATCCTTGTCTTCAGTCTTACAAAGAATGTCCACCGCTTCCTAACTCACTGATAATTCCACTGTTCTTGCTCTTCTGCTGCACTCACCTCAGCTATCCACCAGCATAGAAGTCACTAGGGTTTCCACTCCCCTGTGTTGGTGCGCAATATTGACTCCATACAGCTAACATATTAAAACCAGAGCTGGGCCTTGACTTTCAGATCCTTTGGTCAAATGTTGAAATAGGGCTATCTATAAAGATATCTACAATGAATCCATACTGTACAGGCATTAACTGAGATAGCTGACATATAGTGCATATTCCTGGCTTATAACTATCTTTGTAGGATTCTCTACATCCAGCTACAACATGGTAAACTATTAAAAGAAGGATCAAAGTAACAGTTCAAAGACCAACTGAAGATCACTTTGAAGAGGGGTAATTTCCACCCTTCCAGAGTAGAAGACTACCAGTTACCACATATTGCATGCATGTATGCCAAGTTGCTCCTGATCTCTCCCCCAAAATTTCTTCATGGCACACCTGCGACTGAAGTTGTACATAACAGATTGGGATGTAATCATCAAAAGATCCGCAAATGAAGAAGGCGGCCATCATTAGATTCAATGCCTGACCAGATGCAATGAGCACACACACACACGTGTGTGTGATGTAAAGATATGCATTACCAATTTTAACCCTTTCGTTACCAACCCAGTTGAAATCGGTTCTGGCTCCGTAGTACAAATGTCTTGTTTTCATAAGTTTTGAATTAAAATCTTCCACCAAACCTTAGTCACAATTTATTTTCTTAACACTAGCTTAATGATAACTAAGTTATTTAACTAAATTCTTTGTTATCATCATCGTTTAACGTCCGCTTTCCATGCTAGCATGGGTTGGACGATTTGACTGAGGACTGGTGCAACTGGATGGCTACACCAGGCTCCAATCTAATTTGGCAGAGTTTCTACAGCTGGATGCCCTTCCTAACGCCAATATATATTTAAAAAATCAATTGAAAGAAATACAGAGCATCTCAAAAAAAAATATGGTAATGAAAGGGTTTAGAAACTATGATCAGAAAATACTTATCTCATGTTCATTAGCATTACTAAAATTCTAAAAGTGAATACACATTTTACCTATGCTACTTTTTGTATGGATAACGGATACAAAAGTCATAGAAAATAAAATTTGTTGATGTATATGAATATTTCCTGAGAAAACTTTGCATGACTTTAGTCATTGGGTATTGGCTGACATGTCACCAAAATATGACTGATTCTTCAGAGGCATAAGGAAGGGGTCCATTTTGAAATAAAGAAAAAAAACAAACTAGTCTCTTCCCACTTGCAAGGATTCATTCTAACAATAAATTATTTTTGCATTTACTTCCTAGTTTGTGTTCTCAAAGATGAAGAGATGTTGCCTGTGTTCTTTAACTATATGAGGTCAAGTCAATTGTTTAATTAATGTTGGCAATTAATGAGTGTTGTTTTCAATGAATGAGAATACGGTTGTTTGATCAATAGGATTATATTACAGTTTAGGAGGCTGAGTATCCAACAGACACCTGTAGCTTAAATGTATTCCTCAAGCAAGTAGCAAGGCCGTATCTGATAAGGACAAGAGTGGCTTTCTGAGTTACCAGTACAATACATTTGACATGCTTTCTAAGAGAATTTCTATTACTAGGGTGTGATTACGGGGATTTGGCTGCCTTGCTGTTTTAAAAAAGAACTCATTGGAGAATGTGATCCTGAGTTTCCTGCACATAAGGAAAAGATGAGATGATTTCAACTGATCATAGGTCTGTTCATTTAGCACTGATGTAAGGATGAACAGCAACCCAATTCAACACATAAGGTTTCAGCTGACCCAAGGCTATGGTAGAAGAAACTTGCTTAAGATGTTGGACAATGGAATCAAACCCAGGATCTCATGATTGAAACATGCTCCTTAACAACTTACCTATTTGCAGTTAATACTAAAGTATAAAACAAGAATTTCAATTACATACAGTATATTTTTCTCATAAACCTAAAACAAAGATGAAGAAGCATGTGGAGTTACAAAATCAACAGAAAACAAATACTTAAAAAAAATCATATAAATTTTATTTCCAGTTATAATTTATAAATAAAATAATCAGGTAAAATAGAGTTAAACAAAATAACTTTTTCATAGATCCACAACCCATGCTAGCATGGAAAGCGGACATTAAACGATCATAACGATGATGATGATATATCATCATTATTTTAATGTCCACTTTCCATGCTTGAAACCCTAACGTGCTTTCCCCTATGGCCAGATGTGTTTTCATAGATTGGAAATGAACCACACTATGATGGTGACACTCTTTACAACTCTCACATGCTGTCAAGACAAGGAAACAATACACATACACACATATATTATACATAATTGCCTTCTTTCAGCTTGTTTACCAAATCTATTCACAAGACTTTGGTTAGCTCCATTCTATAGTAGAAAACACTTTTTTTTTTTTGGTAGCAATTTTCATAATATCAACCAGCAGAATCAGTCATTGTCTATTCTACACATGTTCAGTTTCAAAAAAAAAAAATTGATTTATCATATCTTGATTTTGCCAGATTAAATTACAACTTACATTGATTTCTTTTATTTCAACATTCTCCATTCCCACAACATGGAACCCACAAGAAATTATATAAGAAAGAAATAGATGAATGGCCATTATATTCTTTATTTCAAAATACATTATCCTGCATTGCTTCAGTTCACATAACTGCTAAAAATAGGCATGAGATCAATGCTTTAACTCAGATCAGTGTCCACTAGCCACTTCAGCTTGCTGGGATATTGAAGCTGGAAACAGGTTCTGATTATGAGCTACGGGTGATAGTTTATGTGCAACAACCTATTCAATTCATCATCTCATTTATCTGGATTCCCTGATATGGTTGGGGAAATCTGTAATACTGCATCTTAACTGTCTACATCAGCATTTCTCAACCTTTTTTGCTTGTGGACCTCTTTGATTCCTCTCTTACTTTACTGGACCCTCATAGCCATTTGATGCTTTAAAAAATCCTATTATATTTTTAGAATTAAATATTATTAGAAATTGTATTTAAAAAATTGCTAAAATATCTTGTGTACTGTAGAAGAATAACCAATTTAATGCACATCAATTTTAACAATAAAATCTGACATGGACCCCGAAGGTTCATATAGACCCTGACTGAGACCACTGGTCTATACTCTACACTAAATACACTAGACATTGAACCCCTATTTTCATGTCTGGTTTACATAAAATTTCTGCCTTCCTTCACAGCCATATTGACTTAATGATACACAATTGAAAATTTAATCACACCACCATGTGAACATGCTAACTATACTGAGGATATATAAAACCAAAACATATCTGCAATTATCTCCCATACTTACCAAAATTACTAAATAATATTAGTCATTGAGCTACATAATTATTGCTACGTAGCATTTTAGTGGTCTCCATTAAATAAACACTAATTTAACTACTGCTTTTCATGTGGATGGCACCTCTAAGTAACTCAATAAGTACTCTTTTTTTACTCTTTTACTTGTTTCAGTCATTTGACTGTGGCCATACTGGAGTACCGCCTTTAGTCGAGCAAATCGACCCCAGGACTTATTCTTTGGAAACCTAGTATTTATTCTATCGGTATCTTTTGCCAAACCGCTAAGTTACGGGGACGTAAATACACCAGCATTGGTTGTCAAGCGATGTTGGGGGGACAAACATAGACACAAATATACACACACACACACACACACATATATATATATATATATATATATATATATATATATATATATATACGATGGGCTTCTTTCAGTTTCTGTCTACCAAATCCACTCACAAGGCTTTGGTTGGCCTGAGGCTATAGTAGAAGACACTTGCCCAAGGTGCCACGCAGTGGGACTGAACTCAGAACCATGTGGTTCATAAGCAAGCTACTTACCACACAGCCACTCAGTTTTTTAAATGGGACAACAACCTATTTACAGTGAGTTTAAAACAAATAGTAGAAACCGCCTATCTTGGTTGTAGACACTGTACAATGTGAAGCAAACCATCAATCCTTCAGTTGTTTGACCAACTCCCTTTCAATTTAGCTATAGATAGCTTTTACAGATGAGTGTGTATCTAATTATTCAATTATAGGGAGATTTCAAGTGAATATTTTAGCCTTTCAGTGTCTGCAAGTTTGTGTTATACAATCACATGACTGTGTATATGCTGTATACATAAAACGTGTACAATCAATAATTAGTTTAAAAACAAAACAACTAAAATAACAAAGTTTCTTGCAGAAATAAAATTTCGGGTAAACTTGATTTCATATGTGTAAAACTTGTTGGCGATGAATATAGTCAACTGAATCAATTGTTTCACTGATTCTGGAGAGATGAAATGCATAGTTAACACGAGTGAGATTTGAACCCAGAATGTTATGATATATGACAAAATACAATCTTTCATAAACTATGGTTCTTGCACTTCTGGTAATGCACCATCCATAGTATACCGATTTCTTAAAAAAAAAAATAAATAAAGTAATGAAATATAAATAATTCTTTAAAAAACTGTTTTTGTATTTCATGGGACCTCCTAAAAAATATATTAATGTAATATATAAAATGTTTCTAACTTTATAAATCAAAGTGATAACAATTCCACAGACTGATTCCAATCACAGTGCACACAATTATTCTGAAAGCCAAGAATTAAAAGTATCTTGCATAAATTGCCGGGATGCAGCTTTGCCATTATTTACAGTTGGTACGATGTTATCAGGTCGAATAAACTGTACAAATTTTTTTAATTCCAAAAAACTACTATGCTCACTGTATGGTATACCTAAAATTAAATCAAACAGAAATTTTTAAAAATTATTCAATTATTTAATTAAAACCTTATTTAAAAAACTAAATTAAATATGATTAAACTAAATCATATTTACTTTAACAAAATTAAAAGATTCTGCCCTCAATGTTAGAATTTCCTTTCTCACAACACATCAGCATTATTTCTTTTAACTATTTTTACAAAAATATAACTTACAATGTTAATTAAGACAATTGTAATGGAAATTTTATTTTCATAAATATTTTAGTCCAAGAAGGAAAGGTAGCACTGATAACTTTTACATAGGACTACCTAAACTGATGGAAGACAAGGAAGAAATTGGAGACTTAGTTCAAAGGCTTAGTGACAGTGTTAAACTGGGCAACTAAAGAACAAGTACAATCCATCAACTTCACTTCTGAATAATTTCTGTTTACCCAGTTTCATTCATAAGAAGGCTTGGACTGACCCAAGACTATACTAGAAGATGTCTGCCTAAAGCTCAGTGCAAGAACAAAACCAGAAGCAGATAGATGGTCACAAACTAATCTTCTAACTACATAGCCTGTGGTAATATGTGATATATTTTGTTAAAAACAAAGAACTTACCATATATGGTAATCGTATCTGTTTTCAGAGAGGGCTTGATATCAAAGAGGGAAGTTCTGTTTTTGTTATGAGTCCAACCAGTAGGTTTCAATGCTAGAATTTGGTTAAAATTTTCATATCTCTTTAAATGTTCATTAAGATTCTTGAAGAAAATAAACAGAGAAAAAGTTGACAATAAATGAATATGTTAGTATTGATATTTTTATATAGCATTGTCATATTACAAAACCTGTCTACAAATATGCCACATTTCTTGCAAAAAATATGTTAATTTCTTCGAATGCTTCAGTTGTGGATAATTGACTGAGTGTAAAAGTACTTGAATTCTTCAAACAGTATAGTTGTGTAGTTAAGGGGTTTCTTTGCAAACAGATGCTTCTACAGCACCATGTGTTTCTTGTTATTGCCTCAGAGTGAAATTTGGTAAATGGAAACTGTATAGAAGCCCACTAAATATGTATATCTCTTTATCAAAGTATATTGGCAAAAGATGTAATCACAGACGAAAACTGATGCTGTCAAAGGGGTGCATTTTTGCTGTTATACATGCATGCATGCATGTATAAATAAATTTTGTTGAGCATTTGTTTATACAGCTACCACTTAATAGTAATATATGAATGTTTTTCACAAGTCAAAAAAACTGAAGTGAACAGTCAAGTGCCTTGCTTTCTGCATTTTTCCATTTCTCTCTGAACAAGCACAAACTAATAATTCCTGGTAAAAAAAAATCCTCAGTCATTTATTTAATCTTTACCTTTTTTATCATTTCCTTAGTTGCTTTTTGGGGGGGAGGGGGTTGTTTTTTAAAGCTGCATTTAAAATATTGTACTTGAATAGGCTTTACAAATATTTTCAGGTAGTAAAGACATAATTCATCATCTTTGGGTACCTTTAACAAAGTCTGCCTTGTTACAAGCATTCAAATCAAATCGCTGGTATGTGAATAAGTTTCTTCCTTCTGCCCACCAATCAAGAAGATTCTGAAGATGGTCGTGGGTGCTGCCCTTCCTCCTCTAACTAAATTACTTTAAAAAAATTATTTCCCACACTGGATGGTGATGAAGGTGATGATACATCATTATCATCTATATGCTCATTGGACCAATATTAACATAAAAATTATGACATTTTCACTGTCATCATCAGGGACCCAATGAGTCAGAGAACTGTGCTGGGCTCCAATGTCAGATTTGGCATGATTTCTATGACTAGATGCTCTTCCTAACACTATTTTATAGAGATTACAGGTGCTTTTTTCATAGTATCAGCACTTATGAAGTTACCATGTAGCTTTCAAGACTAAGATCTCTGACTGAATGGGCTACAGTAGAGAGAAAGGCAGCTCTATGCTAGATGATCAAAGTTAGAGTATGGAAGAAGGGACAAAAACAGGTTTCTTGCTGTAGAGGAGATACATGGCTGCTCACATTATTACAAGAGGTGGGAGTAATGGGTATGGAACTGGGAAGATAGATAAATAAGGTGGTGACAAAGCACTTGGGGGGGTCCTGGAGGAAGAACAGGAAGAGTGAGCAGGCAGAAATTGCAAACGGAGATGGATAGAGGTGTAAATATACTGATTGATGAACAAGGGCTGGATGGGGAGAAGCAATGACAAATACTAGCTGGATGAAATGTTGATGATGACTAAACATTGAGTAGGCTAGAGGGGTGAATGCATGAATGATGGAGAGGTGATCAATGATGATTATGTGTTGGAGGGAAGTTTGGGGAGAGCAGGTGCTGACTGGTAGTACAGAAGGATGAAGAGCAGCAGAATAATAAAACAGTAGATAGAAGGATGAAAGAGATATGACATGTAGGGAGGTAAGTTATAGGAGTGTGAGAAAAGAGGAAGACATAGTGCATGGGGAGAGTGAGAGATGTATGGTGATATAGGCAAGGCAACAGGAACTGGTTCAGAGGAAAAGGAGGAGAGATAATTTGGTAGCACAGAAGGGTGGATGATCATTGTAAAATATGAGCGAGGTGGGATAATGTTAAGAATAACATGGGTGTCAAATGAAGTGGTTCCTGGTAGAGGAAAGATAATTACAGAAAAGATGATAAAACATGTTGTTCTGCCCTCATTTAATTACAGCAGCAGAAAACTGCAGTTAGACAAGTAATGGCGAATCAGTAATAGATTAAAAATCAAAACAATCTATCACCATCATCATTATTATTATTATTTTTATTATTATTCAAATAATCCATACTTCAACAAGCTAACATAGTTGATTGGGTTTGCAATATAATGTAATTCCTTGTACCTTCTGTTATTTACAATGGTGGAAGATACAAAAAATGTCAAGATGAATAAAATGTATTTACCTTGTAGTTCAAGTTTCCCATTTTCACAACATGGATGCTGCAGCTTTTTAAATCTAATGTCAGTAACTTATCCATGATAAGACTCTGAAGACAGTCCAATAATTTCTTTTTTTCTTGTGTCACACCAATTTTGCTTCCAATAGCCTCAGCTAAAGCTGAATATGGGAATATACATAAAATACAGTAACAGTGTTCCATGACATTAATCTACTTAACAATACATTCCTTATACAGAATATAGAATTTACATTTGATCTTGAAATATGACACTTCTACACTACCATTTAATCTACTCTTCTTTCAGCAAGTTATATCAATTAATATTGCATATTAATTAATGATTTCTGAATAATCAATTACTCAACCTTTCTGCCAATAACTCTTAACCCTCTAACATTCAGATTTGTTTGTCAAATGTATAGCTTATTTATTCATATTGTTTTGAATTAATCACGCATTATTTTGTAGCTTCAAGATTTCAATGATCTGTTTGTATATTTTTAGAATTACCATTTATGGCAGGTGTGAGATTGGACTGGATCAAATGCTTAAGGGATAAACACCTAAGACAACTAACCAAACATATGTTGATCACAGCTGAAAAGATAATCAAGCCTAAAATGGGAACATTACCCTGAGACACAGAAGTTAGATAGGTTAGTTCTGTGGTACATATAGTTATTACTGCAAGCTAATCTGCTAGTTCTAGTTTCTTAAAGAACATCAACCTTCATGGAGTATTTCTAAGAGCAGCAAAGTAATACTGAGGTAATAATATTCAGATAATTCTGCTGGATGGCTGGTGCTAGGAAAAGCATCCAGCTGCAAAAAACCATGCCAAAACAGACACAGAAATCTGGTGCAGGCTCCTGTTCGGTCAGTTCCTGTCAAACCATCCAACCCATACTAGCTTGGAAGGAGGACATATGATGATGATAACATATAGAAAAATAGCAATAATAGATAATTTATATACACATATACATAGGTTTGGTGATGCAAACAGAAAAACAGAACTCAAAACATGAGTATTTATATATTTTTATTAATATATAGCAGAAGTAACAGAGTGACTCAAGGGCCAAGAGTTTCTTGTGTTAGCATTTATCAAACTTTATACTCTCAGCCTTAAGTCATTCTGTTGCTTCTGCTATATGTTAAAAATATATAGGGTGCGGTGGATAAATTGCTGCCATTTTATATTTTTAATTTCACGCAGGCGCATTGTTTTCTTTTTTTATTTTGTTGACTACACAGTATAGTAGGGTCAGTTGGACACTGTCTGTGAGAAAAATAGCACCATGACACAATCCACTCTGCCAGAAATTTGGAAACAACATGCTGTACTGCTTGGCATTCACACTGGAAGCTCCAATACAAACATTTCAGTGTTTGGGCTTCATGTACCAAGTGATGAAAATCAAACATCCAGTCAACATCATTGTGTTTGGAGTGATCACTAATGATGGCAATGTTATGCCTCCATTCATCTTCCCACATGGCCTCACACTCAACATGGAGGCCTACATCAAGTGCCCTGAGGAGGTAGTGCTGCTCTGGGTCAAGAGGGTGGCTGCTGGAAGACCCTATGTCTGGCAACAGGACTCTGCACCATGCCACACAAGCAGGAGAACCCAGTCATGGCTGTCAGACAATTTCTGCAACCACATCACCCCTAACATCTGGCCACCCAACTCCCCAGCTAAATAATGATCTAATACCTATTCTTAAAAAGTGACCAATTTAGAAACACAACAAATTACCTGCAGTAAGTTGGAAACCTCAAACTAGAAATTGAATGTTTAACACTTGATACACTTCAACATTTTGACTTATCGTTGCCAGTACCCCTGGACTGGCTCTTGTGCGGGTGGCACATAAAATACACCATTTTGAGCGTGGCCGTTGCCAGTACTGCCTGACTGGCCTTCATGCGGGTGACACGTAAAAGCACCCACTACACTCTCTGAGTGGTTGGCGTTAGGAAGGGCATCCAGCTGTAGAAACTCTGCCAAATCAGATTGGAGCCTGGTGTTGCCATCCGGTTTCACCAGTCCTCCGTCAAATCGTCCAACCCATGCTAGCATGGAAAGCAGACGTTAAACGATGATGATGAAATAATATGCATGAAATTACCAAGGAAAACTTTCTCCTTCCCAATTGTGTAAGTCCCAACAACAACCAAAGTTTGGGGATTTTCTTTCAGAAAGGATTTCACCAGAGAAACACAGAAATCCAACACTTCTTGCTGTTCAGGAAACATATAGTCAGGATCACAGTACCTGCAAATATTGAATTAAAAAAATATGTCATTATTAAAAATCTCTGAAGTGTAGTGGACAGTAGAATCAATAGAGTGCTAGTCTTAAAATGCCTTGCACCAATTTAGTTACATCTCTTTACATTCTGAGTTTTGAGCTTTACTAGTGGTCTTGAAACAGCCCTTATAACTTAATTTTGGTTTGTGTGCTGGTCTTTTACTCTGGGCTAACTCACTCTGCTTTGTCAGAAACTAAACCAACAACCATACCAAGCCTGCTTAGTAAGGAGAGTGACCCAGCAGAAAAAAGATTCTCTTAAATGCCTGGATGGCTCACTAGAACATCTATCTTTTGTTACCTAGGAGATAATTAGCATGGAAGATGGTTACTTTGAAAGTATAGTGGCCAGATAAGAACAGGTTGGAGAAAGTTCAGGGAACTTCTACGATTGCTGTCAACAAAGATCTTTTCCTGCAGCATGACAGGCAGAGTGCAAGACTCTTGTGGTAGAACTGCAATACTGCATGATTGTGACATGGGCCTTGAACACAGGACTTGAGAAGACTAGAAAAAAATGAAGTGAGCGTGCTCCACTGGATGTCTAATGTAAGTATGCCTGAAAGACAGTATAAATACAGTAAGAGAAAAACTAGGCATAAGAGGTATCAGATGTATGGTGCAAGAAAGAAGACAGCAATGGTATGGACATGAGATGCATATGGATGAGGACAGCTG
The DNA here is from genome assembly GCF_046866305.1 of Octopus bimaculoides. NCBI lineage: Eukaryota > Metazoa > Mollusca > Cephalopoda > Octopoda > Octopodidae > Octopus > Octopus bimaculoides. Next base: position 168,359,380 of record NC_142929.1, read on the forward strand.
CATAAAGAAAAATTGATTACTTAATGTGGTTGAGCCTGCAGAAGAGGGAGACCAAAGAAGATATGGGATGAAGTGGTGAAGGGTGATCTCAGGACTTTGAACCTCTGAAAGGAGATGACAAGAGACTGGAATGACTGGCAATATGCTGAGAAGACCCACGCAACTCAATGAAACTAAGAGCTAGAAGCACTGTGTTTGTGTGAATGCACATCTGGGCCCTTTGCCCAGTTTTCTCCAAGACACTTCCACTTCCCTTCATCTTTCTGTCTGTAGCTTTTCCATGATATCACTAACCTTTCTCACTACTCAAAATCATCTCATCTGATATCAATTCCCACCCTTAATACTGTCCTCCACTCACATTTTACATTTACCCCCTCTCTGCCCGAGCCACCAAATCATTTCACCTTCCCCACCACCATGTCTCACACTCTCCCCATACACTATGCCTCTCCTACCACTCTCACAACCTACCAAAGTCACTAGTTACGTCTTTCTCATGCCTTATCTGCTTATTGTATGGGTATTACATTCAACTACTTTTCACCCCCACCCCTTATCCACCATTCATTAAACCCACTCTCAACCCTATTCCATCTCTGCAGTTGTCACCTACTCTTACCTACCATCCTTACTTATCATCCATTCAACACATGTTTTTCATTCATTATATCCAACTCCTCACCCATTTGTCATCTCTCACTCTTCCTCACACTCTTGCAGCTTCTAACCACCGATACTCCTGGTTCTTCTACCCCTATTCATTTCTACTCATTTCATACCTTGAAGGTCCACCCAGACACCTCATCACTGTTTTTATTTCTTCCCTTCTCCACTCTGATCATCCCCACCATTTCTTCAAAAAGGTGAGGAGTCACACAGCCTCTTTATCTGGCTCCTTCTCACATACTTTAACCATTCATATCCAAGCACAAATCCACATCTCTCTGGGGTTTGTAGTTTTGCAATCTGCATGTCAACTTCACTAGTGCTGGTGGGACAAGAAAAAATACCCAGTACATTGCTGTAAAGTGGGTGGTGTTAGGAAGGATATCAAGCTGTAGAAGCCATGCCAAAATAGACAGACAGGGATGATGCAGTCCTTGGATCCATCGCTTCCAGCCAATGCCAGCATGGAACATCAATGTTAAATGATGTTGAGATAATTAGGTATGTGTTTTGTTTGGATTTTGTATGTAAGTATCAGAAGAAGGATGGAAGAGAGGAGGAGAAGCCTCTGCTGCATACAGCAGCTTTTCATTCTGACATTCGTTAGATGAGTTATCAGTCTATATATTTGGAGTTACTGATCACTTAGATGTATCAGGATGTAGGAGCTCTATGAACTGATGAATGTGTGTGTACATATATGATAGTAGTCTCTCATAGTCCAAGAAAGATGGCTCTGCAATTTCTTGCTGAACAACATGCACAAAATGATTTGTTTATAGTGATCAAAAGTTTGTGCTGTACATTAGCTCATATCCCCCAACCCACCAGCAAATCAACACAGATGCACAATGTACCACACACATGTCAGGTGTCAATGTGTTGTAGAACAACATGAGACAAAGTGTTTTGTTCACGAATACAACACATAAACCCACTCCAGGAATTGAAATCACGATCTTGCAATCATGAGTCCAACACTCTCACCACTAGGCCATGCACTCTCACCCTGTGTGTGCGTGTGTGAGAGAGAGAGAGAGAGAGAGAGAACACAAACTTACGTTGTATCCAAATATAACTGATTGATTTTGACATTCTGCAATGCATCGTATTTTTCCATGATTGAATCAGCTCGGAAGTCTCCTGTATGCAAAACAACTTTCTGCTTACTTTGGTCTGAGTATTTGAAAAGAATTAAAACAGAACCTGGACAGCTTGAAATAAAAAGAAAAATACATTTTTAAAAAGAGAAAACAGATTTAAAAAAAAAAAATATTCTGTTTATCTTATTTAACCTGGATATACTGCAGAAAGCCAGGAATATGTAGTCTTCATCTCAAGAAAAAATCTCATATTGACATATAATGCTAAAAAAACAGAGCTATATTTGTAGCAGACAAAAAGCATCTAGCAGCAGCAGTGGAAATGCTAAATCCAAATTTCTGTTTCTTTGATCATCATCAGTAGCAAATACCTACATGCAACCGTATGATTAGACAAATTTAACCATTACTGGTATAGGAAAAGTACAGAAGTTTATCAGTAGCAGACAAAATTTGAAGTGTTTCTTGAAATAGATATATTTCGCAATTGCATAAAAGTTGATTTCAGAAAAACAGAATTAATTATGGTAGTTGTAGAAAAAATAAGGAAGAATATATACATATATATATATATATATAAAATGGGACAAGAACACAAAACATCCAGACAGTAGGTGATACAAAAAAGGGACAACAAAACATCCAGATAGACGATACAAAGAAAACAAGGATGGGTCATTCGAAGTTTTCTTTCCTCAGTCGAGTTCCAGACTATCTTTGCAATTCTGGCTGGTTATACTCGAGATTGGTCCAATCTGGCCAGCCCCAAGGAAAAACTAAGCTAAGCGCATTAGATTCCTTGGAAGAAATCAGCGAATGTATACGAAAACAAGAATGGAAAAAAACAGAGAATGTTACACAAATACAAATAACAGGACATAACAACAGGTGTCTTTTGACTAAGGATGAATTAAATTAAGATGGCATGTGTGGAAATAAAGCCTTATGGCAGGTATACAAGATTTCACAGGCACAGGGATGAATATAGATGTTGCACGGACGATGACCAAACCAAGAAAGAACAATCAGGCTTGGCCGAACACCGGTCACGTGGGGAGAGAAGGGAGAGAGGTAGAGGCAGAGGGACAGAAGAATTAAGGAGGGGGCAAGAAAAAAATGACAGGGACACACTGAACTGAAAAGAGGAGGGAAAGAGAGCAAGAAGAGGAGGTAGGGAAATGTGAGAGAGAGGGAACGAAAGAACGAAGAGTGGAATGAACAAATAAGTGTGAAAGGGCTGATAGAAAGAAAGAATAGTCATACAAGATTTAGATAAATATATACTTACATATAAGAGACCAAAGTGTACGTATGCCGCTATATATATATATATATATATATATAAAATACAAAATGGGACAAGAACGCAAAGTATCCAGACAGTAGGTGATACAAAAAAGGGACAACAAAACATTCAGATAGACGATACAAAGAAAGTGTGTGTATCTATATATATATGTGTGTGTATGTGTGTGTGTATCTATCTGTCTGTCTATATATATATATATATATAAACATTAAAAAAAATATTCTTTGCAGAGAATGCTTATTCTTTACAGAAACTGAAAAGATGTCTAGTTTACACTAGATATGAAACCAATGGTTTTTTTTCTAAACTATTACGTTACACAAAAAAAATATCTACCTATATATATATATATATATATATATATATATATATATATATATATATATATATATATACATATAGGGAGAATTCAGGTGTATTAGTTAGAAGTGGGAGAAGCAGGTGTATTAGTTAGACGCTCAGAGAAGTGAAAAAGTCTTTTACATTTCGAGCCTACACTCTTCAACAGAAAGGAATAAGAGAAAATAAACAGAGAGAATAAAAAAACTTGTGGATTTAGTGGTCAAGCATATATGAACTTTCTTTCAGTTTCTATCTCCAAATCCACACAGAAAGCTTTGGTTGGCTTACTGCTACAATAGAAGTAAGAAAATCAGTGTTCTTAATACTTACTGATTGGCATCCATCAGAGTGACCTCAACAGATTCTACAATAACTGGACAATATAAAGGTAGTGGGTGAATGTACTTATTAGATACACCAATCTTCAACTTCACTAAATTAGCAGTAACCTAAAACAGAAGAGAAAAATTGACTTAAGAATAGTGATTTTCATCTGAAGACTACAAGAAAAAAGTTCAGAAATATAATGCATTAGGGTATACATATGATCAAAATATAAAAACTTACCCACCTTGCATCCAATATCAAAACATAACTTTTGTTTTTCAACAGAATATGGTTAAACACCAGTTGTTCATTCCTGAACCTGTAGTCAACAAGTCAGTGAAGGAGCTTCTGTATCAGCAGTTCCCAACCCGAGACTCACTGATCCCAGCCTGTCCACAAAAGTAGTACTGGGTGGTTGAGTGGGCCTCTATTAGCCATATTCAAATTTTAAAAGGTTGTAGTATGGAAAAAAAAAACAACTGCAATTGACACCAATATTGTCTTAAAAAAGAACACCTGTATGATGTAGTCTTAAATACTCCCCGACCCCTTCTCTATCTCTCTCATGTGCAATATATGTTTTGCAAGCATCATGATCATGAACTTCCATGTGAAAGTCTGAGTATTCTGGATTTTTCTTAGGAAAAATACAGCAGCCATCTTCCACTGCCTTCTGTAAGTTTATTTACAGTTTACTCTGTTAGTCTCCTCCTTTTCCAAGCTTATCTTTGAGGTACAGGGCTATTTAGTCCTTAGGCACAGGGACCAATTTACATGACATCTGGGCATGTCCATACACTAGTGAGCCTGTGAAACACATATCTAAGAGTCAGTTCACCTAATTCTGTATGCCTTAGCCGTAGAACCATCTTTTGCTAGGTGACCCATAACTGGGGCCCTTGACTGTATCACCCCCTCCTGGGCCACAGCAGATATGGGAGTAGTAGTGACTAAGGGGTAACTCCATATTCTCAAACTGGAGCCTCACCACCAGATGCAGTTTAATGTCTTGCTCAAATGCTTAGATACACTATAACTGAAAAAAAATTAGAAGAATTATAGCTGAAACATTTTTGATTACAGTTTTGCTAAATCAGAGATGACATGAGGTCAAACAACAGCAACAACAATAGCAACAATATGGGAGGAAATACAGTTACAATATTTGTATCATCTCCAATTGTAGAAACAGAAAAAATAGAATAACTCTAATTGGGAATTAAACAATGATTATAGACTCAAATGGCTAGGAATTTATCTTGTTAGTTGAGAAATATTTAGAGGAAAAAAAAAAGAGATTCTTACTTCACTACAGTAAAGCGGCTGACAGAAATTCTTTGTTAAGCCTTGGTAGTGATCATAATGAAAGTGTGTGAGAAAATATGCACAACACCCTTGAATGACTCCATACTTGAAGGCATCAACAGTGATGCTTGTACCTGAAATAATTAAAATAATGGTTTGTTACACTGGCATATGGACGCTAGTTTATAGGAAATGGGGAGGCACAGTCAACTGAATTGAAAAACAGAAGATCTCTCTCTCTCTCTCTCTCTCTCTGGCTGAGTAACTATGTACCTCCTCTACAGTAAGACATCTGTTTCTGTCACTGTCACACTCTAACCTTTCATCATCTGGCACAAGATCACCTCCTTCAATGCCCCCTCCCCTCTAAAAAAATTCCTTGTTTTGCAAAGTTACTTGATGACCCCGCCAGTGCAGGTGCCACTTAAAAAGCATCCAGTCCACACTGTAAATCATCATCATCATCGTTTAACGTCTGCTTTCCATGCTAGCATGGGTTGGACGATTTGACTGAGAACTGGTGAAACCAGATGGCTACACCAGGCTCCAATCTGATTTGGCAGAGTTTCTACAGCTGGATGCCCTTCCTAACACCAACTACTCAGAGGGTGTAGTGGGTGTTTTTACGTGCCACCGGCACAAAGGCCAGTCAGTAAGTACTGGCAACGGCCACGCTCGAAATGGTGTATTTTATGTGCAGCGGTTGGCATTTGCAAAAGCATCCATGCCAAAACTTACCTTGCTTGTACTGGTGCCGCATAAAAAGCACTTAGTCCACCCTGTAGGGTGGTTGGTGTTGGGAACAGCATCCAGCCATAAAAAAAAAACCACGCCAAAACAGACACAGAAGTATGGTACAGTCTTCTACCTGGCCAGCTCCTGTCAAACTGTCCAACCCATGCTAGCATGGAAGGAGGACATTAGACGATGATGATGCAGAAAGAAATCAACCAGAACTGCTTACTTCCCAACTACATAGTTCTATATTCAGTCCCACTGCATGGCACCTGGGCAAGTATGTTCTATTACAGCCTCAGACTGACCAAAGCGTTATATGTGGATTTGGTAGACAGAAACTGAAAGCCCATTATGTATGTCTGTGTGTCTGTATTTGTGCCCTACCAGTGCTTGACAATCAGGACAACCACTGTTGGTGTGTTTACACCAAGTTAATGGTTTGGCAAAAGAGAACAATAGAATAAGTACCAAGCTTAAAAAAAAAGTACTGGGGTCAATTCATTCGACAAAAAAATTCTTCAAGGTGGTGCCCTTGCATGGTGACAGTCTAATGACTGAAACAAGTAAAAGATAACCAAATTTTAAAATATATATATGAAAATGAAAAGGAAAACCTGGTATTTTCTTGTAGAATGGGCATCCACTAAAATAAAATTTTCTCTCCTGATAGTTTTTGCTGACTGGTAGTGTTGGTAATGATGATGATGTTGGGGTTGAACTTTCCATGGTAACAGCCTGTTGTTTTACAGGTGGTTTGTGAAATAACTGCTTGAATTGGTCAAGAGATAGAACAGTTTTTGATACTTCTTCCTTTGAGGAAGACCAAGAAGGGGATTTTTTTACTGTTGTGTCATCTGTTACCAGAAAAAATTCATTAACTGAAGACTTGTTGACTGTTCCTGAACAAGTTGTTTGAAATGGAACTGACACAGATTTGCTAATTTCCTTAGAAGAAATATTAGACTGGGAAAAAGATAAGAGGGAGGTTTGATTATTCTGACTAGTTTTCATAAATTTATACAAATTAGTTTGCTTTGAAGTTGAACAAGGTTTTCTTGGTGAGCAGAAATTTGCTTTCTGTAATTTACTTTTAGATGTTACCCTCTTCTGAGAGACCAAAGGTTTTTTCTTTAGCGGTGTTTTATTATTGACAGTAACAATCTGGGAGAATATTTTGTCATCATCTTTTAAAGAAGAAAATTCATTTATTTTCTGTGATTTTGTCAGAGTTTCACATATCACTCTAGAGTCAGAAAAAGGAAGATTTGTGTTAACATCTTTAACAGGAGATGAAGATAAAGAAATGTTATAGAAATTATCTGCCTGGATATCAAAAGTTATAGTAGAAGTAGTGGAATATGGTGAGTCAGGAACTGACATTGGGGAAACAAAATCACTATCTTCATATGATTCAGTATCAGATGAACATTGTGCAGAAAATGCAAACGTTGAAAGTTTTTCTTCTGTTGGTGTAAACAAGTCTTGAGTTTCTGCAATATCTGAAATGGCTGGTGAGGAAAGTTTTGAAACACTTTTATTGCTTCCATTATCATCAGAGTCATCTGACAAAAATAACTGTCTTTTGCTAGATTCTCTCAACTCTTTCCTTTTTAATGAGTTAGATACATTTTCTAATGAAATGCCACTGCCAACTGCTTGAGTAGAACAAACGGTATTTTTTTCAACTTGACATGTTAAATTTTTTTCACTGTTCAATGCATTCAATATCTTTGGTGAAGTGTTAAGATGCTTCTGAACTGTATGAGGTGACAAGCTATCACGGTGAAAATAAGATAGAGTTTTAGTCACAGAGTTACACGAAGGAGATTTTAATAAAGGTTTTGTAGGTGTAATCTGTTTGGAAGTGTTATAACCACTTGATTTAGGAGGTGTAATAATCCATTTTTTATTTTCAATTGATAATGTTGCTTGTGTTGACAGGGACAGTGAAGACAATCCTCGAGACAATTTCTTCCTAACTTTAGATGTAGATTTAAATTTACTTGGTGATTTCTTGAAAGACTTTGAATTCTTTTCATTTTTAATTTTGCTTTTGTTAAATGTTTGACTAAGGTTGATGGAATTTTTAACCAGTGTGGAAAAATTACTTGATCCTTTGAAATCGTCAAAGGTAGAGTCATACTCATCATCTATAAAATAGAAAAGAAAAAAAAAAAAGATTAATACATCTACAATAGAGAATTTCATTCAGTTCTTTTCCACAACAAAATAATTCCTTAAAAGCAAACTTTTATTGCATAGGCAAAGAAAGGCATGGGTGAGTGGCTAAAAACTCATTTTGCAACAGGGTTTCTAATTCACTGATCCTCTTGGGGTCCGCAGTTGGTGAGCCATTTTCATCTAGAAGCGGTCCTATTTTGTAACACACTGAAGCAGATTCTTTCGCATATCTATAGACGGCCTTAGGGTCCGCTTTGATGTTTTTGATAGCTCTGACTTCCTTTTCAAGATCACTCACAAGTATGGTATCGCGAGTCTTGCTATTGCGTTTTTTTGTCTTGTGGTGATCTGTTCTGCCCGGCCTTCGGGTGATTAGGATGAGGGCAGCGTACCTGGGGCTTGGGATACACATTCTTTTACACCTATTACATTTTTTTTTGTCGTTGTTTCGGTGACCGGGAGTTAAACATTAACCAAATCAGGTACTAGGGGAATACAAGGGTCCCGAATTATTGACTTAATAATACAAGGGGTCCGACCATATCCTCTGTGAATTCTTGATTGTTTTTAATCTAGTTTTTTTACAAAATTTACTATATTTGTTCATTTTATTGATATAGGATAGAAAACAATAAACTAAATACGTTTCGTAATTTTTTTTTTTTTTTTTTTTTTTAGTTTGAGCCCCATGTATCGTTAAGTCGGTACTACTAAAGCAGCACGGTCCCGAACGCGCAGTCGCGCGTCCGCGCTAGCTAGTCGTGAGTGGTCGATCCTAACCCTAACCATATCCCTATCTCTAACCCTAACAAGCGTGTGCAAATGAATACGTGTTTAGGGTTAGGGTTAGGATCGACCATTCACGACTAGCTAGTGCGGACGCGCGACTGCGCGTTCGGGACCGTGCTGCTTTAGTAGTACCCGTTAAGTCAACATTTCAGGACCCTTGTGTCGCACTAGCACCCAAAATGTTTGCAAATCACACAAAAAAAAAAAAATACACATAGCAATATTCGTAGATATCCAAAAAAAAGAGGCGTTTAGGGTTAAACAACTGATGTTTACCAGATACTTTGCAAGACACGTTCTTCGTGGCCACAAAACTTTCTGGTTCAATTTTTACAATACCTTTTTCTTTTTTAATTCCAAAGCTGGATGTTTCAAGTTTCGGACCTAAATAATTAGCAGTTTTCTCTTTATTTTGAGAATAAGAATATGTTTCATTGTTAATGCTTGAATGTAACGACTTCGTTTTCCGTCGACGAAGCGGTATAAAGTTCCAAAGATCGTCATCGTTGCTTTCTTTTGACATAATTCACCTGACACGTTACATAACATTTTCCTAAGGAACAACTTATGTCACCATTATAAGCAAAACCGAACAGTTTTCATAATTTAATGAAAGATGCGCCAAAATTCGGACGAAGCTATTTACCCATGACGTCTCTTAGTTTCGTAAGTTTACACACTTACACACACACATATATATACATGTAATTGAGGGTTGCCACATATTACATACTGACTTACATCAAATAATTTTTTTCAAAATTTCAAATTTCCTCTTGTGGATATATATATATATGATGTGTGTCGGTATGTATAGGTGCACGCTGACATATTTTTTTTCTTTACATTAAATTCTGATATAATCGTAATCGACACCATTCGAAAGGTATTTATAGAAAATTTCAGCGAAGCGCTATCAAAAAGCCGCACACATGTACTCGAGTTTGAGTAACATGCCCATTGTACAGGGTGTCCACAAAGTCTGGGTACATGGGGATTAACACATACTTTAAGAAATTATTATTTCTTATATTTAATTGGTTATGTTATGATTTTATTTACTTCATGTACTCACATGGGGATTAAGACATACTTTAAGAAATTACTATTTCTTATATTTAATTGTTTATGTTATGATTATATTTACTCCACGTACCCAGTCTTTGTGGACACCCTGTAGTTAGTCTATTTGCTTTATTGTCAGTGCACCTCTGCTGCTTGAACAGATCAGGTGGTTTCAGTGTAGGACAAAAAAAAACCTGAAGACGAAACCCTAATTGGACAAAAATATATATATAAGAAGAAAACAAGCAATGTTTTATCCTTATTATTTGGAGTTTATGAACACTTCTCTAAGATATACAATATTACATTAATTACTAGCAGTATAGCCCGGCTTTGCCCGGGATTAAGTTGGAATTATTAAGCTAATCAAGTTCTTTATTTCAAACCAAACTAAGTAACATGACGTCAAATTTGGGCAGAATCAGTGTTGCAACTGGAGCGCATGGGTTGAGAGTTTGATGGGCAGAGGTGATCACGTTACACATGCCATCCCTTTGAAAACACCACCGCCATCATCTAACCCCTCTTTGCTCATGGGTTAGGAACCCGGAGAACATTATTTTTCTTTGTGGTTGGGTCGTTGATGACCTCTTTCTAGCATATTGGATGTCCACCTAGTGGTCATCCCTTATACACGTGTAATACAATTTTTCTGAATTTTCAGATTTGTTATATGCTAGGCCACTTGATTTTAAATTGAATTAATATTCAATTTATCATCTTATCTATCTATCTATCTATATATATATATATATATATATATATATATATCGGGCCTTCCGTCGCCTCCAGCTCGATACCACCACCCACCCCATTTTCCCCAACCCACCCCTATCCTCTTTCAAACGCGCCCGCAACCTACGCGATCTACTGGTCCGCAGTACCTTCTCCTCTTCCTCCCCACCCCCACCCGGCTCCTTCCCGTGCTCCAGATCCGCTGTCACACCTGCCCCTTCATCAACCTACAAACTCTTCACATTCCACACAGTTTCACCTGCACCTCCTCCAACCTAATTTACTGCATCAAATGCAACCTATGCAACCAACTCTACGTGGGGCAGACGGGCCGCCGGCTGGCCGACCGTTTCACCGAACACCTAAGGGACGTTCGGCTAGGTTCGGACTCGCCCGTCACTTCCACTTGGCCAACCACTCTCCCTCTAACATCTCCGTTTTTGGCCTCGCCCTGCACCATGGGTCCACTCCCTCGCGACTCCACTTGGAACAGCGCTATATTTTTAACCTTAATTCATCTTTCCCCTTCCTACTCAACACATCCCCCTCCTCCTTATGACTCTCCCCTTTACGACTATGCAACACTTTTCTTCTTTTTTTTACCCCCCCCCCCTCGTCCACTTTACATTATATCCATTATTCTCTTGTTATTACATTCACTACATTTTTCCACAATTTATCTCACCCCTTCCTACACGCACACATACCCCCACACACCTTACACAGCCCTATACACACACAGACACACACACACACCCATATATACGTGCACGCCTACATACACAGCCGCATACACATGCACACACATACACACAGGAGTGCACACACAAAATAACACACATACCTGGCACACATCCTTACGCTCTCACACACATACACACGCACACACACATAAACACACCTCTCACATACACAAACACACATATACACACACGCACACACACCTCTCACATACACAATACTCACTCACATACACAACACACACGCGCACACACACGCACACGGACACACACATACAGACACGCGCATACACACACACACTCGTACCTAACATTCACAATCCCACACACACACGCACATCCACACACATACACACACACGCACACACCCACATATACACAACATACACAAACACACACGCACGCACAAATACATACACATACACACACGCGCACATACAAAATACACACACACGTACACGTACCCAACACCTACAACTCCACACAAACACACATACTCAAAAACCACCTGCTGACCTTCCATTTACCATTGTCCATAAGCATCCACTAACTATTCCTGCTACTAATTCCTTCCACTACGTCTCTCACACACACACACACATACACACTAACAGATAAACCACCAAACCATGCACACACACACTCGCAGACTCTCGCGCAGGCACAGATATTCATCTCCCTTTTTCACTCTCCTGTCTTAGAAAGAACTTTTCCCCCACCACCTCCTCTTCCGGTCCTTTCACAATGTAACCTCGTGGGCATCGGTACCATTTTCCTCTTCCTCCGTTTTTCCATTCTCCAAACTTTCCATCTTTCCGACAAAGGGCTCTGCCCGAAACGTCATACACTCTCTCTTTCCTTTCCCGAGCGTCCAATAACACTATCCGTATCACGTCCTCACTTTGTTGTTTTTTTGTTATTGTTTTTTGTGTTTTTTTGAACTTATATATATATATATATATATATATATATAGTTATTTATATGAGCAACACACACATACACACACGCACGTATGTACACCAATTGCATACATATTTTTTGTACGCATACATGTTCGTATGTGTGTGTGTGTGTGTTGCCCGTATATCAACAAAACACACACACCTTGCCTTACATATATATACGGATAAATGATTTGAAATAAATATATTTTGGAAATGGCGATTTACGGTACAATACCTAGAAATGTGAAAATCAGACCACATGAGTTTGTTTATATCAATTCGGCAGAGATAGAGAGAGCGCGTTCTCCCTCTCCCTTACACACATTTATCTCTCTTTCTTTCTTTCTTTCCTTCTTTCTCTCTCTCTCTCTCCCTGTCTCACACACACAGCAACATTACACACACACACACATGCTGCTCTCTCACACTAACAAAACAACTTCACATACACACCACACTTTCTGTCTGGCATACTCACTATAAAAAGATAGCGTCTATTTCTTTTTGGCAACATGTGTTTTGTGTGTAATGTTGCTGTGTGTGTGTGTGTGTGAGAAAGAAAGAAAGAGAGATAACTGGCATGTGTATGTAAGGGAGGGAGAGATAGAGAGAGGGAGAGAGAGAGAGGGTATTTTTTCCTGTTTGATTGCTGCTTACCACACAGACGCTGGCAAAGAAATGAATCTCTCCTTCACCCTCCCTCTCACAAACATACAATCTCTCTCTATCTCTCTCTCTCTACATCAGCGCGTACGCACAGATTTGACTTCGCCATGTCAACAAACTTCAAAATTGGTAAAAGTTTATCGATTTTTACAGGTATACGCGGGTACCTCTGAGAGAGAAAGTTCACTAAAATGCACATAGGGTCATTCCGAATCTTCTAAAATTGGAGCAACATGCGTGCTAATTTGTGGACGTGCATAAACCACATTCACGTACACACACACACACATACACAAACATCTTCTGTTTTATAGATATTGATATAATAATCCCAATCCCAAAAATGAGCAGAATAAACATAATAAAAAGAACAATTTAAACAAACATAATATTGGAAACGTCATTAAATGTTGAAGTTTATTTAAAGTTCATTTTACTACAACCTGATGCTGTACCCTATGCCCTTCAGAAATTCCTCCATGGTCTTCCTCTTATTCACATAGTCCAGAGCGGGATTTTGTCCTGACCCCAGATAACCTTCGCCCCCTCGTATTTTAGAGCACATGTCTTATCTCTGACAACACTGGTTTGTGCTTTGAGTTAAAGAATTAGTCAAGTGTCAATTTTTCCTCAAGCTGCGATACATTTCCTAAGTGCCTCTTCTCAGTTTATACCTAAGTTCGCCCTCTAATCTATTTTCTCAATACTACACCTTATTGATTCTACTCCAATTGCCCTTTTTCGGTCATGCTACTGTTTTTGTTGATGATTGCACCATACAACGCTCACTTAATTAGTTTGCTTCTCTGTAAGCTTGGCAAGCTGGGAGTGATGCATTCAGCTACTAATAATCAGGTCCCTACTTACGGAGCATATAGGCTGACAATACAGTTAACAGATTTGTGATCTGTGCAACTGATGACTTTAAATTGTGAACAACCTATACCATCCCTATCTAATGGCCTACGGAATATTGTATCTAGATATGATATGGATGAGCAGATGTGGTTTGTCCATGTCCATGCTGGCACATTTAGGAAATCCAGTTGGTATCTATCAGGCAGCTAGAAATGTCTGAGCAGGTTTCTGAAGCTTTTGCACACTTATCCCCTATTGGCTAGGCCCATCCACCCCAAGTGTACATCCAAGATACCAGTCTTATCACCCTCTAACTCTAGGAAACATAACATTCCAGTGAAACACTCCAGATGCCTAAAGAATTCAGGCTGCCTGGACCCTGGTAGATCATAGATGGCTACTAGAAGATGGTCCATATTGTGAGATCCAAACTTTTCCAAAACAACACAGCAACTCCTCCTACCATCCCAGGTGATAGGTGGACCTCATATCTACCAAAAATCAGCATTATGATCTCACTGATGACCCCTACAATTATGTTTAGTGATGTGAGGTCATTGAGCAGGTGGTCCTCCTTCAAGGCAATACCAGGTCACATGTACGTATGCAGCCAATTCTGAGTAAAGCTATGTTTGACAGAAAGAGGGAAGTGAGAAAGACAATCCTGTGGTCAGGACGGGTGTTCCATCCCTCTGGTTAGGTGTTCCCACAAGTCTTTCTTTATAAACTTTTTATTGATATTTCCTCTGAAGTCTCCTATTCCATCAGGATTTTTTTTTTTTTTTTGATGGCATTGTATATGTTTTATGCCATTTGGATCCTTTCTCATGTGGTGTGAACCATAAAATAACTTTTTTCAGCTTATTGAACTTCAATATGGGAAAAACTTACAACCTTCTATGCCAAATAAACTATTATTGTTCCTGAAAGTTGTTTTTTATACCTACTACAGACTGCTCAAGATTACCAACTTGCTATACCTAGATCCTAGAATCTTACAATTACATATCATTTTATATATATATATATATATATATATATATATACAGGGGTTGAACAAAATAATGGAAACACCTTAAAATTTCAAACAGATTTATTTTAATATGGAGTACAACCGCCTTTGGCAGTTATTACAGCTTGAATTCTATGAGGTATGGACTCGTACAAAGTTTGAATTGTTTCCAAAAGAAATTTTGTCTATTCTTAGCTAAAACAGTCTCCAGTTCCTGTAGTGATGATGATCATGCAGGATATTAACTCCTTACTTGTTTTTCTAAAATGCACCATAAATGTTCAATGATATTGAGAACTGGGGACTGTGGTGGCCAGATAAGATGTTCAACTTCACTAGAATGTTCCTCGTACCATTCAGTAACAACTTTAGGTGTCTGAATTGGTGCATTATTATCCTGAAAGATTGCGTTTCCCTCCAGAAACAGTTCTGCAAACACAGGATGAATTTGATCAGGTAATATGCTTAAATAGTCTTGACTATTAATTCTGCCATGAAGGGAAACCATTGGGTTGGTGGATTTCCAAGATATAGTCCCCCAAATCATCACAGATCCTCCTCCATGTTTAACAGTTGGAAGAAGGCAGTCTAGGTCAAATGATTCTTTTGGCTGTCTCAATACATATACTCAGCCGGTGGTTGGAAATAAGGTAGAGGATGACTCGTCCAAGAAAATAACATTCTTCCACTGCTCTAGGGACCAATTCTGTAGGTTTTTACTCTACTCTAAATGCTCTGCAATGTTTGTTTTTAAAAGTAGTGGTTTTCTGATTGCAGCCCTCCCATGAAATCCGGCTTTGTACAGCTCCTGATGAACAGTTTTTGTGGAAACTGGGTTCTCGAGGTGGTCATTGAGCTCTGCAGTAATTTTGGGAGCTGTACTTTTGTGATCCTTTCTAACAATTCATGTAAGAATCTGACAGCCCCTATCTGAAAGTTTTGGTTTCTTCCGGAGTTTTGTTTCAACAAGGAGGTTTTTTTCCCTCTTTCTCAAAGGCTATCATTACTTTCGAGACAGTACTTCTTGATACACCAAATGTTTAGGCTGTTTTCATTACGCTAGCACCTGCCATACGAGCACCAACAATTTGACCTCTTTGAGAGTCCGATAGATCTGTCATTTTAATGAATTTTAATTACCTTTTTCTGATTATATCTGAAAAGAAACAGCAATTTTAGCAAAATATATTAAGCAACACTAATAATAAATAAAAAAACATAAAAATAAACAAGCTTTTGACAGTTTTATAGATATTTCAAAATTATGATGCTAGGTGTTTCCATTATTTTGTCCAACCTCTGTACAAGTAGATATTAAAAGTTTTTATATTTTCAAGTTTATACTCATATCTACATTGATCACATTTCAAAAATTTTAGTTATTATTTCTATTTGCATGTAAATGTTAGACAACATTTATTTAACTTAGGAAGTTTATTTTAAGTCAGATCATTTAAACTCACAGAATATTTCTCCACTTGATAATTAAAACTCTAAATCATATTTTTTCTAATATAATTCAGACTTTCTCCCTTCCTTCTCCTGTTCTCTCTCTCTCTATGCCACTCTTTCTCCCTTCCTTCTCCTGTTCTCTCTCTCTCTCTCTCTATGCCACTCTTTCTCCCTCCTTCCCTTCTATCTGCTACCCACATGTGACCACTGACTGTTTTTCTATCTTCTGTCTTCTTGCCACTGGATGTTTATCGTGCTGGTCAATCTTTTTTCTCTTCTCAATTCTGTTCTTTTTTTCTCTTCCCAATTCTGTTCTTTATATCCATTTAAGGATTTCTCACAGGCATTAATCCATCATTCTTATATCTGGCCCCAAGGCTATATTTATTTATTTACTGTCTTCATCTATTGTTTCAAATTACTGTGGTTTACTTTTGTACATCCACCCTGTATTATTTTGTTTGCTTGAGCCCATATACTCTGCAAATCTTGTGGGTGCTGCTGATATATGAAGTCCCTAGTCTTATCGTTAAAGGCATGAAACTAGGTATTAGTATTTTTTCAGTCAATAACTGATGAAGTATTAGGGTTCTGGTGTCTGTCCTACATGCATATTTTGAAGTATTTAATGCATTTTTCATTTATATATATATATATATATATATATATATATATATACACAACAGGCTTCTTTCAGTTTGCACCTACCAAATCCACTCACATGTCTTTGGGCAGCTTGGAGCTACAAGAGAAGACACTTGCCCAAGGTGCTGTGCAGTGGAACTGAACCCAGAACTACATGTTTGAGAAGCAAATTTCTTACCACACTCCCACACTGTTATTGATTTTTCTTTTAAAATAGGACAGTATGAACTTTTAAAGATGCCTACTCCTTCAAAAACTTCCTAGACAGGCAGGCAACAACTTTCATTGATTACAGCACATTTTTTCATGTCATCATTGTCCATTGTTGTGGCAGGTCCTCCACATTAGGAATTGGCTTAGATGAATGTTATTTATAATTTGAAATGTTAGTACTATTCATGACATTCAATAAGGCTTAAATAATCCTCTTTATGGGCTTGTTGCAACATTAGAAGAGTTTCCATTAAAGTTTGAAACAGAATTCCACACAAACATATTGGTCTTCCAAATCATCCATTGTTTAACTTGCAACAAGTCACCAAGTATGCCAAACAGATATACACTCTAGCATATATAAACCAATGATTAAATGATAATGGTGTGGTGTGGCTATAATTAGATTGAAGGTCAAGGTCATGTATATTTAACACTGCAGTTACCAGTACAGTTAACTGAGTGGTTGTAAACTTATAACAAAAAAAAAAAAGATTTTCTAATAGATTTTATCACATTACAAGAGAATTAGAATAAGTAATACTTTTGTTTCATTGAAATTCAAGAAAGCGTTAAGTAAAGAAGTAAAACTATTGAAATAAAAGAAACATTTAAGAAACCAAAATACATATATTAGTTTTTACTGCTTTTATTTCTATATACAACACTGTATATAATAAATCACAGGTAGGAAATTATAACAATCAAACAATCTGTGTGAGTACAATGTTAACATTTTCATAATCGAGATGTCTGTGAGATCCTCTTGTATATGTTCTTCATTCCTGACAAACTGTTTAATAATAAAATTAATTTCAAAATGGCTGTAAGAAAATAATAATACAAGTATTTTCTGAAATGATGAAATGAGAGAAACTGAACTGGATAGTGTCTGTGAATTGTCTAGGTTATTTGTGAATTGAGTCAAAGACCAAAATAAAAGCAGTGATATATATATATATATATATATATATATATATATTATACAGTGAGAGAGAGAAAGAGACAGGGTATTGCTTACTGTAAAAAAAGATAACTTATTAAAATTTAACAGAGGAAAAATATTTATCCAACAGTTTCTTTGAGAGAAATTTAAAGAATAGAGAGTTAACCTTTCCCTTTTCATTTTGTAACAAATTTCTTTTAAAAGAAGAAAATTTCTATTTTTGAAAGTAGTAGCTTAATGTATTTAACAATTATACTGATAAATATATATATGTCTGTGTACATACATACTTGCATGCATGCATACATACAGACAGACAGAGCAAAGGAGAGGGTGAGAAATTGAGGTCAAAGACTGTGATAGAATGCTGTCACTGATCGCTGCTTATTTTAAAAAAATTACATGTTTATCAGAGGAAACTGAAGAAACAGTGCTAGTGAGTTATCAAGGTTATGTGTATATTGGGTGAGAGATTAAGGTAAAAACAATAAAAAATAGACAGGTAGATAGATACATGGCATTTCTTATTGTAAAGAAAGTAACTTATTAAAATTTAACAGAAAAACAGGTATTCATTTGTAAGTTTTCTAAAGAGAAATTTTGTGATAAACTTCTTTTAAAAGGATTTTTTTTATTTTCGTAAATGGTAGTTTAGTGATTTTAATGATTGAGTTAAGAAATGTGTGTGTGTGTGTGTCCATGTGTACATACATACATAGAAAGAGAGGGAGATAAAATGCACCCAGTACAAACTGAAAAGTGGTTGGTAATAGGAAGGGTATCTAGCCATAGAAAATAAACCAAGATATGGTCTTCCGATCCAACTAGAAAGGCAGTAACTCCAGATAAGAAATGACTCAGACTGTGACAAGATAGATGTTTAAATTGTATTTGTGTGTATGTGTGCCTGCTTGCAAACCATCCATCTACTAGCTCATAACCAAACTAAATAATTTGATCCACTAATCAGACATAGAGTTATTGAAGAAGAAACAAAAGGTAACTAAATTTAAAATCCAGTTCTCCTTGCTTGACTATTTGAAAAGTATATATTCCTGACTATTTTTTTTTTTTAACATCTATATCTTTTTCTGATCTTTGAAATATCCTCAATACAACTGCAGATGAATATTTTTTTCTTTAGGAGTACCAATATGCAAGTAGGATAGACTCCTAAGCATGCTTGAAATCAATGGTATCATTTTGATTTACAATATAGCCGTTTGAAAGTACAACCAGATCTGTTGCCATTCATTTTAGAGAAATTTAACGAAAGAAATGCTAAGGAAAACTATTTTCAAATAAAGAATATCATTTCTAAAATTCCTTTTTAGTTACAAAAAAACGTTTTCAGGAAGTTATGTTAAATGTTATAAGGGACATAACTCTTAAACAAAATTCACCAGGGATCCGATATCTGAAAGTAACTAATGCGGGCTGTTAAACGTGCACAATATTTAATATTTTAAACTAAATTTTTTTTCAGTAATGTTTGTAGCATTGCTACATCGAAACACTGGGAATAACCTTTGAGGAATGACATTGTTTGCTTTAATACAAATTTGTAAAACATCACTGAGACACCTTCCGCATTTGATTTAGTGTCAACATTTTCAATCTTAATAAACATGAAAAATCTAATGAGAAATAAGTATGTGGTGAGGAAAAATATTAGATTAATCACTTGTATTATTTTAATAATCTCATGCTAATTTTTGACGTCTACTTGTGTTAAAAATTGCATATTGACTGAGTGATTCTCATCATTTCGGTGAATACGAAGACACCTAGCTGAGGAGGTCTAATTAAACCTAAACATGAGCTGTTTCACGTACTTGTCGAAATGATATAAACTAATGTTGTCTTTTTTTCATTGCATAATTATTTCCAATTTGCTTTTTGATACATCAAATACGAAAACATTTACATAACTATTACAATTAGATTAAACTATGTACAATTCATTTGTACGATAGCTCAGAGGCTCGGGATATCATTTACATAAACCGAACCAAGTTTGATTTTTCAAAACAACCGAACCGAAATCTTCAAAAGACTCCTGTTTATTCTAACCAAAAGTACTGGATTAAAAGTTTCGATTAAGCATATTCCTGCATCAACCGCCTTTTACAGTTTTGATTCAGTGTTCAGAAAAAAAGGTGTTTTGTTTCTAAAACAATAACAAACCACTGACCCGAACTAGAAATTGAAATTTGAAGTTTCGACTTGAACCACGAAAAACGATTTCAGTTTTGACTTAGGCTTTAATTCTGTGTATAGATTTTTTTTATTTATTCATTCGATTCTAATGTTTAATTTCCAGATCGCCTGTGGTAATGCTGCGTGCTGGCTTGCTTCAGTAGGTTTTGTTGAATCATGTGAGGTGTGACCAATTGAAGCACTTGGTAGTGCATTGGTGTTTTGCCCCTCTTCTCTTTTTCTCCTCTCCTCTTTTCTTCATTTTTGCCTTTTTTTTCCCTTTGTCTTTATTTTGTAAAACAATATTGAAGTGGAAAATCAAATATAAGACGCCTACCCGTTTAACTATAATTTTTACTAATTCCTTTTTTCGGAACCCTCAATATATATATATATATATATATATATATATATATATATATATATATAGTCTGTAAAAAGCATAGATCCGAAAGAAGCACACTCTAAGATGTAGAGCAGTATATATTAAAAATGAGGAAGGCCAGTTTACGGGATTACCTTAGGTTTCCCGTCCATAAAGGGATTAGCTTTATGGCGTATCGTCAGACCCCCCAAAAAACCTCTTAAAAATATGGAAGAGAAAATGCCTCAAAAAGAGAGACAGAGATTCGGTATCATTTTCACAGGTGTATATTTGGAACAAATATCTTTTCTCGGTGTGCCTGATAATCCCCCCCCCCTACTTATGACAAATGTTAAGAAGGCGAAAGTAAAGAATACGTACACCCGGTGTAGGGTTTTGTCACGCCGAAAATGGGTGGTGTACGTATTCTTCACCTCCGCCGTTAAGGGTCTAACAAACGAGTAGTTGTTTCAGAAACTCCTCCGTATACTCTCTATTGGTTGAATTAGACCCAGGATAACTGAATAAATATTAGTCATTAATATTGTTCGTGCATACTGCTCAGTAAAATGAACGCGATTCTATGACGAAGATTCACAGTTGATTTATGATGAGGGTGCACATGATTGATGGTTAGGGCATGGAACGGCATAACTACAGGGTTTTACCCCCCAGACTTTGGGAGGTGGGCATAACTACAGGGTTTTACCCCCCAGACTTTGGGAGGTCATAACTTTCAGAAAAATGAATATTTTTTAATGGAACAACCAAGTGACCATTAACTTTGCACCAGTAAAATTTAAAAGAAACAAATACCTTGTTTCCTCACTGAAAGATATTTTATAAAAAGTAAGTGAATCTAGCTTAATTCGTAAGGTAAGTAGGTCTGCTTTGAGGATTTGATGCAGTTGGCGTTGAATGAAACTTATATGGATCACTCATTCGAGTTTTTCCTATTTAACCACACTAAGACAGTTTATGTGGCTATATTATACAAGTTTATATGTGGAAATTAGAATGAACTATTAAAATGTTCTCAAGGTTTTCATGAATTAAATTGTTTCTCTGGGGACTTAAAATAGTTTCAAAAATAGAAAATAGCCGTTTTACACTGACTTGTGTCATTGGAACAGCATGCACAACTATAGCTAATTTGTACAAGTCTTCATACTTTATCTTCATTGTGTTCCACCAAGAAATTAAACAGCTATCTGCAGGAATTCTTTCAGTATTTGAAAAATCCCTAAGAGAAGATGAGATTGATTTTTTTGTGGCATTTAAACTTTTCTTGCTTTGTGCAGCAAATCTAAGCATGTTTTCCAACTCATCTTCTGTTGTAGCAGATACCATATGTTCTGAAACTACCTCAAGTTCTGGTTTGGGGTGCATTGCACTTAAAGCTCCATTAAGTCTGATCAAATGACTTATTGCTCGTTCTTCTTCTGCTTCAGATAGCATAACACTAAATCTTGGATCTAGATATAATGATGCTAATATTATTTCATTCTTAAGAAGTTCACTTTCCCTAGCATTCATTGCTTCTATGATGTTGTAAGCCAACATACAATCGATTTTTGAAATTTCACTTTTGCAAACAAACCACACCTTATAGAAATCCCCGGGAGTCAAGTTTTCTTCTTGCAATCTTACTATAGCTTTTTTAGCCGGTTCTAATACGTGCATAATTTCCTGCAACTCTACCCAATATTTAAGAGAAAACTTAAAATCGATTCCAATTATTTCAACAAACTCTTCAATAAACGGCCGGAGTTCCATTAAACGGTTAATCATTTTATATGTCGAACACCATCCTGTCACCACGTCTACAATGGGCATGTGATATTTCTGCACCTTTAAAATATTCATTATAACTGGAGTGGAAAGCTTTTTAGAAATATTCCTTGCATGGGCTATAGTGTTTGCATACAGTTCTCCATTTAGAGCATCTTTTACTGCAAGTTGTAAAGCGTGAGCAGCACACTTCACAAAAAAACTACTGCCTATTTTTATATCTTCCACCTTGCTTATATAATTTTCTTCACTAGCAATTTCAGTACCGTCATCGTTTCTAGCACAATCAACAGTCATAGAATATACTTGATTTAAACTCAAGTTGTATTTTGATAACACATTTATAACTATTTCTTTGATGTTTTCACCAGTATGAGCTGATGAGAAATCTGTAACTGCTAATGTTCTTATTTGAAGAGAGTCTTTAATAATGACTTGGGCATTAAGTGCCAGCACAGATCTATCTAGATGAGATGCGATATCAATTTTCAATGAAAACATTCTGTTTTGCAGTTCTCCACTTATTTGATTCACAATTTCTGCAGCTTTTTCATCAACTAAATTTGAAATTTTCTTCCGATCCATTACTGTATTGAGTGCTCGTTTAATTGGATCAATTAATTTACATAATCCACTATCTTCAACTGCAAAAAAAGGTCTCCCATTCAGGGTCACCAACTCAATCATAGCATTGTTAAACGTTTTAATGTCCATTGGGATGTTTATTGTTGAATAATATATGTCATGGATATTTTTTGCGATTTTAGCTTGACTGTGATCAAGAGATTTTTTGTCGTCCAGCTGGAGTAATCTTTTCCCCGTTGCAGCTTCACGTCTTCTAGCAAGAATTTCGAATTCTGCTTTATGGTGTCTCTCCAGATGTTTCATTAGATTAGTAGCACAAGGATGTCTCAAAACCATCGTGCAACCAATTACATTACAAGCCGCTTTTGCATTTTCGTGAGAACCAACAATTGTGAAGTAGGAATATACTTCATTAGTTCTGTGACGCCCCATATTTAAAAATATCGGAGGAATTCAGTAAAATGATTAACAAACAAATATATGTAATAAACAGTTCAACTCCGTTATGGATTAAGCAATCTAGAGGAGAGGCAAATGAAAGAACAGATAAGAAATCCAAGTAAACAGATTGGAAATAATATTACTTACTGGCTTCTGTCAATTAAAGAATATAATTTATGTATATATCTAGCGACGGACCTCTTTAATAGAGTCAGGAGGGAGAGAGAGAGAGAGAGAGTCTGTACTCTTCATTCCATGTTTTTAAAGCAGCTTAGTTAATTTGAACATTTAAAAAGGTATTTAAAAACATTTTCACAGTTAAAAGTATGTGAAAAAAATAAAGCTAATTTTAGATTTAAATTTAAACTGGAATTGAAATTAATTAAAAACTGGAATTTATCGATTCAAATTCAAATTTCAATACATTTAAGTTCGATTCGATTTGGATTTTCAATTTCAGTTTTTAAAAAAATTTTTAGAATTTTTTTTTTTCGTTGTTTCTCCACTTCCTTGTTATGGTTAATGACAATTTCTCAAGTTTTACTGGTCTAAATTTTGGAACTGGAAAAGAAAATCCGAAATATATATATATATATATATATAAAGGTATCGAAATTTCCGTCCATAACATAGAGAGAAATGCTGCCGGGCATTCACATCGTCATCTGTCAATTGAGAAATAAACATTTTCGGTGTTTCTAACACATCGTGTTACAAAACAGCACTAATGTTATTAGTGAATATAAAATACTTAGGGATTTTAACAATAATTAGGTTTACTGTAATTTTTTTTCTGCAAACAAACCAAAATATAACGTAGATATTTTGTTGAAGAGTGAATTTTATTATCTTATCAAATCTCCGACCCCCCCCCCCCCGCTTTCACTGCTATTCTACTTTTATTTTTGTTTCATTCATTTTAGAGTTGCAGCTCTTCGTATTGCCTATCTTGCGGTATCAGGTTTAATGGCTTTCTTTTCCTCATTAGCTGATTTCTTCTATCTGTCTCTCTTTCTATCTCACAGTTAACGTTTGTCTTTCTGTTTACGATCTGTTTTATTTTGACAGAAATAACGTTTACGAACGAAAACGGTGTTTACAGCATAGTATCTCTAGAGTTGAATATAATAAAGATTTTTGCACTTAAAGTGGAAGTTATTGAGTGGAACATTTTGATATTTCCGAAAAAAATATTTAAAAAAATGATTATTGTTTCTGATTTAGGAACAACAACAGTTTTGAGGGGAGGGCTTAGTCGATGACGGACTTCTGTAGATTGGTACCCACTTCGACACGTCAAACAGAACAATTTCCCGAAGGGTGGTCCCTCATTTTTTTTTACCGACCCCAGACGGATAAAAAGCGAAGGTGGTGTCGGCGGGATTTGAACCTCAACCATCACAAATACTGCAAGGCATTTTCCTCGCGACGTTCCAATACAGTCATGCTGGGACACAAATCTTTAAATGTCTTAAATGAGCGTATCAATCTTATGCTAAGCTCCTGCATTATGGCCGTGAACTGAAAAGAAAATGCAAAGAGAAATCAGACTATATCACAAATACGAGTCAACGAAGAAGCCTCTGAATGGTCATCTAGTTTGCTGGAAAGAGCAGCTAAGTTTCCATATTATCTTAAATCAGGAAAGGACTCTGTGAATAATATAATTTTAGTTATAACTTTAAAAATATGGGATGGTCGTAGCTGGAATGCTTTTGATCAAAGGTCTGCTCTATTGAGTTGACCTTGGCCAAACAATAGTGGAAAGTCGACTGAACTGAATTTGCCTGTTCGTTGAAATAGCACTTTAAGTTGCTGAACATTACACACACATGTACACTTCAAGGAGTTCAATTGTTTAAGATGGGAGAATGCGATAAAGATTAATGCGTAATGAAAAATTATTTCAATATTTCCGTTTTCATTAGTTTGATTAACTTTTAACTAGTACTGGAACCACTGCAGGGGATATAATAAAGTTAGGTTTGAGTATTTGTCTTATCTGCTTAACATTGTAGAAAATTGGAGATATGTAGTGGTCTTGACATTTCCAGAATCAAATTTTGATTGTATTCCTTAACAAATATTCGAGAGTATTTTTTTATATATTCTTTCTTGCACATATTTTTTTAAAACTCTTTCACTGATTTCTGTAATTGGACTGTGGCCATGCTAGGACACATCCTTGAAGACTTTAGTTCAGAGGTTGTCAACCATTTTTTAAACCTATGGACTCCCTTGATTCCTGTTTTACTCGAGTAGTCCTTCGTAGCCATTCGATGTTTAAAAATTCCTATTACAGTTTTGTAATTAAACATTACTAGGAATTGTATTAAAAAATTTATCAAAAATATTTTGAGCATAACCAGTTTATTGCTCATAAATTTTAACAAAATTTTGTATGAACCCCTGAACTTATTTTAATTTTGGTGGTTATATTGTCAGTCTCTTTCGGCTGAACTGCTAAGTTACAGAATGTTAACAAATCAATACTGATTGTCAGGTAGTGTGAGACAGAGTTGTGCAAATGCGCTCACACATATGAAGGGCTACTGCACCATTTTGATCTCCCAAATTTACTTATGAGGGGTTAAAACAATTGGAGTTGATGTACAACACTATCTAGTGCCTTGGGTCCTGATGTTATTTTATTGTGGAACCCTTATGTAACATTTTTAAAATTATGTAACACACATCTTAATTTTAATAACATCAAACTTTGGCAATATGCAGAAGTGAGAAGACTTGTCAAGCCAAGTGAAATCGTAGTTATGGTCAATGTCAGTGTCACGTAACTGGCGCATAAGAAGCACCCATTACACTCTTGGAGCGGTTGGCGGTTTGGAAGGGCATCCAGTTGTAGAAACCATACCAAATCAGATTGGAACCTAGTGCAGCTCTCTATCTTACCAGTTTCAGTCAAACCATTTAACCCATGCTAGCATGGAAAACAGATGCTAAATGATGATGACGATGAACACATTCATATAAAATACATTGTTTTGAAATGGTATATACCTTTAAAAGAAATTATAAAACACATCTTATCTGACAGAACCCCAGAATTTTCTCAATCCGTTTTGGGAATACTGACCTAGTAGGATGAGGGTGAATCAAATTAATAAGTGCTAACTCATGTGAGGTAGTATTTAAGATGGATTTTATGAAAGTAGAGATTAAAGAGAATAACTGATTGACAAGATATTCCTTGAAGACCTCTCAAGAAGTCATCCAGCTGAGAGAGGCTTGATTGTATATAGTAAGCCTGGCTTAACGAAAGATATCCAGTTATTCAACCATTGTTTTGATGCTCAACATAGATGTGTTGAGTGAGTGAAAAAAAAAAGTCTGAAACTTTTATGATTTATGGTGAAGGCAGTGTGAGAAAAGAAAAATTGAATTTTTTTTCGCTAATTTCATACCTTTTGTGCAATATTTAACTGATCATCATCGTTATTTTAATATCTACTTTTCCATGTTTACATGGGTCAGATAAGTGTACCTTGTGACAGTTTTCTACAACCAGCAACTCTTCCTTATGCCAAGCCCCAGCTGTTTCCTAGTAAAGTAATAATCCCCCATTCTACTGAACAGCCAAGACATTACTTTTGTGGTGGACTGCAAGTAAATGGGACTGTCGACATTAATGGTAAGGCTATCGTTTACAACCAGGAAAAGCACATGAAGACAATTGGAAATACTCATACATACACACATACATACATATACACACAGCAGGCTTTTTTTCAGTTTCCTTCCACCAAATCCACTCATAAAATCTTTGGTCAACTGCTGGCAATAGTAGAAAACATTTGCCCCAAGCAAGCTTCTTAACCACAAAACCATGTTTGTGCACATGATGAATTTTCAAATTTGTCTGTCTGAAACTAAATCATTACAGCTCATGAGAAGATAGTGGAATTATAGAATACAGCATTAACCTAAATGCCTTTCTTTTGCCTCTTCATTTTCTGAGCTCAAATACTATGAGGGCTAACATTTTCTATCATCCACTCAAATTAATAAAATAGTCATTTCATTGAATTAGTTAAATCATCTGTACATTTCTATAAACTTTGCTATCTTTTTTTTTTTATAGTTCCTGATAAAAATGTTAGGGTCTCTCTCTCTCTCTGTAAGAAGAAATGTTTATATTATTGAATATTATGTACATCATGAAGCAATATTCTCTAGTGTTGTTTGGATAGTCTAGTGTTGAATTCTTTTCACACCAATTTTAATATACTTTCCTGGAATTAAGATTTACCCTTGTTTTTACTAGAATTTGTTGAGAAGAATTTAGCTTTGAGGTGATTATAGTAACAGCAATTTTGATATTGGTAGTAGTGCTTCTTGCTTGATGCTTTTAGGTGTCCATGTAGTCATGAGCAGATATAGATACTCCTTCAATCCTCATGCAACATTAAACATTCAGAGGTGACAGATAAATGGTAATAATATCAGTCTCGAGTAGCTAGAAGCTGCTGGTTGGAAATCTGCACACTGGCAGTGTGAGTGTGACGGCTGTGGATAGATGAAAGTGTGGTAGCTGCCCAAGATCCTGCTCAAATAACCAGGCAGTTCTTGTTCAGAAAGCTCCAAAATTAGTTGTAGAAGCAACAAGGCACAAAACTGGCAATAAAGTACAAAGTATATTGAGCAGTAGAACTAGCCTGCCTTGTATTCTGCTGAGACCTGCACATTGTTTTATCAACACAATGAAAAGCTGATAAACTGCTTCCTACACCAGCATACAAATAAACCTAGTGTTGGTTTATCCTGCTGGAATTGCAGATGCACTGGGAAGGTCATAGAGAGGACACAATGATTACTAAGGCTGTACTTTATAATGAGGTGCAATGTGGAAGCTGTAGAAAAGAACACCAGAAACTTTATGAAAAGGATGTCATCTTATGATGTGTCAATGAAGCAGTTGGCCAATTATGGCAGAAGGTTATAAAGGAGTAAAAATTGCAATCAAATTGGATGAAATGGTAAGAAGAGGAAAGCTGGAACCAGGACTGCCAACAATATTTTGCAATAGCTGTGGTCATGGTTGTGTTGGCACTTTGGCTTGCAACCAAGTAAAACAGCAAAACATAATTGAAGTTTCTTCATTATAATTCAAGAAAAATTCTTTTTCAGCGACCAAGTTATACTTGATTATGTGTGATAAATAAGAAGATGAAAGTTACTACGTGGACTCTATATGGTAACACAGTGATTCTGATATTTGATAGTGGTGTCTCCTTCCTGCTTGAAGTAACCAGAATATGGTTAAAAAGATAAGGAAGAGGAAATCAATCCATAATTTGTGAAACATTATACTGAACTGGAGAGAATAACAGCAACACATTAGTGATATGTCTTTCACAGGCATTCTGAGATATGACACAACATAGTTTTATTTATTTGCGTTATGTACGGAATGGGCTGCAACTCATAACCAAAATCATAATCTCAGCTAATGTACTCTGGTTAGAGGCTGAACATTCTCTCAAACAAAGATAATATGCAATAAAATGTCCTGAAACAATGAAATACAAGCAAAGGATTTGAACTCATGACTACTCAGCTATCTTGCCTCTACAGTAAACTGTATATCATGCAGCAATACAGGTTCATTTGAAAACCCTCTCAACAATAGTAAATGTCATGGTTTATTTTATTCAGTGTACAAGAAACAATCTTTATGAAGCTCATGCTCAGTTTTATATCAGTTTGTATAGAAAAGAGCAATCAAGACACAACCGTTTGATGAAATATGCCCAGCTTCTGTTATTTATAATATTACAAAAATAACAGAATGAAAACTCCATTTTGGTCTAAGGTTTACAATTATTTAACTACTAGAAGTTAAATAAATATTAGTTACAAACTAAAAAAAATTACATCTCATGTTGGTATACATATTTCAATAGTTGTAGAAAATTAAAATTAAATACAAGTGGGCCTTTAAAAAAATAGAAAAAGTTGCAAAAAAGTTGTGTATCTATATTTAAAAAGAATTTTTGATTAGGTTGAGGGAGAGAAAATTCATGATGCAGGCTGAAAATTAATGATGATAAACAGAGGAAAAGAAACATAGGTCAAAGCAGAAGCTCGCTGTTAACAAGGCAATTTAAAAAGAGGCTCTAGATGTAAGGACTACATCTTTCATGATCTGAATCTGGCTGATGCATAGCTAATTGCTAAAACATTTTTTTCAGTATCTTGTAGGCACAGGGAAATTCACAACCAAAATATATTAATATATTACAAGTGTGGGATGTAGGTTACAAGAGATATATTTACATTTTAGATATATCTCACAAAGTAGATTTATATTAAAAAAAAAAAATTCAGTAACAGAAGATACACACTATACATATAACATTAATACAATACAGGAAGATGATAAAACACTTCCATATTAATAGTTATTGCTAATGTTTTTAAGATATACCAACCTAAAAGGGTTTTCTATACTGTACATACTAGACAGGATTGGACTAAATATGAACACACACACACACATACATACAGCCATACACACACACACACAACACAAAAACTAGAAAATTTGTGACAAAATCTACTATCAAGTTGTACATTTTTCCACAACTATATCTTTATTATTTTATGAAGCTTCATGCATGTTTGATGTATAAAGAGAGACAGATAGACAGACACACAAAAAAACGACAAAGCTGAAGTTTGTGAACTTGTTTACAAATGTAGATATATGCATACAAACAATAACTATTGGGTAGACTTCAAGAGCAAACACATTAGACAGAAGTTACAGATAGGTGCACATGAACTTAGAGGAAATAGGACAAAGAGAAAACTAGAGAAATGGAAGACCTTTAAAATTCTGGCACATTTGTACACAAATTTAACATATACATCAGGTTGGTTTTATTACTTTGTGGTCAATTGGAATGCCATTGTGTTTGCATGTGTGTGTAGAATATATGATTTGGTTTGACATTGTTTATATAATTAAACATGGTACTGAATAGTATATTCAATACATGTAATGTAGAGCAGTTACAGGCAAACTGCAACCCACCCTACTTTCTGAATGGCATGCCTAACGAAAAATTACCATGAATTTTTTTAATAGTGTGGCCCACCTGGTGATGAGCTATGTCTCATGTGGTCCACTTCTTGGAAAAAGTTATCCATACCTGTTGTACAACATTCAATGTGTGTGTGTGTGTGTGTGTGTGTGTGTGTGTGTGTGCGTGCGCATATATATATATATATGCATGTGTGTAAAGACATTAAACAAAAGTATGAGCAGTTAATTTAGTGATAGAAATAACTTGAAATGGTAAAAAGGTTATAAATTTTATTTTAATCTGTAATATAATTTCAACTTAACATAATTATACATTATATATGTATTCAATTTAAATAAATACTCTACTTTAGATACTGAATTAAATTTCTAAATTATCATATATATTTATATATTGTTTTTGTTTATTTTGTGGTGCAAAAATAAGTGTTCAATACACTACTGTGTTACAAGTGTGTATAGGCTAATATGAGTTTGTCGTGTGTCAGGTAAACATGGTAACACAGACACATATATCAAGGGGAAAGATTTATTTTCAAGGTTTATAAGGAAATAGTGCTGCACATGATAATCACTGACCAGAAACTTTAAGAATTTCATATTGAGTAAATGAATAAAAAAAAAATTAAATATGTGAATTCTATGCATTTTTTCCTTATAACTCCTTAATTCCCAATTCAAATTTCTAATCCCAACAAATATTATGAAGAAATAATTATCTCCCTTGTAATAGCTGTGAACACTAGGGAAA
The DNA here is from genome assembly GCF_046866305.1 of Octopus bimaculoides. Lineage (NCBI taxonomy): Eukaryota > Metazoa > Mollusca > Cephalopoda > Octopoda > Octopodidae > Octopus > Octopus bimaculoides. Next base: position 168,390,617 of record NC_142929.1, read on the forward strand.
CCACGTGTTTAATTTTTTTTAATTGATACCTCATTTTTTGTTTACATAAAAATAACAGAGAAGAAACTAAAGTTCAATAAACATTTTAATTTGAGCTATTAAGCAATTTCATAGTTTTAATTATATTTTAATAAATGTCTAAGTCTAAAATTTTAATTCCAGATTTTTATATCCCCACTGTACTGTTTCTATTTAGGCATATATTTTGGTTTTATGAATTTGAAATTTAAAACTTAAAGCTCACCCCTTTACTAAAAAAAAAAAAGAGGAAAGACAGAGTGAAGAGAGTGTGTCTGTAATTAGAAAAAAAAAAACATACACAAATCTAACCATAACTCTCTAAAGTTGAGCACCGGCATTGGAAGATCTTGCATACCAGCAGAGATCAATTAGAATAACATACACATACACATTCTAAGTGTGATTCTTGGCAGCAGGGTACATTCACAAACTTCAAGGAAATAATACTAAAAAGACAAACATAGAAGAAAAAAAAAAAAGAAGAAACATTTATGGAAAAACACCTTTGATTAGAATTTTGACACTGGTAAAATAGAAAATATCTTTGATTGAATAAATTCCACACAGATACACAGAAACTATTTTTGAAGTGTTTCTTTTCTACAGGTAAAATGGAAAACAGTTTCACTGGTATTAATTTCACATACGTAAATCAGAAAATTATTTCGATGGTATTGATTTCACACAAGTAAATAGAAAACAATTTTAATAGTTTTACACATAAAGAAAACATTTCTGATGAGATTAGTCACCCAGAGAAAGCTTATATATTCTTCATTTCACATAGATAAAATAAAGAACATTTTTAATAAATCTAATTTCATAAAGATAAGAAAACATTTTCAGTCAGATTAAATTCACACGTGAATAGAAAACAGTTTTAATAGGCTTATATTTTTAACAGAAACCATTATAGCCTTAATTTTATACAGACAGATAGTAAAATGATATCTGGTAGAATAAATTAATTTCACACAAAGTGCTGAAAAACACAATTCTTCCGTTTTCTGGTGTGGAAAAAAAATTCTAGTAACTTTAAAAGAATATACTTTACAGATTGTCAGACATAACAAGAAATAGAAGTTGAAAGTATATTTCAAGTTCGAATTCACTAACATTCATAATGAAAATATAACTCAGATTTATTATTGGCACTGTTGAGTCACCAGGTATTGGGACTTAGGATTCACTTTTTGGCTATTTTACTGACCTCTTCTCGGTTAGTCAGACCTTTTGTGTTGATACAATTAAAACAAAAACAACTTCTTTTTACTAGAATTTGAAAGTAAAAAAAAAAATACAGCCTAAGCCAACGAAAATATTAACTGACACCTTCAGTTCCACCTATTTAATGGTTTAAAAATATTTTTTATTGTTTTACATATTTCTCTGCTAGTGTGAGTGACATGCTTTGTTGTAGCAATTGTATTTAATTTTTCATTTTTAAAATTCTAATTTTATTTATTTATACATATATATATTTTTTGTAATAAGATATATTTCTTTCTTTTCTCCACTCAACTGGTAAGAGTGGAAGTTATCAGTCCAGCAGAATTATGTGCTTTAACCAACTTTTTCAATCTAGTAGGCCAGTACTAATTTCTGGCTTCTTGGTATGAAGTGGGTGAAAGAAATGTGACCATATACAAGATGCTAGTATATTTGCAGGTACTTTCCCCACAGCACTATGAGACAACGAATCACTAATTTTACAATTTAGCTGCAGCTTATAATAATGAGTTATATTACACTGCCATACATACTCAGAATTCAATGGACATAGTCAAAGTCATTAGCATCAACACAAAATGAACCTCTGATTTTTTTGATTGACTGGTTATTCAGCATCTTATCAATTTAGTCATCTTTACATTTAATCTTTAAAGTAAAAAATTCTCTGTTAATTATACTTATTCATATTGATCTTTTTGAACTATGAAGGCATTGGAAATTTCCATAGAAATTCAAATCAATTGGAAATAAGTGCACTTTGCACACATGTGAATCACGAGTTTTCTTTTGTTTTAGAATGAAAACAAGAGAAATTATATCACAATATCACACTTCAGAACATCATATATTGCAAGTGTGGACAGCATTTGGTCAACCCACCTTATATTAGTAATGCTGAACAGAAAATGTGATTAAAAAGGCAAGCATAGTAACTAGACACAATACAATAAAATAGATAACTACAAAGCAGTACAGTACTGAAATGACATGTTAGAAAAAATGTGTACTACATTCAGACAGAATATTTGGTTGCACATTAACAGAGTGTGAATATAACACAGCACATGATAAACAGTGGAATGACTGTGCAAAATATAGTTAGCATTCATACAGAGAGACAACCAGAGCAGATAGAAGGTTTCACACTCAGGAGAAAAGAAAAAGGATAAGTAGGCCAACTGCTTAGATTCTTAATAATAATAAATTTGTAAAATGAAAAGATTAAGAGTTGAACATTATCAACAGGAAAAATGGATGTCAAAAAAATTCAATTTATTAGAATTCCTATGTTTAGCCAAACTTCACATTGATTACATTAAATATTTCTATTTTACTAGATCATCACCATCAAAGTCAGTGAGAAAGCATGTTTGTTGTTGCTTGACAAACAAGAAATAGCAGTTAAATCTCTTTTGGATCACACTCTACTATCCTTAGGAAAAGGAAGAATATAGTAGAAAATGACATATAAGATAAACAATGTCTGAAAAGATGGGATGGTCATGGCTGGAATGTCTTTAATCATAGATTTGCATGAAAACGCTGGACAAAATATGTTTGTAGATGAGAGGGAAAACAAAAGAATCATTATAGTTTAAGTGGCTGAGTATTCCAGACATACTTGTACTTTTTTTAAGGTGACTCTGAGCCAGAATCAGCATAGTACAGTGAGTGAGAAAGCTGCCATTACAAGTACAGCCCATCAGACAGTTTCAATTTACGCAAAATCATTTACAAAGCTTGGCTTGATCCAAGGCAATAGTAAAAGACACTTGCTCAAAGTGCTACACAGTGGGATTGAACTGAGGACCACATGATTGTGAAGCAAACCTCTTAGACCACTTGATTGCTTGTTGTTTCAAAAACTGAATTGTCTTTTTGCATTTATTTCAGGAAATTTAGCAATAAAAGGTTCACAGAACATAACTATATCTTTAAAAAAAGTAGCAAGTGGTTAAGGAAATAAGGAAGCTAGTCCACATGACATTTGCCAATACTGTACAGTGAACCAATGATTGGCTCATTAGAAACCTATAACTAACAATACTATTGTTCACTAATGGAAGATATAAAAATAAAATATTAAAAAAATCAATTACTCCAAAATAGATTCTATGAAGTAGTACAGCTAGTTTTATGTTTTTAAATAATGCAAGCAATGTTTAAGTGCTAAGAATGTTTTTTAACTTGCATTGCTGAACTCCTATAACTACAGTGACTATAAATTTATTTGAAAAGTGGGGAGGGAAAATGAGATGGGTTTCACTAAACTAACTTGCCTAGATACACTACAATGTGAAAAACGGTTTGCCTACAACCAAGTAAATTACTGGAGTCAAGCACACATTGAGACATATAGCTTTAGCTAAATGTATCAATAAAAAAAATCGCTATTGTTTAAAGATCTGCCAAAATTCCTTGGCTATATACAATCATGTACTAATTTAGTGGGGTCTCCCATATAATATAGTGAGTTACAAAATTTCAACTGAAATAATTCAAGCAGTCAATAGACAAAAACTCCTAGGAATGCTTAAAAATCTTGAAAATGGGGGAGATAAATGTTTTGATAATTAAAGACAATGCACATAGGAATGGATCATGTCTTTAAAGTAAACTATGAAAGCAACAGATACATTTCAAACTTATTAGACCTCTGCACCAAAGCATATTATATTGAGGTGGCAAGATTTAGAGTAATATATGTATAGAGGGAATGTAGTGATACTGATTATGTATATCAACAATATGGCTGAGGGAAACTATGTCAAGGAAGCAGTCTACATATCAAAAACACACCTGGTAAGGTCTTGTGTATGCAGTTTTAACTTTATCATTCTGTAAACAGCAGAAATATCATTGATCAAGCTGACCCTGATAACAAATGAATGTATTCTTTTACTGACTTTATTTATTGGGTTGCTGCCAAGCTGGAGCATTACTTTCAGGGATATAGTCAATTATATTGATCCCATTACTTAACTGGTGGTTATTTTATTTAAACCTGCACAGGATTTGACCAATGAATGTGAAGGCATGTAACCAAACACTGTCAAGGTCTATTATTCCCCTCTCTAACTGCAATTCAAACTGAAGATTACATGCACTAAATACATCCAATTAACAATTCATCAGGAAAAAAAAATTTGTTTGGGAGACGTGTGTGTGGCAATCAGACAGGTACAGCAATGGGTGTGTGTGTGGTGAGATGACTTCCACCAATAGTTTATTGATCATTAAATGACTGCAAGTGATTAGAGAAATTTGGAAGTTGCAACAGACATCAGATTATTTTCTTCATCACAGGCATAATACAGAAGATAAACTAGGAATTATGATGTTTGTGTCTCTTTCAAGAGCATTAGAAACTAATGAAATAAAATAGCTGCTATAAAAAATTTAACATCAATCAAAAACATACATCTGGTGAAATGCAACATTTTCTATCGCAAAAAATACCAGACCACATAACATACAGCTTGCTTTAGCACACACACACACACACATACACTTGCAGGTCAGAAATTTAGGGTCTGTTTCTGTGGTTCCAATTTCACAACAGTCATTTTAATCTTTCAGCTCTCTACGAATGATGATTTATGTGCCATATGTATGTGTTTGTGTAGAGAGGTAATAACAATTTTGACAGTCTGTTTAGCAGTTGAACATTGCAATCCAACCTCAACTTCCTTAGTTAAGAAACCATCTTGACAGAATTGCTAGCATTCTGTCTTGATGGAGACAGAGCTTCTCAAAACAAAATTTTTATTAAAAACGTTAATCATAGGTGAATCTAAAGATGAAGATATATGGGATTAAAAAGATTATTCTAAAATTTCTAGAGGTATGAAAAAAAAAATTACAAGAAAATTCCTTAATTTTTTCAGACTTACATTGACTTAATGGTAACTAGAAACTTAGAAGTCTACTAAGCTTGCTTGATTTGGAAATAAAAATAGACTATACATAATGTCTATTTTTATTTAATATAATGGTTAGCTACAATTATAACATTAAAAATATTTTTGTAAACAACAATTTGAGATAAAAAAAATAATCATGTGCTAACTTACAGAAATCACAAAGCATATTTATTCCTTACTAGTAAAACCAGGAGACCTGTAGTTTTCTTCTCTCAAATTAAGTTACAAAATTCTACCCACAATAATATATCTAAAATTTACCTCAAGACAGTTTTTATTCTACACAAATGTGTGTGTGTGTGTGTATATATATATATATATACATATATATATATATATGTATGTATGTATATATATATATATATATCTGTATGTATGTATAAAAAAGGAAAATGGAATGAGCTAACCCTTTTATTACATTAATTTGCAACTGTTCCAATCTCATGAATATTGTTATATTATGCATAAAGTTACTTGCAAATAAAGCAATATTCATGAGATTGAATTCAGATGAAACAATTGTGTAAATTAATGTAATAAAAGGACTTGCCTCTTTTTGTTTATAATTGTAAAAACTCTGGATATGTGTGGATTTTTAAGAATGTGTTTGATAAAACAAACAATCTCTGCATTACTGTCTGTCTGATAACATGGACCCATGGATAATAGGGTAAACTCAAGGGTCAACGCCCAAATGAAATTATTATACATATATATATATATATGAATTTAAAAACCTGCTTAAATGCTCAGTTTCATTTCATGATTATGATCTGTGAAACTGAAATACTGAGTAAGAATGAATTAAGATCTTTAATCTTTAAAAATATTGTTACAGCTTCTGCTTTATGCAAACACACACACACACACACACGTACAATACACACTTATAATCCAGTTTGGTAAAATGGGCATAAAACTGATGATGATGGTGATGTGTACTTCTTGGTTACACTTGCTTGGTTCGTGATTTCACTTGGAACTGTGTGTTAATATTAAAATAATTGCATTATACTAAAGCCTTCACTTCAGCTATATTATTGTTTTGTGATGACAGTAAAAACCCTTAAACAAGGAAAGTATTTTGCTGTACTCTATGACATATTTATTGGTAATCTGCTTCAATCAATGACAAGATAATAGATGCATGATGAAGGATTTTCACATATATTACAAAACAATAATAACAGAAATGAATACAAAAGGCTATATGTGCATATATGTGTGTGTGTGTGTATATTATATATATAAATTAGTAGTTGTAGATTTGATAACTTAATTCAGTAAATTATGTATTTCAGTGAAGAATTAAAAAAGAAGCAAAAAAAAAATCCTTTTAAGTATAAAGAAAGAAAACTGGAAACTGTCCAAAATCTTCAGGTTGCTAACAATTTCCATAGTCTTAAATTAGAAAGTTTAAAGCAGTATTTTGTGATTCATTTAGCACCTGACATCTATTGTTCAAAATAAACAGTGAAATCATAAATAAAGTTATATTTCATATAAATATTCACACAGTAAAACAGAGAATTTGAACCAGTGTTGTTGCATTTGTGTGTATATGTGTGTACCTACCTAATCATTTAAGTTGGGAGATGGAGTTGTGTGTTTTGTGTATGTATGAATGAGAAAACAGCAGTTTCAATTGTGTTTATATTCAGATATGAGATTCTCGGTTCAACCTTTCATTCATAAAATTCTTTCATATGTTTCGATTACATAACAAGTAAACATGAATAGCACTTAACAAATATACAGTCATGCGTTCTCAAAGACTGTAATATATTTCACAACTATGATACATGGAAGTGTAATGAAGGCAGAAAAGATGCACTTTCAAGAATGTATATATGCTCAGTTACTTTCAGTGAAAAGTAATCAATATAGAATATTTTTCAGATAAAAAGAGAGGGATATATAACTTTATGTCTAGAATATATTCCTTGCGGGAACCTCATAAAAAAGAATTTCTTGTAACTCACAAGATACAAATGCACATTGAGTAGTCAGGTTTAAGTATAATACAGATGTATTTATGTGCAATTTGATTTACTTAAAACTGATTACTTAAGAGTTATAAATGTTAAAAATATGCAGGACATATGGATAACTAATAGAAAATATGAATCGAATTCCATCACAACGAATGAGTAAAATTGTCTTTGATGGACATTTAAAAAATAAATGATTAAAATAAAAATGTTAAAAATAGTCTCCGTACAGCAAAATCTATTTGCCAGCTGCCAGCAGTTGAGTTATATCCCTGGCAAGGATATCAATAAGGTAGGGGAAGGAGGAAAATAACCAGCGTTGAATAGTGTTGTTATTAGATGGAGTGAGGAATACTCCAAAATGTCAACATATAGAAATGGAGGTAACTTCCAACTGTTGAACAGGAAAAAAAAAATTAAATTTATATAAAATTTGTTCAAGAGATAGTTGAAATATGTTCGTTCCCTCCAAAAGATTATTTCTGTTTAGTTTTATAGATAAAATTTGAAGAGGAAATTATAAAAACTTAAATGCATAAGAGAAAAAAAATAAATGTGAAATGTGCATGGGTTTATATTTTGATGTTATGGAGGGGAAAAATATTGCCATAACGTTTTTCTTTCATGAGATTTTATTTTAGTCTAGCTTTGTTGATTTCATTTAGTCTCAAGAGTAACTTAGTGTAAATCTGGCACTGCCAGAGTAATCTGTTCTCCTCTAATTCACTTGCTGGCAAGAGCAGCAAAAATAAACAATGTTGTTGCTTGCAAAATGATGAGAGCATAGTCATAAATCTTTGAGCAAGTCTGTTGATGTTATCGTGGAAGTGGTGGCTTTCTAGGTACAGGTGGTATTTCTTCTTCAACTGGGATTGGAGGAGGTGGCTGCAAAATAAAGTTAAAACAGCTGAGTATATGTAAAATGGTAAATATGCACACACACACACACATAGTGAGAAAATCCATTCATCTTACATGACAACTTCTCTAGATTTTGCATCCTGAACACTCTTAAAATGGTTGGTGTTAGTATAATCCAGCTACAGAAAGCAAAACCATCTAGGAGAGCAGTGACTTCAAATAGGAACTGACTTGGAATCAACAACTCATACAACCCATGCGAGAATGGAAAATGGACATAAAACATTGATTATATATATATATATATATATATATATATATATATATACACACACACATACACATATATACACACACAACAAAAAAATTTTTTTAAATATATTCTTTTATTTTATTTTTTTACTTGTTTCAGTCATTTAACTGCAGCTATGCTGGAGCACGGCCTTGAAGTGTTTTAGTCGAACTATTTGACTTGAGGACATTTTTAAAGCCTAGTACTTATTCTATTGGCTTCTTTTGTTGAACTACTAAATTACAGGGACATAAACATACCAACAGCAGATGTCAAGCAGTGATGGAGGTACAAACACAGACACAATGACACACACACACACACACACACATATATATATATATATATATATATATATGACAAGCTTTTTTCTGTTTCCATCCTCAAAATCCATTTACAAGGCTTTGGTCAGTCTGAGGCTATAGTAGAAGGCAATTGGCCAAGGTGCCATGCAGTAGGACTGAACCCATATACATATATGAAACATGACACATCTCATGTTTTCTGCGTACAGTTTAGGAGTTATTCTGATTTTTCTTGATTATTGTAGTGACAAAAGAGGAGTGATTAAATAGTTAAACAGAGCTATGGCATGAAAGTTTCTGTCATGCAATAGAGGTACATGAAAGGAAAAGAAAAATGTTAAAACATCTATAAACATATCTCAGTGATCAAACTCTATCAAAAATATCAAATAGAGAAGCAAGACATCATCAGATAACTTGAATAACTAGACAAAATTGGACAATAGTTTTTGAGATGGAGGGAGTGAGGGAAGATGGATGGATGGATAGGTGGGTAAGTATATATACATACATACATATATATATGTACACAGTATTTCACAGAAGTATGTACACCCCTAAAAAATTTCAGTAAAATTGCCTGATACTCTGATAATATCGAAGGAAATCAAATGAAATTTATACTGAATAAAATATATTATACATGCAAACATTATACGAATTTGGAACTCAAAACAATAAACATTTTCAAAGATATGAACAAAATATTAATTTTCAAATGATACAAAAATATGTACAACCTATAGGGTTATTTGCTATATTCAATATTCGGTGTGACTGTCCTTGCTTTCAATGACTGCATTAAGTCTTTGGGGCATAGAGTCCGACTAAATTTCAGCATATAAACAATGAAATCAACCTCCATTCATCCTGAATGATGTCTTTCAACTGTGTTACATTGCAGGGCTTTTTCTCCTCAACCTTCCTTTTCAATACACCCCACAGATGTTCTATTGAGTTTAAATCAGGTGACATGGTAGGCCAAGGCAATACATTTACCTTTTTATCTGATAAAAACTTGGTCATCATCTTTGAAGTGTGTTTAGAGTCGTTATCATGTTGGAACATGGAATGTCTACCTAGTTCCTTGATGCTTTTCAACATTGTTTTCTGCAATATGTCACAATAAAGCCTTGAATCCATTATTCTCTCAATAAATGTGAGTCCTCCCACACCAGCTGCACTCATGCATCCCCAAAGCATCATACTTCCACTGCTATGTTTCACAGTAGGCACGGTGCATTTGTCATTATTATATTTACCTGGTTGTCGCCATACTCATTTAATACCATCTGACTTAAACAAGTTGATTTTAATCTCATCAGAAAAAAGAATTTTATTCCAGAACTTCTTCCCCTTACTCACATAGGTTTCAGCAAAAGAAAGACGACTTGATTTATGCCTGGTAGTGAGGAGAGGTTTCCTATGAGGAATGCATCAACGAAGACCACACTGGTTCAAATTTCGGCAAACTGTTTGGGTGGATACACTCTTTCCACTAACAGAAGGCACATCTTGGGCCAAAGATGAAGCGGTACGACGCCTGTTGTCCATCACACAACATTGGATGTGTTGAATATCACATGCAGTTAAAACAGGATCACCCGGATGATGTTTATTGCTTAGCCATCCAGTAGCTTTGCCCTTCTGAATTACTTTGGCAACTGTGTTTATGCTAATACATATTCATTTGCTAACTAACTTGTATCCAAAACCATTCTTACTCTCTTTTACTTGTTCCAGTCATTTGACTGTGGCCATGCTGGAGCACCGCCTTTAGTCGAGCAAATCGACCCTGGGACTTATTGTTTGTAAGCCTAGTACTTATTCTATCGGTCTCTTTTGCCGAACCGTTAAGTGACGGGGACATAAGCACACCGGCATCAGTTGTCAAGCAATGCTAGGGAGGCAAACAAAGACACACAAACACATATATATATATATATATATATATATACGACGGGCTTCTTTCAGTTTCCGTCTACCAAATCCACTCACAAGGCTTTGGTTGGCCCGAGACTATAGTAGAAGACACTTGCCCAAGATGCCACGCAGTGGGACTGAACCTGGAACCATGTGGTTGGTAAGCAAGCTACTTACCACACAGCCACTCCTGCGCCTTGTGCTAATTAAAAATAATTTTCTTCAAATCTTCAGATAATTCTTTTCCTTATGGTGCCATTTTAATCATGGTACACAAATCAGAATTCCTGCAGATGCAATAACAATGACTGGTGCAAAAATGCCAGGAGAAATAATTTATTAGAATTGAAATTATCAGCAAAATCTGAATTTAGTAAAAAAAGTGGATAAAATATCGAGTATAGCAAATTTCATTTAGGATGTACATATTTTTGTAACATTTGAAAATTAATATTTTGTTCATATCTTTGAAAATGTTTATTGTTTTGAGTTTCAAATTTGTATAATGTTTGCACCACCACCACCACCACCACCACCACCACCACCGCCACCGCCACCACCACCACCACCACCACCACCATCATCATCATCATCATCGTTTAACGTCCGCTTTCCATGCTTGCATGGGTTGGACGCCTTGACTGAGGACTGGTGAAACCGGATGGCAACACCAGGCTCCAATCTAAATTTGGCAGAGTTTCTACAGCTGGGTGCCCTTCCTAACGCCAACCACTCAGAGAGTGCATGTATAATATATTTTATTCAGTATAAATTTTGTTAGATTTCCTTCAATATTATCAGAGTAATGGTAATTTTACTGAAATTTTTTAGTAAGATACTTTATATATATATATATATATTAAATGTGTGTGCACGCGCACACGCACACACACATTTGCAAGATCTTACTTTGTTTTTAGGTCCAACTGTAGTGATTAGACGATGGGAAACGATTTGTGAGTCCTCTCCCATAGTATTTGTGTAGTCAGCAAATGTTAGCTTTTCCGGGAGCGGCGGTGGTTCGCCATAGAAATCAGAATCATCGCTGGTTGATTCGGGTGTTTCTGATATAAAACAAAAGAGAAGTAATTAATTATTGCAGTTAGACAGTTCATGGATTGGGCGAGGCCTTACTTGAGGCAGTATTTTACTGCTTGATACCCTTCCTGTTACCAAACTTTACTTGCTCTACAAGTAAGGGGTATTATTTTTGTTCTATTATTCATCAAATGTGCTGAGCAACCATTTGTAATGTCAATAAAGAATGTAAACATCATATCAGCATTTCACTCAAGACACTCACAAAGCACTGGTCACCCCATGGTTATCGTAAAAGACACTTGTTCAAGGTGCTGCACAGTGAGAGCGAACCTGAAGCCATGTGGTTGCAAAGCAAACATCTTAATCAAACAACCATATGTATGTCTATTATAAACAACATCAATGATAGGTGATTCATTGACTTGTTAATGAAGAGTATTTAACTGAAATCAGGGTTCATGCTAGGCAGGCAGGCAGGCAGGCAGGCAGGCAAGTAGAGTAGGCAGGAAGTTTTTTTTCAATAACCTTCTTCATATTTAAAGGTTACATCTAGAAGATTTTTATTATACAGTGCCACAGGCAAGTACTGTAACCAAAACTAGTTTGTTCCCGGTGATTTGCATCTGTGATTCAGGTTCAGTTCTAGCTATTTCACTTACTTCACTTAGTTCCCTGGGTAATCACAACCTCCATTACTCAATGGACTAATCATCTGGTGATGGATGTCTCTGCTCATGAAAATTCAAGCAATCAATTATTTATTGTATAATTTCAAGGGATAAATACTATTTACCTATCAGTAAATTTCTAGCATTCCCACTGATCTGCCAATTCAGATTAGTCTAAGCAGAAAGCACTACTGTGTCATATAAAATAATGTGCTCACTGTTTGAGTATAAGACTGAAGCCTTTTGAATAAAAGCTTCCTTTTTGTCATATAAACTTGTTTTCATTGGTAACTTTCACTTCTAATTTCTCTCTTATAATGAAGAACCAAAAAGAAAAGATACATCTTAAGCAATAACCAAGCCTTGTATTATCTGCCCTATTGCTAAATCTACAACAGATTGTATGGTACTTATAGATAGGTAGCTTCACTTGTGTGAATACATGCATAAAAAACTGACATTTATATATCATAGAAGAAAAGGAGCCATGGAAGAGGAGGAGTGGAGATAGAAAAGCTAAAAAGGTAAAGTCTTACAGAAATGGAGAAATAAGGAATTAAAAGAAGACAAACAGATAAAAATAAAAAAAACACTCAGGAAAGAAATGGAAGAGAATAATTCCTCTACTGAAACTTACAGACAAAAAGACTATGGATGAACCAATGGCATTTTTGACGATTTTAATAAATACAAAGCACTTGGCAAGCAAGCCAGCTTTAAATTGTCATAAGTTTGTACTATAGGCTGTTTTTGATCTTCTGACACAGAATTAAATACCACATAATGGTATGATTTAAATAAATAATTACCTAACGTATTTGAGATGTTAGAACAAAGGCTTGAAGCACTGGCATGAAAAACTGAGAGAGTTTGATCAGGGTGGAACTGGCTGCTCGCTGGTCGGCTATTTCTGCGTTCAGAGTCAGGTCGTAGAGGGCGTTTGGGTGTTAGCTGGAGGAAGGAGTGAGAAGGTGAAGTTAAATACTCTTCAGTATTTTGGAAAAGAAAACAAAAGCAAAGTTTAACTTCAAAAAGAATGTAAAAAAAAAATCTTCTCAGATTCAAGGAAATATTAAGTGTTTACAAACAAACCTGCTCATTAAGTTCTAAGCGCTGCTCCACAGAATTACGTTGGCTACTTGATGCAATGTTACTGGCATCAGGCAGTTGAGATGTGCGCCGGTTTTTGCTTTTTAATGGGAAACCATTTGCACATTCTGCTACGACACCAGCTACTGAAGCGCAGGAAATCGAACGCGACCGGAGAGCAGTGTTACTTTTGGTAATTGGAGAAGGCATGTGGTTTAAAGTATGTGAACTTGTCCTGGAAAAATGAATAGAAAAAAAAAGAAAATATGAGTTCATATATATATATATATATATATATATATATATATATATATATACACAAATAAACACTAAAGATTTGCATGTTTATCATTGGGTCATCCCATGAATAATGCAGTTTTTTCATATTTCTTTTATTATTCAAAATTGAGATAAGCAAAGATCTTTTTTAATCTAAAATATACTCTCCACCATTTTCTACAATGCTCTTCCATCTATGTGGTAGACTTGCAAGGCCCCTCTTCTAAAATTCACTTGTCCGTGATGGAAAAATACTCCTCCAGTACTGTTCTGACCTTGTCTGCAGAATTTATATTTTTTTCCATCCTAATGATTTTGAAGACTGCAGAATAATTGATAAACAGATGGAGCAATGTCTGGCGAATGTGGTGGGTGGGGCACCGTTTCCCATTCAAACTGCTCTGGCCTTTGGAATGTCATCCTCATTGTATTTTGTTGAGCATTATCCTGATGGAAGAACATCTTTTGTCTTGAAACCAAAGATGGTCATTTTCCTTCTAGCACTGACTTGAATGTCTGGTTGAATGACCAAATCCAAGCTCCTCTACTAGTTCCTCAACAGTTATAATGGGATTTTGTTCCACCAAGATTTTCAGGACGTCCTTGTCGAGCTCTACAGATCTTCCAGGGCAAGGCTCATCTAGGCTGTAGTTTCCAGCTCAGAATTTCTGGAACCACAGTTGACACTGACTTATGCTTTTAGCCAATCCCCATATACTGCATTAATATTGCTTGCATTGTTGCCTTTATAGAACTCATAAAGGCAAATATGCTCCTTTGTCACTTCCATCATAACTTTGAAAAAATAACTGTTAAAATCGAACTGCACTCTTCAAACTTGCACTATAAGAAAAAGGTAAAATTATTATCTGCTTTTATAGCAAGTTGATGTAGGTAGTTTATTCTGTCCCCTTCCAACTTTAGTTCATGCAATTGAAAAAAGCCACATTATTCATGGGATGACTTAATACATAGTCTTGCAGTGTCTATGTTATCAATATATACTTTGTTACAAATAAGATTTTATTTCTAATATGGTCTCTAAATGAATCATTTCCTAGAATAACTTGCTTTGAGTCAAACAAAAAATAATAAAAAAAAAACAATGGTTCCAACATATTTGGCAAATTGGGCAACACTACACATTGAGTGACTTGTTCATTACTATAGCATTTTTTTAGCCATGAAATTTCAGAGATATAGATTGAAGATAACAGGAAAGTATTAATGAACAATAAAAAATGAATATATTATGTTCCCTTCTTCACTCCCAATTAATCTTTTGCTCACTGCTTCTTATTTACATACAAAAATAGCAACATAATAACACAGGGCTCTAAAGTCATTTATGTTTAGCAGAAAAAGAAAAGACTTTACATATTTGATATCTGGCAATACTAGTTAACTGTGTGCATATATGTGTGAAAGATTAACAATCAAAAATATAAGTAGGAAGATCTAAAAATCTATACTTCAGATCTTTGACAGCCCCTTTCTATATTGACATCCTAGAAGTAAACATTCAAAGATAAAATTAGGTCCATCCTCAAACTGGTCTTCTACAAAAAAAAAGAGTGGGTATCACTAAATTTGGTTTGCAAGTCACTGCTAACTGAATGTAAGCATAACAAAAAGGTACTCACATTTAATAGATAAGCATTTCCATTAGCCATATATATAGGAAACTATTCAATAAACAAAATTTTAGTTGTACACAAGTGTGAAGGAAATTATAGCACATAGGCCTATCATGCACATATTGATACCATTTGCTCATCTAGAGAAACCAGTGCAAGCTGGATGAATGAATTGTGTGACACAGAAGCCCTCATACCACTTCTTTCAAAAATAACTGATATTCTGGCAAAATGAAGAATTTCTAACATGGTATTAATTAAAAAAGAAAAAGGAAATTAATAAAAAAAAGTGTTATTGTAAACAAAGCTTGTTTTGTTTACTTACTCAGCTATAGCTACTATTGAACTATTACTGTATCTTGGAGAAGAGGACATTGATAAAGAAGATTGATTTCTTCTCATGGCATTGGTGATATCTTTCTCTGCAATCTGTCAATTTAAATTAGAAACACAAATTTATTAGTCAAACAACTGTTCCCAAGAAATCAGGAGCTCAAAGTTTTGAGTTCATTGTGAATTCTTTAAAGCTTCTTAGGTGCTAGCAAAAATACAAACACTTTCTCTCCAATGAGCATTTTAAAAGAGGAATACAAAGTAGTTGGTGACTGATCTGCCTACACAACCAGTATGATGCCAAAATCTTTGCACCAACTATGAGGATGTATTGCTCATAAGACCAGTTTACATATATAAATGAAAATACAAAGTGAATATGGTGGGATGGAAGTAAAACTATATACATATACCAAGCACTCCAATGCCTCCATCAGGAACTCACTCTCTCATCTCACTGAACAACAGATTTCCACATTTCATATACAGCCTCATATACACTGTAGTTAGTCTAGTTGACCACATTAATTTCATTTTATGCTAATTATTCATAGCTGCAAATATATCTTGTTGCTGATCCATCCAAATCAATTGATTGAATGGTAAAATCAACATAATTTTCAGTGATTTCCTAGTTGTCTGACAAAGTTTATTTTGCTGTACCTGTAAATAACATAAGCTGTATTATCTCAAGGATATCACTAGGATTTTTAATATCTTCCACTCATATTAGACAAGAGGCTCAAGCTTATTTTTAAATGATTAACATATAAAGCTAGTCACTCCTCATCAATACACAAATCAAACTTTCACACTGTAAATCATAAATCAAACAATCAGTTAACCCCTGATGGAGATTCTCCAGTGACTAATTAGCTAAATTTGTTCCGGCAACTTAGAGTTTCCTTTTCAACCACAAGTAACTGCTTTTCTGAATCTGTTGAGTTTGTCACACTTTCACTCAAATCTAGTCAGAGTACTTGCTTTTCTTCCTTCCTTTACCATGTTTAACTTCTCAGTAACATTTTATAACTCTTAATTAGGCAGTCAAGCAAATGAGGGAGCTTCCATGTGGTTGCTTGATCTTCTGCAAATAGTAACCAAATCTCCCTCATTAAAAATCAAGCCATCTTTGAAATGGAGTGATATACTGGATTATGTAGTCCTAGATATGTAATCCACACGAAAAGAAACTGGGTGGCCATAGCTGGAAAGCATTTGATCATAGCTCAGACAGAGCCAACCTAAGAACGATTCTTAACTTGCTTATATTAACCTACAAGACTTCAAACTCAATACTGACTGCGTTAACTTAACTCAGTTATACTAGTCCCTATCTTGATCTGGAAAAGCATGACCTCCATCACCACAAAATAACCTATAAAACAAGCTGACAATAAAGCATAAATAGACAGAAATGTCTGTAACAAATTTTAAAGTCCAAAGCATCAACCAATTGGAAATGAATGCATTTAAATTTTCCTTACCCGCAAACCACATTCCTCTTCAATGCAATCACACAGTTTAACAAACCGATGCTCCATATGAGCATGTAAAGGTTTTATTCCTTCAGGAGAAAGCCGTTTGTGTACCTGAAGGGCATCTCTCAACAAAGCACCCTAGGGAATAGCAGAAAATACAAAACTTACATCATTATAAACATTTAAAATATAATTTTTTTAAGATCAAGTAAAACTTACATTTCTATTTATCTACTAAAAACGTAAAATAGTTACAAAAAAGAAAGAAAGAAAAAAAAAATGAGAAATTACCTGCTCCAAAGTTAAACTCTTCAGCCTGGAAATCATGTCAACAGTATTTTTGTCATTTTCATGGTTCATTAGGAATTCAGCGGAATAAAACTCCTAGAGAGTGAATGAAAATACAATAAAAGGAACTTAGAAACTGTATTGCTTTTAATTAAAAAAAATAAATAAATAATAAATAAAAATTATCATGAAAATGAAGAATTCCTTGAAAATTTAGAATGAAATAGTGACCATTTCGAAGTCAACCAATCTGACACTGCTTCTATTCCTACAAAATCACCCATTTAAAAATCTTATTATTTAAATTAAAACTTCCCATCACAATTTTATGAAAGAATCTTTTGTATTATTTTAAGATACAAACTTAATAGAGAAAAATGTTAGCTACTAGTCTATTTAAATTCTTGATAAATTTCAAAATGGATTCTATGATCAGTTTTAATTTTTTTAATACTATATTTGCTTATTTTGTTTTACTATCTATTTGCTTGTCTAAGCTTGGGTAGAACTACTCATACATTTTCAGGGTCTCCTAGCAATATAAAATTTTATCAAACAACAGTGCAGTAAAGACAAAAAAATGTTTATGTAACTATTTTTTTGCAAGAAATATGGAAAAGATTTCAGAAAGCATATTTACTTTGTAGTTGAGAATGCCCTTGTTAACTGCAGGATCAACAACTCCACTCAATAACATAGTAAGCTGGTCAACCCTCAAACTAGGATCTTTGTTATGCTGGCCTATAAGTCCTTGAAGTTTCTTATTTGTTGTTTCTAGCGTTTCAATTGCAGTTTCAAGTGGACTAACTTCAACCTGAACAGAAAATAAAACAAAATTATTATGTATCACAGAAAGATGGTTTAAAAAACTGATAAAATTGTAAGGGAAATTTCAAACTCACCACTTCAGTAGAGACAACAGGAAACCAGCGAAGAATCCCTGGAAGTGGATGGGATATAACTAAAATTGTGCGTTCCAACCACATGTCCTATAAAGTAGAACAGATTGTGTCAATAAAAATTAGAAAACTGGCTCAAAATCTTTGCATTACAAATAACATATAAACATTTTTTAAATGCATTTCTTAATATTAATGAAACACAATTAGCAAATTAAACAATGAATAAGACAACTAAATGTAGAGCATGCTAAATGTTAACCTGCATTATTGTGACAAAAGTCACTTGATTTTATAAACTATATAGAATGATATTAAAACTATCTTAAGCTATACAATAAATCAATAAAAAGAAAACTACTGCTAGAAATAAAGGTGTTAATTTTTCTAAAGATTATATTTTTTATGCATATTTATCTGTTATGAAATATTTTAAAACACTAATTGAAAGTTTACCTTCACATCTTTGACATTGTCATCCATTCGTCGAGAATAGGTAAACTTTTGGACTTCATTGACCATATAGTAGCTGATAATTAGAAAAGTTAAAAATCAAGTCAGTACTCTGAAAATCATCATCATTTAATGTCCACTTTCCATGCTGGCATGGGTTTGACAGTTTGACTGGAACTAGTAAGACTGAGAGCTGCACTAGGCTCCAGTCTGATTTGGCTGATGGTTTATATAGCTGGATGCCCTTCCTAACGCCAACCACTCTAAAAGTGTAATAGGCACTTTTTACATGCCACTAGCATGGGTGCTATTTATATGAACCTGCAACAGCCACAACTATGATCTCATGAGTGCCATTTACATGATACTGGCAATAGCCATGACTATGATTTCACTTGGTTTAACAAGTTTTCTCAAGCACAACATATCGCCATGGTTTTGGTCACTTGTCATTGCATGAAGATCAATATAAACCAGTAAGATGAAATAACAAAATAGTAAGATCAGAACTTACCTTAAGATTGATTCACTCACTGTCTTGTTCTTAAATTGACTTTTCAGATCTAAACATGGTGTAACTGCATTAATCTGCAGGTCTGTCTCTTAGTTAAAGAAACATAAAATGGCACAACATTGCAAATTTTAAGCACTATTAGATGTAATGCAGGAATTCACCAAGACTAGATTTCTTTTTTAATTGATTAACATTCTATATAAACACAAAAGCTGTATATAAACAAATGGAAATATCTTAAAAATTACTAGCAATAATATTTTCATTTTCTGTATTTGAAGTAAAATAAAATGAAACATTCAGAAAGAAAGGATACACTGTTTGGGAGACAATTTAATATCATCCCCTGGAGTGGATAAAGTGGTCAGTTTCTGTGAAGAGAAAAGTAGGTAGGATAAATAATTTGTTTTCTACAAATGCTTATTAACCAGCCTCTAAATTCTGTAACATAAAGCATTGACTCAAAGAAACAAAACTAGACATACAAAATATGGACAACATTGAATTTTCTTAACATAAAAAAAGGCAACAAGAATACTGTCCATTTTACAAAATAACTTCTGATTCCAATAAATCTATATTCATCAAATTTGCTACAGTAATTTATTTCTCAAAATATTTCTTGAAGAAATGATCTCAATATTTACACAAATACTGCTGCTAATGATAACTGGCATTCAAGAAATAATTTTTGGTAAGATATTTTTTGAATGTATTGAATATTTCAAAAGAAACAACTAAAAATTCTAAGATTACTATAAAACTGAAACCTAAAGGCCACTATATACTATATAATCTGTTCACAACTTACTTCGGCATATGGAAACATTGTCAGCAAACGAGCACTGAAGTCTGTAAGCCTTTCATATTCTTTCCCTCGGTAAATGTATACTTGGTTCTAAATAGATGAAAGAGATTATTTTAATTAAACATAACAGTTAAGAAAAGTTTGGGCAACAGAAAGTTTTTTAACACGATTGATTTATAAACACTGACTGAGCTAGTAAGAAGGTTGATAATCTGGTTGTTTTATCTGACCTATGATAGTTAAGTAGCCAAACTAGCATATGTAAGATGCCTGGCATAATTGGTGGAGTAGTATTTGATCTGTGTTTTAGTTGTACAATCCCAACTGCAGTGTTGACAACAAATTTTTTGCTTAAAATATACAGTCCTCAACATTAAGATAGTGGAAAGTTTGTTGAACATGAAGCAATACAAATATTCATCCTATCAACTGTGATGTCCTCAAAGAATCTGCTTCACCTCTTTTGGTAACTAGTTTCATACACATCTATGCACAATCTTCTATACCATTCTCCACTGGTAACATTAGGAGCTCCCAAGGAGTTCCAACAATCTTTTAATGTAAAACAAAGTTGATGCACAAATGTTACTTTTAAAAAGCAAGAATCACACTCTCTAATTCTCTCGAACATATAACTTAAAAGATCTCTCTAAGAGTTACCAATTACAGTTATCTTGAATGAAATCTATTCAAGACCAAAACAAAGAAACTTAGATTTCTCTTAGATGTTTAAGATATAACAGTTTGAAATGCATGATATTCTAAGTATTATTATCAGAGCATCCTACTCTGTAGTTGAAATATTTGCAGTACATCCAGGAATCATTTACAATTTGATGGTTACTCTTTTGTTTTAAGCGGCAAAAACCCAGAAATAGACTAAATTTAAGAATAAAAGGTGTTTAATAATAAGTTTCAAATTTAATATAACTTTACAAACCTGAAGAAAAGATGGAAAACCTTTGCCATAATAAGCAACACGAAAATATTCTGAGGCATATCTCAATGTTTTCATGATCTGAACATATAGGTCAGCTTGCCTTTTCTATAAATGAGACAAAATATTGGCAACATTCTATGAGAATACTAAACATTTCAGTCAACCATGTATAGAGATGATGACAACAATACCAACAAATGCATCATTTGGATATATAAGTTGCCTATGGTAAAGTGATACATACCAGTAATTCACTCAGGTGTTCATAATCGAAGAGTTCATTTTCATAGAGATTTGCTAGTTCTTTGCACAGTTCAATTCCTTTTTCCCACATCTGGAAAAAGAATGGCTTTATTGAAGAAGTGATCTCAATATTTATACAGAAATACTGCTGCTAATGACAATGATAACAGGCATTCAACAAGAAGAATGGTATTTCTTGTAAAGAATGAGAAAAGGAACATTGTTTTCGACAAATCTGTCTAAAAAATATTTGCAATAATTTTACGGATATTACATTTGTCAAACTATATTTTATTCATCTCAATTTATATGTGACATAGACAATTGGTGATTTTTAATCATGTTTTGAGAAGAATAAAATAGCAGTTGTGACATTTATAAATTATCCAAAGGATATTATTGATGGAAAATAAAAACAAAAACTTGCTAAACAAAGAATCAAAACAATATTTAGGGACTTGATTCTTAATCTGTAATACCTGTTACTCATATATAAAATATTTCTAAAGCTACAAACAGAGCTCAGGTATTGCAGATTGTATTGAGTGTATATATGTGATTAATTAAAAACACTAGAACTTATGAATTAAGTTAAAAAGAAAAATATGATGGTTAAAAACAGAAACTGACTGGGCTAGACAAACAAGATTTGCACTTAAGAAGTGCATTAATAAAGAAGCTTTGAAAATAAATTTTTACATGTGTACAAGGCATCAGAGATATTGAAGTGAAACATGAAATGGAATATGGTTCATCTTGAGATCATTAGTGACAATTAGGGTCTGAGTGTGAATTTGAAACTTTGTTCTTTATACAGAATCTTCAATGTTCATATCTACTATGAGAGAGCCCCATATCAAATTTTGGGAAGGATAAAATAAAAGTAGAATAACCTTCATTCATTCGATATGCATAAGTCTTACATGGATAAATATGCAAAGACAGTTTTAGCCATCAGCAATCCTAAGCCCCTAAAAAGTTTTGAGACTGAAATTCGAATAGTAGACCTGATTACTCTTCTCAGATTTAAGCAAAAGCAATATAATAATTACTTAGCTTTTAACCTCTATACTGAAATATGTTGTAAATGTTCCATGCTGGCACGGAACACAGATACTAAATAATAATGATGACCGAGACCTTTGGAAATGTGCTGTGCGTGAGAAGACCCGGCAAGCCAAGTAAGATCGTTGCCAGTGCCCCTAGACTGGCTCTTGTGCGGGTGGCACATGAGATGCACCATTTTGAGCGTGGCCGTTGCCAGTACCGCCTGACTGGCTCCCGTAGGATTTTCGAGTGAGATTGTTGTCAGTGCCCCTGGACTGGCTTGTGCGGGTAGCACATAAAAGACACCATTTCGAGCGTGGCCGTTTTCGTGCGGGTGACACGTAAAAGCACCCACTACACTCTCTGAGTGGTTGGCGTTAGGAAGGGCATCCAGCTGTAGAAACTCTGCCAAATTAGATTGGAGCCTGGTGTTGCCATCCGGTTTCACCAGTCCTCAGTCAAATCGTCCAACCCATGCTAGCATGGAAAGCGGACGTTAAACGATGATGATGATGATGTAAATAGGAAGATGCCAATGTTGACTATGACTAAATAGGGCTCACTGTCATTAGCCTATTATAGCAGTGTATCAAGAGTTATCAGCAGAGACATAATGATACTTACCTTGCCTCTCTCAAAGTAATCAATCATGTCATAATATAACCTCTCTTTCAGTGTTAATTGGTTCTGGTACTCAGGGTACTGATGACTCATTAGTACAGGTGGAACTGATTTATCAGACCACTGAATAACATAAAAGATATTATACATTCATTTGGCAAGAAAGTATATTTGCAAGATTAAAATAAATATAAAAAATAAAAACAGTAATTTGCATTAAATTTTCCTTGAGCTTTATCAAAATGTAATGTTAAAGAGAGCATTTTAATAATACTTTTTATTTTTCACAGAGTAAAATGACAGAATATCAGTAATACTATCTCAGTAACATATGTATATAATATAGATTGATTTCAGCAGTGCAACTTCCATATATAGCAAAACATTGAAATTCACACCAAAACACCAATAAAATATTCATGAATTTTAAAAAATATAATATTCCTACTTACAGATACTGACAAAAATAGAAAGAAAAAATTCAAACATACTCTCATATGCTTGAAATTTTAAAATTTAAACAAGCAGTAGTAAATTGGTAGAGAAGGTTATCTGTTATTAAGTGATGTCTATACAGAGTAGTATATAATAGGCTGCTACAGATAAATTAAGGTTTTCGCAATCCAAGTGCTTTCTCAGTTACAGAAAGTGAAAAGCTGCAGAAGATTTTTGCTTTCCTCTCATCCATCAAAAACACTTATCAATCTCAAGTATACTAACATCAAGATGTATAAGTCTGCTGTCAGAGAACTGTCTTCCTTAGATTTAAAGGCCATTGTCACTGATCCTCTGTACTATTATGAATTTAATGGTAATCATATTTAATTCCCAATGACATATTTTATATAATAATAGTACTCAATATAATGAGAAATGATAAACTAAGCTGAAAAAAATAATATAGTCCCCCCAAAATTGATATAGTCCTTTTATTTTTGTTCAACATGGTTGAAACAGTAAGGGCCCATACTTGTAGCAAAACAATAAAAACCACTCAAAATGTTGAAGTAATTAGGATTTGTTATTTTGTTTGAATTTTTAGAGTTGTCAAAAGAACATTACTGCTTAACAAGAAAATGAAATATTAATAAATTAGTCATGTATTCAACAAGACACAAACACCATTTATAAATATATATAAAACAATACACATTGCTTTACTAAATAAAGTCCAGATGTAACTTTTTTTTTATTTAATATTTTTTAAAACTTTATTTCTTCAGTGGTAGCTATTTTATCAACTCAGTCTGGTTCAAACTCAGAAGATACATGGACACAACTAATAAAAGATATATGGACACAACTGATTCTACCAATCTGCCTAACAAAACATAAAATGAAACTTGGGTGGGAGGAAATATTTTTTAGATACTGTAGTTCTGTACTTACTTCAAGCATATTAGCATACAAGTTGAGGGCACAGGCAGCTTCAGTAAAATTATCACAGTCTAAATGCAGGTCACACAGTTTATGCAGGTAGCGAACATATAGTTCTTCACGACAAATTTCATGATAAAAATTCTTTAAAAAGAAAACAAAAAACATTGAATAATGAAACCAATTGTAAGATAAAAGTTAACTTACATTATCATCCCATTAAAAAAAACAAAAAAAAAAAACAAAAAAAAAACAGAAAAAAAAAAAGATATAATTTTTACATCTTTTTTCATGCCAGAAAGATAGGGAGATTTTCAAATAATGGACATTTGCATTCACAACTAAGCAGTTATCCTAAAAATTCAGTTGATAAATTATTAGAGTGAGGTACAATAATTTAAAAACACTTTGTCCAGTGTAGATTTTTTTTTATTATTTAATTCATGAAATAATTGCCTTAAATTATGTAGTTATAAAATATGAATTTAAAATTAAATCATGATATTGGAGGAATGGAGGAATTTCAACCATGTTTCGTGGTCTGCTACCACAACAGCTCTTTTATAGGATCCAGTTAGCTCAAGACATCATCAGGAGGAACCACGTCCAGTTTCGGCCCCTACTCCTCTACTGTTTTGACGTGGCGGAGCCACCCCCTTTCGGAGGTGTCTTCAGCTCTGGTGTTGGGTGCATGTCTTCTTTCACTGTTTGTGACTGTTCTAATTCAACTGTGGAATGTCCCTCGCTATGGTTATTTTCTGCTATGGCAGAATTGTTACCATACCAGGCAAAATGTCACTACGCATTTTGCCCATCTTTGCATTCTGAGTTCAAATGCCACCAGGGTCGACTTTGCCTTTCATTCTTTTGGTGTCAATATAATAAGTACCAGTTGAGCACGGGTGGATTAATCAACTTACTGCTTCCTCAAATTGCTGGCCTTGTGTCAAAATTTGAAACCAATATCTATATAGCTAACTCAAATTTTTTTAATGTCTATTTTTACATATCAAGATGAATGGGGTAGTTACTGTTAATTTAGATATTAGTGTGAGAACTGCTAGATTTCAGTATTTTTACTGCAGAATGTTTTTATGAAGTAAGACTGATGCTTGTTGTTACAATCAAGCAGACTGAGGCAAACAGATACCCTAACTAAAATCACAATGCACCACCTACAGAAAAAGTTAAATTCATTGCCATATGCTCAGTAGCCTATTACCTTAAAATAGCAGCCAATATGTAAACTTGAAGTAACTGACAGAAATTCTTAAAAGCAGAAATAGAAAATGTAAATGTCAGAGAGGAAAAAATCAGTACAACTTACCAACAAATTTACAATACAACTCATTCTATGATCCTTAACTTCATCTTGGATCATTGTTCTATACTGTAACAGCCGTTGTAGTAGCTTACGGATCATCTCAACAAATATCTCTCCTTGTTGTGCCATCTGTTTATGCTTTTCAAATAAATCTTTCAAGCTAACATAGATAGAAATATTAAATGAATTATATCAAGAAAATGTGATACCTCCAAAGGTTATCAGAAAATCAATGAAATATTAAAGAAAAAGTTATGACATTATCAGAAGAGCAATATTTGTGACTTTATTTAGGATCTCCAAGACTGATTAAGGCTTGAAGAAAAGAAGTAGCTTACTATCAGATGAGAAATCTGATTTGAGCACTTTCAACTGAGTGGATTTCACTAAAGGCCCCCATGGCCAGGTAGTGATATTAAACTCAAGACAAATTAAGTCTACCACCCAAAAACAGCAATAATTTCCCCAATGAATGTCCCCAGTTTCATTTACTAAATTTCACTCACAAGGCTTTCATTAACTATGGCTATGGTAGAAGACACATTCCCAAAGTGCAACAGAATGGGATTGAAAGCAAAGCCTCATTGTTGAGAAGTAAACCTATTAACCACATAACCATGCTTGCACCTTTACTGTTTTCCAGATGTATGCCACTCATTCTTTTGATAAAGATCAAGTCTGTTAAAAATTAATATTCATATACAAGCATTTAATGTTTTATATTAGCTTCTAAGTAGCTTGAGATTAGAACACAAAGGCTTTTTTTTTTAAAATTAGGATCCATGTAAGTTTATATAAATGATTTCTGACTTATGTTCAAGATCAGCAATTTGAAGGAGAGGGTGAGTTGGTACCATCAACTCCTGTACTGGTATTTTATTTTATCAACTCCCAATAAGCTGACCTTGATGGATTCAAATGCAGAATACAGAGAGCAGTGATTAAATACCACTAGGCATTTTGTTTGATGTCCTAACAATTCCGACAGTCTATTAATTTTAAGACTTGATAATGTCAATAATGTAAGTTGCATACAAATAGAAAATAGTACATTTTCATATTTTTTTTCTCTTATAGGTGAAAGTGCATGAAGAAATGCTTCTAGGCAAAAAATAAGTCTTGGAAACTTTTTATTTTCAAGGTATAAAAATGCTCAACAATGGAATCATCATCATCATTTGACGTCCGTTTTCCATGCTGGCATGGGTTGGATGGTTTGACTAGAGACTGGCAATGTTTCTACAGGTGGATGCCCTTCCTAACGCCAACCACTCTGAGAGTGTAGTGGGTGCCTTTTACGTGCCATCAGCACAGGAGCCAGTCAGGCAACACAGGCATTGGCCACGTTTGGATGGTGCTTTTTACGTGCCACCAGCATGGAGAGCCAGTCAGGCAGTTCTGGCAGCAACACACACATGAATGAATGGTGCTTATTGTGTGCCTCCAGGACTAGTAACGGCCTTTCTCCCAAAGCCATCATATATAATGATATACCATATAACATTTAGAAAGAATCTGTAATTTTCACAGATATCATAATTTCCTAATTATGGGAAAATCTGAAAAAATCTTTATCAAACTAACAAATACATTCACCTAAATTCAAAACTCAATGGCTGAGTAAAATACCTGAAGCATGGATGACAACTGAAAAACTCATCACAAATATTTATTGGTAATTTGATATTTCTAAAAATACTTACATTTCATACATAAGTTCCATGTATTCTTCATCACCACAGCCACCTTCAACCAGTACATCAAGCTGAGTTACTATTTGGTTTTCAACCTAAAATAAATAAATAAATAAAATAAAACAGATAAATTCTCTCTCTCTCTCTCTCTCTCTCTCTCTCTCTCTCTCTCACACACACACACACACACACACACACACACACACACACACACACACACACACACACACACACACACACACACACACACACACGCACGCACACACACACACACACACACAATACTTTCGGAAAATTCTTATTTAAATTTTATAAGATTTTAGAAAATTCAGACTTGGAAACATTTGGGCTCTGTCGCTGCGGAGATTAGACATGTAACTCCTTGAATTGTATAAAATGAAGACATCATAGATAGCAGTCTAGAAAAGGGTGTTAAGACATGTGACATGGGATACAGGAGGATTTAAATCTGGAATGCAGCCGTCTAAATGATTGTGCAATACCATGGTAAAAAGCTGATACTTATAATATCTGGGTTGGTTAGTTCTACAAATTTATATGAATACCTGAACTATTAGAGTAGGTGTTTTACAATAGGATGCTTTCACTGATGTTATTGATGTAACCATAAATTTGTAGTGTTTTTTATTGTTAAGTACTTTTACTCAACTTTGCTAGAGCAGCTCTAAAGTATAAGGATAACCAAACTAATTTCTGAGAGCAACTCACACACTTGGAATATTGAATGTTTCATATTTCTAATAATCAAGGTGAATATTACCAAACAGTGGAGTGGAAAGTCAATCTGATAGCAATACTGCACTCAGTGCAGTATGGACATATCTGAGGATGTTCTGTAGGATAGTGCAGTAATGAGAGCAAGCATATCTTGGATAGGTTAGTGTGGCAGTCAAGGTAGGATATGTGGGGTGCACCGAGTTACTGTGTCAGGGAAGTGCATCAGTTTGGTCAAGTTGCATCTCAATTGGTTGTTCAGCATGTTATTAGTACCTGGTACTCAGTTAAAAAGCTCAGTGTTTCCCAAAGTGAGTTTTAAGTAACCCCAGATTCTGTGGAAAAGCTCTGAGGTTCAATAAAATAAGGCATCATTTGATAGTATTTGATAATTTTATTTTATGGTATTGTCTTGCTTCAAAATAATCTGTTTCAAAGTTAGGGTGGTTGAGGTCGTCTATCAAATACAGGTAAGGAAAATCATATAAAGGGTACTGTTGTATAAAGGATAATTTGAAAAATTGGAATAAGCAGAATAAGAGAAGACACATGAGATTGAGAATTGCTGAAGTGGTTACAGGATGTGTGATGAAAGAGCTTTGACAAAGAAACTAAAATAATAGTAATAAAGCTAAAGTGAAGAGCAAATATATAGTGTGTGTGTTTAATTGGCAAAATATGACTGTCCTCAAGTATAACAATATCGGTTTCAAAGACATAAACGTAACATATAAAAGATTCTATGACAAAATTAATTTGAAAACTACTGAAATGCACCGAACAATTTAAAAATGAATGTCTTAAATCAACATAAAGAATAATAACATAAAACAGCAAAGATATAACATTTACCTCAGAAAAATTGTTTTTAATGTTTCGTCCATCTGACGAGATTTGCTGAAACTCACACTGCATCATGTCAAAGAAGATTGGAATAGTGGCTTTCCTCAAAACTGTTTCATACAAGAACAATTGGTTGTGAAAGCAGAAAATATGCAAAAAAAAAAAAAAAAAGTTCAAGACAAATGAAATATTTTTGAATGACAAATTTATTATTTGTGTTTAATTTGAAAGTGTGGTGAATATTGTAGCATAAGTGGTAAAACTCCTGGTGAATTAAAATATTTGGGATCCAAGTTTGCATCGCTAACTCTAACCATTTTACTTACAACATTTACTGCTCTTTGGAAGACTATAGTGCTTCACATTTATGTCCAATTAGTCTCTGAAGACAGTAGAGCTGATTACATATAGATGGACACCTCCTCTTCCTAGCTCCATTGGCTAAACTTAAGCAAAAAAGCCCCAGGTCCTATTAGTCATTCATTAAATATTAAGTTGTTTGATTGGGCATGAGATCAACCTTTGTAGGAAAATTAAATTGGCCTCAATACATTATTGCTATTTACTATTTTGTTACATGAAGTCCTTCATACTGAAGAGCACTGTACTATGGAACCATCTCATCATCATCCAATATTACAATAGACTAATTTCTATATCATCAAGTTCTTTAATAACTGCATAAATATAGAATTTTTACTCATCCACAATTCTATTTCATTCTTCCAATTTAAGATATAGTTAATAGAAATGCTGTAGTATATTATTAACACATTTTTTTTATTCTCTCCGTCACAACTTCCATAAAAGAATGAATACTAAATGTATCCAAGAAATAGTACTTACTCGTTTCAGGAATAAGTGTCATCTCCAAAATTTTACCAACCAAATCAGGAATGAACCGGTGTTTGTTTTGATCTACAATAGAAATACATCATCATTAACATCATATATGACTGTTATAAATTCCTGTGCAAAAGATGGCTTTGAGACATTTGATGGAATACCCAAAAGTATTCAGGATAAGCAGCTGTAAGATGTTTATGTAGCATATCAGTTTGGGTTCAACTTCCTTGTTTGATCAGCAATCTAGCCATAACCCATTTTGTCTTAATTCATGTGGAATTGTTAAATGAACTGCTGAACATTGGACTTACAAGCTTACAGGGTGTGCTTCAAATTCATTGCAAGTATTTCATTGCCACTCTGGGTAGAAAATTTTATTGTATGCGTCGTCGTCATCACCGCCGCCGTCATTGTTTAATGTCCACTTTCCATGCTGGCATGGGTTAGATGGTTTGACTGAGGACTGGTGAGCCAGAGGCTGCACCAGGCTCAATCTGATCTGGCAAAGTTTCTACAGCTGGATGCCCTTCCTAATGCCAACCACTCTGAGAGTGCAGTGAGTGCTTTTACGAGACACCAGCACGGGGGCCAGTCAGGCAGTTCTGGTAACGACCACGCTGAAAAGGTGTTTTTTATGTGCTACCTGCACAGGAGCCAGTCAGGTGGCACTGGCAACGACCATGCTTCATGTGCCGGTGACTCTGGCCCTGTCGGTAAGGCCCAATATTCGAAGGACATGCTTCACCACCTCATCCCAGCTTTTCATTCGCAACACACGATCATACCAGCGCACCACATCTGATGCTTCTTAAATCCAACTTTTCTCACAGGGCACTTACACTCTGTCGTGTATGCACACTGACATTACACATCCAGAGGAGCATACTGGCTTCATTCTTTGCAAGTCACGGCCCATATTTCACTGCCATGCGTCATACAGTCTGAAGAGTGTTTCCTGCACTAAACTGGTGCTTGACTTAAATATTCTGACACAAGAGTTAAGACTTGCTTTAAATTTACAAATACTTTGGATGATTTAAAGATTTGAAGCAGTTGTCTTTACACACTGAGGTATGTTTATTCTATAACAATCACAGACAAACCAGTGAGAGATTTTTCTGATGCATTTAGAAACTAAATCTTCTTTAACACCCTATTGTTTCAAAATGGGAACCATATAATTTAAATCATAATAAATGTTATTATATATACTCTCCCATAAGGTAAAACACTGATGTTTTTAATTCTAGTTACACAACGTAAGCATCAAAAATCTAAGTTGTGGACAATGGTGACAATGGTGTTGTGGACAATGGTGTTGTGGACAATGGTGTTGTGGACAATGGTGTTGGGGTTAAATAAATGTATTTAAAAAATTGTTTATGTCAAAATTTGAGATGAAAAAAAAAAAATTTATAATATTAAGGCAGAAATACAACATAGGCAACTAAAATGTTTAAGTTACATACCCAATTTGAACCACATGCTTCGAATTTCAAACCCCATCTCTCGTCGCATGTCTTTATATCTGAAGAAGCAAAAAGTAAATTGAGAGAAAGTGAAAGAGAGAGAAAGAAAGAGAGAGAGAGGCAGGAAGAGAATATTATTCACATAAAAAGAAACCTAATAACATTCAAAGAGTATAGCTTATGTTTAACCTATTTCTAAGATTTAAAGAAATAAGAAATAGGGTTGCAACTGGTAGGGTATTTGGCTAACTGAATGAAGTGCTAATAGTTCATATTTTGTTGGTGTAATGCTGGATATCTCAATGGTCTAATTAACCTAGTTGTAAATAGGTATCACAAGAGGATATGGTTCATCACCATAAGTCGTAAAGAACATGGACATTATATAAATGGTAAATGTTTGATTAGCTTTCAGTACTTAGCTCAAATTTTCCTCTCGGTCAAGAGTGATCTGTAGCTTTGTGTTTCTTATCACAGAGTGCGAACAAATGCATGCATGTATGCCGGCTTTTCCATCCATCTATCCATCTCTCTCTTCCCCTAACACACACATAGTAGGATTCAGGCATGGTTGTATGGTTTAGAAATTCACTTAAACAATCCTGTAATTCAGGATTTGATCTCACAGTATGGAGCCCTGGACAAGTCACTTCTACCATAGCCTTGGATTGACCAAATTATGTGAATGAAATTGGGTACACAGAAAACCTGAAAGAGGACTGTACTTAGATAGTAGACTAATCTGTCACCAAGTTAACACCCACAACTGGCAGAATCTACTTTGTTGCAAGTATATAAGCCATGTTTTTGGTCCGAGTTGTGATTTCTTCCTCTTTTAACACCATCAGTTTTGGTGACTATGCAAAACATCATGTCATTACTTCTCTACCTCTGACTAAGCCATAAAATATCTGACTTCAGCTAATGATCCCTTGGCTCATTAAACTAAGATTAGATAATCAGCGATCCATAAGTACATTACTCACATCAATGTTTAGAAGTATTGTTTTAAATGGCGGTGAGGGCAGAGCCATGAGAGCTTTCTTGTACAGAGGAGAGATTTCTGGTATAGGTGGTGGGGGCAGGAATAGGAGGGCACATCAAAAATAAGGAAGGACAGATAGACTGCTCCTTTCCAAGCTATGAGAGAAATAATGACAGAGGATGAACAGAGAAATCAGGGAAATAAGATAGTAAAAATTAAAGCGGGGAAGAGGGAAGGGTTAAAAGCCAGGGAGCATATCTCTAATGAGTGACAAAATTATGATTATAAATTGGCTTATATTACGTTTCAGCATAATTAGAAAGCTTAAAAAAATACAAGGGTGCTGAAAAGTTCCTGGCTTTAAAGGTATTACGAAAGGCCTGGTTGAAGGCCCAACCTTAGAAAAACTGAAGGACTGCTGCAATAAGTGTGTGAATCTGATGGGGGAATATGTTGAATAAAATCATAATTAACTAATCCTCCTGTATTTTCTTTTACTCAAAGCCAGGAACTTTTCAGTGACCCCTCACATGTAATCAAACAGCCTTGTGTATTTAATTGATCTGCAGACTATTTTCTCATGTAAGATGTCAAATGGAACAGAGAATACAACAGCTTTCTATCATCAATAATCTACTGAAAATCTTACCTGGCTATAATTTTACTTCTTTTATTAAGAGAGAATTTCTCCAGTTGCAATGGCTTTTGTGTAAGAAATGACACTGCACAGAAGAAGAATCCATTCCATAGCTAGAAATCAAATAAAAGGAGTCACTTAATCAACTTTCTTCAATACCTCAGCAGTATAGTCTTTCTTTTTGATTAAAAAAATATTTAGTAATTCAAAACTTTTATTCCTTAAACATAAGAAACTTGCACAGCTGAGCAATATTACTCTTCAATTGAATGACAGAGTTTAATCCAAGAATGATATCAATATCATCATCGTTTAATGTCTGCATTTCCATGCTGGCATGGATTGGACAGCTCGACTGAGGACTGCCACGCCAGAAGGCTGCACCAGGCTCCAATCTGATCTGGCAAGGTTTCTACAGCTGGATGTCCTTCCTAATGCCAACCTCTCTGAGTGTGTAGTGGGTGCTTTTTATGTGCCATCGGTATGAGGGCCAGTCAGGCAGTACTGGCATCAACTGCACTCAAATGGTGCTTTTTACATGCCACCGGTACAGGAGCCAGTCAGGCAGCACTGGGAATGACCACGCTTGAATGGTGCTTTTAATGTGCCACTGGCATGGCAGCTAGTCAGGTGGCACTAGCAGCGACCAGGAGGCACTGGCAATGGCTGGCATTGTATGTTTTATCTTTATAAATGGCTTATTCATTGATAATTTTTTTAAAAAATTGTGGTAACATCAAAAAGAGACATATTCTCACTATATTAGTGATGAAACTCTCTTGTTATGATTATTCAGGGAAAACATTAATCTGAGATTTCATTAAAAATTTTAAACACAAGACACCAGAGTCAAGATACATGCAGTTTGAAAGACAATTGCTATTAATCTTAAAAGAGGTGGTTCTTTGAGACTGCAGTAAAAATAGCAGAAAATACACATGTTTGTAAGTTTCCATGCTTTCTATCAGTTATAGAACTGTCATACAACCCTACTGTCTTCATCATTAAGTAAACAAGGATATGATGCAAAAAGTGATGCATTGTTACTGTGTAATGATTGTAGGAAAATACAACTATTTGCAAGATACAAACTCTATAGAAAACCTATTAAATAAAATCTACCAAAGTAAAATGAGGGCAGTGAATAAAAAAAAATAATCTACAACTAGTACAACCTTCTCACTATATAAATTATAAAACAAGGAGGACACAGAAAAATGAAATCTGTTCCCAAATTCAATGCAGGATTCTGCATTGAAATATTTCTATATTTTCCACAATGTTTTACAATTTATATTGTTATTGGTTTGCATCTACTTTTCCAGGCAAGCATGGGTGGTATAGATTTTTGAAATTTGGATATTTACATATTGTTGAAATAAAAGGTTTTTCTAGCTTGATGCTCTTCATTCGTCTCTATATTGAAATAAATAAAAAAAAAACAATTTATTTAACTGATACCTACCTCATATTCAAATGGATCAGAAAAGCTATTTTTTATTGTTGTGGCAAAAAACCTCAAGGCTCGAAGAATGATGCTGTTGGAAGATTAGATAAAGATTAAATATAAATACAAATTATTAGTAGAAATGTTTTAAAAAAATCACAATAATTTGAATTAAAAGATTTACACAAGACATAAATCAACTGAAAACTAAATACCTGTTTTGATGCAAAATCATCTCATTCCAGTCATTCTTGTAGACATTCTCAGTTATTAAATGCTGTAGAATCATGAGTATTTCAGTAAGGAAATCAAGCAAATCAAAGCGTGTTGCAAAGCTGTTAATATACACAGTGTAATGATGCTGAGTCATTTGACTGAGAATGGCCATCATTATCGCAACATAGTTGCCCTGGAATTAGAGAAAGTAAAAGCAAAGACATCATTACACCGTCTGATACTAGGTGACTAAACATAGGTTTTAGCTTTATTATTTATTTTGTTTTATAGGCTCAACAAGCTCCAGCTTTATGATGGGAAGTGACATTTATTATGTGTTCATTAAGTGAGTTAGAAAAATGTTGACAAATCACAAAATTTATCTATAAATAATTGAGAATATATTTACTATTAAGTTGTTTCACTCACTCAGATAATAGTATATTACAGCTGATGTGTGCTTAATGAGCTGTGATCTTGCGTTAAAAGCTAGTTACTACAGCCATTTTGTTACATCCCTCTAAAGGTATATAACATTAGTTGCATGAACTTTGTCTGACAGATAGAAAACACTAACACTTTTATTCATGATTGACAGCATTTGTTAACTTGAAATGATTGTGATCACCAATTTATGTTGGAGTCTGCATATTAAAGCATAAACATGAAACAACTATTAGAACTTACCACAAGACTTTGATTCCAATCCATCTGAATAATTGTTTGAATCACAGTTCTGAATATCTTTTGGATCATTATTGACAAATCATCAACCTACAAAATTAATTATAAATAAGTAAACAAAATCATCTTTCGTTTTAACAAATTCAACAAACTAATTTTATTTTACTGAGTTATTTTACTAGCAGATTAAATTACAGTGTAATGGATAAGGACGGATACTTATGGATTGTGTGGAGTATCAAGTTCTAGACAGTACAAATATCAAACTCGTAGTAGTGTCAGGCCTTGTGAAGCCATCATCAGAGATCACACAGCTCTAGTTGCTGTATTGCCAAAAGCCAGTTGTATATAGGCTATGTATAAAAAGCATATAATCCACTTGAGGATATGCTAATTTTATATTGGATTAAATTTGATAATAATCATCATTTAACATCTGCCTTTCATGCTAGCATAGGTTGGATTGATAACTGCTTAAAAAAACTATTAAAAGATCATCAAAGCATGAAATTTTTTAAAGATTTGCCTCACTGAAATTAACCAAACTCTGATGGGAACTTGAAACCTGAAACATCAGTAAATTTAATAGCCATGCTGTGTGACCAAGGACTATATTCTCTTTTCATACCAAAACTATATATAATCTTTTAACTTTCATGGTATACTAATTGTTATAATTTCAAACAGAAGTATTAGGATAACTTAGATTTCTGGAAATTAAGTTAAATAAGTGATTGAAATGTAATAGAATAAGACTCATTAATTAAGTTGAACTCCAGTAGCAATAATTGTGTAGTGTAAGAAAGATTTAGTGTGGAATTAGATGATTTTAGCAAGAAAAACAAATAATTAAATTACATTTCTTGTACAGTAGAAACTGTCCATGATATCACTGAGAACATTGGCACATTCTGGCATTTCTCGTTTGTTGTTTAGCAGCTCAGAAGTGTGAGTCAAGATCATAGGAAGAAGAATATGTCGGCACGCTGTGGAGAAAATATCAACGCTATGAAAATTCTTGTAACATCTTCATTATTTTGAAGTTATGTATCAAACAATGATAATACTTTTCTGCTTCTTTTTACATCATTGTGCATCATATTGTAAACATTAAAAATGCATCTATTAGATTGATTAAGTATTTTGCATATTAATAATACTCTTTTGGTAAAGAGAAGAGCACAGTTGATTAAAATGTTCCTTAGCTAGGAGAGCAAACATACAGGGCTACTAACTCTTGCAGGCATTTCTTTGTTGATTTTTGAAAAACTTTTTATTCTATTGACTTTAATACATCTAACAATGAAGAATAGGTAAGAAAATGTTTAGAAAATTTATTGTAATAAATTAGCAAAAGATCTACATTCATTTAAAGTCACTGAAAATGGAAGTAATGGCTATAAATGTTTAAGATATGTGAAAGGATTAAGTCAAATATTGTTTTCTTTTAAAAGAACAAAATATAAAACTCAAACTTGGTGGGATATTAATAAAATGATAATAAGTTACTGAAGTAGATACAGTAGAGCATCTAGCCAGCTTTATCTTATGTCAATTCCACTGACATTAGGCTATGAAAATAAGGACAAGCTCAATTTTTATAAGGAAATAGGAAATGACTGTGAGGGTAAATTTAATTGAATTTACTTCCATAAATTATAAGTACTTCATTAATCAATTCTAGACAGATGAAATGCAATAGGAATCCTAGTAAGAATTGAACTGAGGAAAATATCTTCCATAAATAATCCAGTTTCAGTAGAAATTACTTACCACTATCCTCAAATAGTTTACTGTGAACCAGGTTGTTAATACTTTGCATTTTTTGATTGGACAGCCGATTCGGTGGTATGGCATCAAAGAATGACACCAACAGTTTACTACAATGTAAAGGAAAAAGAAAGCTTTTTCATAAATCAGTAGTTGATAACCAGCTGTATAGTGACAATGAACAATAGAAATGTGAAAAAAATAAATTTCCTCAAATGTACAGTGGAACTATCTAGGTCACCAAATTATTAGCAGTGGAGGTTGTTTTGAAAGCGTATTTCATAGAATAGGAACTGGCTGGGCCAAGTTCAGAAAGCTATTACCCTTGTTGGTCACAAAGAGCCTCTCCCTCGGAGTGAAAAGCAAATTGTATGATGCCTGTGTACAAACAGCTATGCTACATGGCAGTGAAACATGGACTGTGACTGCAGAGACCATATGAAGGCATGAAAGAAATGAAGCTAGCATGTTCTTCTGGATGTACAATATTAGTGTGTATGTACAATGAAGTGTAAAGGTTTTGAGAGAAAAATTGGGTATAAGAGGCATCAGTTGTGGTGTGCAAGAGAGAAGACTGCACTGGTACGGTCATGTTAGCATACTTATCTCTAAATGAAGAGGGAACCTGTGGAAGAGGAAGACCGAGAAAGAAGTGGGATGCAGTGATGAGAAGTGATCTTCAGATGTCGAGCCTCACAGAGATGAGAAAACACCAACACAACTGGCATTATGCTGTGATTGAGAAGACCAACCCAGCAAAGTAAAATCCCCTCCCTCTCCCACAACTCACTTCTGCTTACCACTGATGTTTCTCCCTTCTCTCCATTCTCCCGAAGGTGTCCACCGACCTACTAGCACACAATGCAACCCTGTTAAATCCCTTCCCTTCACCCCACCACTAGCTCCCACTCTCCTTTCGAAATCTTGTGTTACCTACCCACCCTGTTCTATCCCTGATCCACTCCACTATATACGCCACCCTGTCACATCTTCACTATCTTTCTCTCCTCTGTCTCTTCTCCAGCTAAGAAAGCCATGTCTTGTGTCTAATGCGAGACACCTTTCTATCCCTCAATACTTCTCGCACTAGTTGAAG
The DNA here is from genome assembly GCF_046866305.1 of Octopus bimaculoides. Classification (NCBI taxonomy): domain Eukaryota; kingdom Metazoa; phylum Mollusca; class Cephalopoda; order Octopoda; family Octopodidae; genus Octopus; species Octopus bimaculoides. The sequence continues at coordinate 168,428,630 of NC_142929.1, forward strand.
GGTCTTGTCCTGTAAGTTATTTGGTGACTTCACTACTGCTGGTGCTATGTAAAAAGTAGCCAGTATACTCTGTAAAATGGTTAGCATGAGAAAAGGCATCTAGCCGCAAAACTATGCCACAACAAACAACAGAGCTTGGGGTAGTCTTCTGACCTGCTTGTTCCTGTCAAACCAGCCTACCCTTGCCAGTAGGGAAAATGGAAATTAAATGAGGATGATGATGATGATGGTATATGTTCTCTATGGGCTCTCTGCATTGCGCTAATGTAATTGGTTATGATTTGTAGAAGTCAGCATATTATCACAGAATTGAAAGTGACTAGAATTTTAAAAATGAAAAAAGCAGCAGACTAAGGAGGAATGATAGCAGTCATGGCTTTTTGTAAGTTCACTCCTGATGGACAAGAGTGGTGGAGTTAATGCTCAAGTGAAACTACTGCATATAAACACCTGTAGGTAAAAAAAAAAGTGAGCAGAGAAGGAAATAGCTGCAGTGCTGGAGATGAAGGTTTATAAGTATGGTCTGCAGCAATTTAATATAGGAGCGATGTCTAGGGATAGGTGCATTGGACAGGCTCGGATGGAAATGATAGTGGTGATTGTATTGTCAGGAGACAATATAGTGAAAACAAAACTGAAATGTCTTAGATTTCTATAAAGAGAAGAAGTAGCTAACATTTTGGGTTGAGTCTTTCATCTTTTCTGATGAATGGTTCTTGTTCAAGTCCTCCTCTCATACCCTTTGTTTTTACATCTTTTATCCATTTTCCATGAGTGGAAATACCTTTCTTTTGATCATTTTTCATTGTATGACATGGACATTTAGTGGGGGATCAAATATTTTTATTTTTATGAATTTTGACATTGGTGCAGTATCTATTTTCAGCCATCCAGACTGAGGGAAGCAGAGTTATGAGAAAAGGGAACAGTGTAATGATTAAATTTACAACAGATTTTCTCTATTAAGATTTGAACTCGTTATGTTTTAGTCAGCAGACAAGCTTTTTATTCACACATACTATAGTATCAAATACCATTAGTAATATCTAAAAAAAATTTAAATGCTTAATAGTTTGGTAAAATGTAAAGAATGTAATAACATTTTTCGATTAATTTTAGTCGTTATAAAATGAGATGATGAAAAAACAATAAAAAGAAAAGGGAGAATAATGGCCTTACCTGAGTTCAACTGGACTAAATACAGAAATCACATCAGGTATTGTGGTTGTAATATATTTCAATGCAGCACCCTGAAGAAAGTAACAAACATTAATAACAAACTGATAACAGATGGAAATGTTCTCTCTCATATATCATCATTTTTAACATCCACTTTTCCATGCTTGCATGGGTTGGATGGGAGTTATTGAGGTAAATTTTCTATGGCTGAATGCCCTTATTGCCACCAGCCATCACCTGTTGACAAGCAAGGTAATATTTCCCCCATACCCAGACATGCTCTGGCAGAATATTGGAAATTAACGACAATACTTGTAAAACAGTGACACTCATTTACATCATGTGATGTTGAGACAAGGAGACACAAACACCCACGCACACACTGAAACACAAATATGCATATACAATGGGTTCCTTTCAATTTTGCTCTACCAAATCCATTTGCAAAGGTTTTGGTCAGCTTAGGGTAATAGTAGAAGACATTTCCTCAAGGTACCATGCAGTGAGACTAAACCTGGACAAATGTATGCATGAATATATATATGTGTGTGTGTATATGTATGTGTGTGAATGCTTACATTCTGCAATGTCTTTATAAGAAATCATTTGAGCAAAAGTGTTGAATTTTGTTGACAATCCCTATCAATAAACCCTCCACGGTAGCTTTGAACTTTTAAAGTCAAGAATAAAAATTCCTTACTTGAAAAACAGGAATAGGTTAACAACAAGAAGAGTATAAGGCTATAAAATAATGTCTCAATAACTAATCCAACCTAATCTAGCATGAAATTAAGTGAAGAAATATACACATATTTGCATGAAGACCCGAGAAGACCCGGCAAGCCAAGTGAGACCTAAATCCAAGGCCTCTGCCAGGGGTGTAGCCAGCCCACTTATGCGTACCTTTCCGACATTGGACACTAAACTCTGCTTGCGAAGACTTGTTGAGGCATGTGAAATCGAACTAAATTCGACGACTGGCACCCGTGCCAACGTCGTCTCCTTCATTGGACATGAAACTCAGCTTGCGAAGACTTATTGAGGCAAGCGAAAGCGAAATCGGGATAGCACCTGTGCCCAGCGTCGCCTTTCTGGCACTTGTGCCTGTGACATGTGTAAGCGAGATCGTTGCCAGTGCTCCTGGACTGGCTCTTATGCGGGTGGCACATAAAATACACCAGTTTGAGCGTAGCCGTTGCCAGTACCGCCTGACTGGCCTTCATAGGATTTTCAAGCGAGATCGTTGCCAGTGCCCCTGGACTGGCTCTTGTGCGGGTGGCACATAAAATGCACCATTTTGAGCGTGGCCGTTGCCAGTACCGCCTGACTGGCCTTCATGCGGGTGACATGTAAAAGCACCCACTACACTCTCTGAGTGGTTGGCATTAGGAAGGGCATCCAGCTGTAGAAACTCTGCCAAATCAGATTGGAGCCTGGTGTTGCCATCCGGTTTCCCCAGTCCTCAGTCAAATCGTCCAACCCATGCAAGCATGGAAAGCGGACGTTAAACGATGATGATGATGATGATGATGATATATACTTGAGAATTTAAACTTATTATGCCTAAATAGAAAAAATCCACTGCATGGGTAGAAAAGTTCACAACTCTTAAAACAAAAAAAGAAAATTAAAAAAAAAACAACTGAGACAAAGATATAGATACTTACTTGAACTAGGATAGTACTGTCAGCTTTGTGAGCCATCATTTGATTGATGGACATAAAAAGCTGTCTCAAACTAATCTCAAACTGTTCCCGGCCACGTTCATCATTGATTCTGACAAGATAAGCAGACAATAATTAATGTTCTGACCCACAAAACACTGTAAATGGAAACACACTAAACTATCTCTGGTTAGTATAGTAATATTATTATCCTGTCATTTCTTATATTCCTTCTAGACTAGTTTAATGCATTTGCATCCTAATGTTTATATAGTTGATTCTATGGTTTTAATAACTTAGAAAATGTTATATCTTATTCTCAGAGCATGTTCTGATGTTATCATGCATTTATTCTGATTTTCTTGAGCACACCCTAAGCTTTCACTATTTCAATCTCTTTCATCTTTCTCCCAATGTTTTGGGGTTTTTAATTATGCACATTTTAAACCTGATTTCAAAGTAAATAAATTCATTAAGTTCAAACTCTGTGATGGTGAACATTCCACCTAAGAATAAAATATAACAGAGCAAAAGTAAAAAAATAAAAATAAAAAAAGAAAGATAAAAAAAGAAAGAAAGAGAAAACGAAATGAAATATGATGTGCTACTTACATAGAAAAGAGAAAGCGAGATCGGATTATAAATTTCATGATATACTCCAAGGATTTCATGGCAATGAAAAGTGTAGGATTGGACTCAAGTGCTGAATCAACATAGTCTTTCAAGATAACAATTAATTTACTGAAATATATTAAATGTTCATACAAATTAAGAACTGATACAATCAGGGGGGTAAGGATTCTACAGGAAAATAGCTTTAAGATAATGAACATTTAAAAAAAGAACATCCTTAATTTCTGCATGCTTGTTTGTTTAATTAAAAATAAGAGAGCAAGTACAAAATATTATTTTACTACATTTAGCATCAAACATAATATGCACAATGATATTTATTACCTACTGGATATGTTTCAAGAACCAATAAAAATTTTTTTCCAACATCTTCAAAATTCAGTAACTTTGAAAGAAAGATGTTGTTAATGTAATAAGAAGTAAAAGCAAATCTATCATGCAAGGATGATATATATATATATATATATATATATATATATATATATATATATATGCCAACAGAGTTGATATGTTTCTTTTTTGTATATATTAAAGTGGACACTATATCTCTTAACAGTAAAATGATTCATCAGATTTTTTTTTATGTCACATTGTGATAAGCTCTACCTTCATATTGCCATGATAAAATGGCTGTTTTTATAAATGTGTACATTTTCTTAAGAATTACTGGGGTAAATGCTTTATTCTGTTTATAGGAAGGATCCAATAATTACAAAATGGAGAAGGTTGCATTTCCCAGTTAGGAAGCCTGAAGAAAGCAGAGTAAAACTTCTTGTATTGTAGCACAGCATAATGCTTCTATGTTTCAATTGAATACTTTATCCCTTTGTCATTAGTGCCACTCATATAACTATAGATTGTATGAGACCTACCCACATCCAATCCTCATCATTATTTTCACAAGGCTGATAGATAAGAGACTGCACAGGAATTATTTGTAGACAATACCTTCACTCTTTCCGTATAGCCAATCATCACTCATGCTTGTAGGTCACTTTTAATTGTCATCCATCAATTTCCTTTCCCCATCATCTACCTCTTTTATTACCCAACACATACATACACACACACACTCTCTCTCTCTCTCTCTCTGTTTCTAGCATCACACTCTTGATCCTTTCACTCACCCATCCTCACTCTTCTGTCATTGTTCTCTCCCCTGTCATTTCCGCAGTTGTATTACCTTTAACAGACAAACACATCGTAAAGTAGTGAGCACATTTTACTCTTAAGGTGTGCAAGGCAACCCTTTATGTGCTGGTGCCATGATAAAATGCACCAGTACATTCTGTAGAATGGATGGTAATAAGGCATCTAGTTGTAGAAACGAAACCAAAAATGGAACACATAAGTGTGATGTAGCCTTCTCATCACTCTAGGAAGATAGTAACTCTAAATAAAATGTGACCTGGACTGTAAGAACCTGCCCAACTCATGCCAACACAGAAAGCAGTCAGAAATGATGATGAATTATAATTAATGGTTTACTATCTTGATCCTGCACCTTGTAATTTCTTACAAAAGGACAAAATTTTATGTTTATAAAGAAGGTAAATTGAGATTGTGATTTTTCTGCCTCTGTCAATCATATATGTGTATTATTAACTCAATTTGCTTGGAGTTTACTCCCACCATAATTACTGTATTAGCAGATTAAAGAAATCTGCAGTAGAAACAGATGGTTGTCTCAGAATTAAGCTGTTCAGAGTTTCAGAATTTAACATAGAAAAAGTGGAGAATTATTTTTAACTGATTGATAGAAGCAGCTGAAAGACATACCTGTAGGCCATTGCAAAACTGAAAGTTACTGTAATGTAAGTATCAAGGACAGGCCTGAACTGCTGGTATTTTCGATCAGAAATTAGAGAGATGATATGGGTCTAGAGAAATAAGAGAAAGAAAGTTAGTTTGGGATAGAATCAGAAATAAACAATTTGAAAATAAACAAAAAGAAAAAAAAAGAAAAAAAGAAGTGTTGACAGAACTAATATTGATTACAAATTTTTGCACAAGACCAGCAATTCAGGGGTGGGGGCGGGACAGGAGTGGAGACAATTACATTGACCCCGGTACTCAATTGGTACTTGTTTTTATCGAGCCCCAAAAGGATTAAAGCCGAAGCAACAAATAATCTCAAAGAAGGCAGAGACATAACTAATTACCGATAGGCATTTAGTCTCATACTCAACTATTGCTGTCCCTTCCTGTCTTCAAACTCGGGACGTGAAGATGGATGAAATGCAGCTAAGCATTTCGCCCAGCTTGCCACTTAAGTGAAAGAAGTAATACCGGTTTCAGACTTTGCTACAAGTGCACCAATTTTAGGGAGGGGATGAGTCGATTACATCAACCCCAGTGTTCAACTGGTACTTATTTTATTAACCTTTAAAGGATAAAAAGGAAAAGTCATCCTCAGTGGAATTTGAACTCAGAATGTGAAGACAGGCAAAATGCTGATAAGCAGCATTTTGCTCGGTATACTAAAGATTCTGCCCGCTTGCTGCCTTAATTGGTAGAATATTAATAATAGCTTCTTATTCCAGTAAGCACAATGACTGGTACTTATTTTATCAACTCCAGAAGGAACAAAATGATGAGTAAACTCTAATGGAATAGGAGTTTAGAGTGTTGAGTAACTAATTGTTGTCAGATCTTTAGGCCTACTATTCCATGGCTTTTGCTACCCCATCTACAAATAATGATAATAATTGTTTTTTCAGGCACAAGGCCAGTAATTATGAGGGGAGGAAGATAATCAATTACATCAACCCCAGTACTTCACAGGCCCCTTATTTACTGATTCTATAAGAGTCAGGTTGACCCTGACAGGAAGATAGCATACAGTCCAATGCATTTAATCCAGTACCCTCTCATTCCACGCCTCTTTTCTCATGAAATCTTACTATAATGATGATTACACAGTGATATGTATGTATGTATCTAAAAAAAGAAAAACATCCCCTTCTATCATCTTACCTAAGTACATCAAACTACAATTACCTTGATTTGTAAAACATTTCAAGAACAAAACAAAACCATCATCAACATCTGAAACCTTGGATTGAACTAGGAACCTTTAACTTTTCAGCCTAACCCTCTATCAGCAGAGCTATTTTAGTTATCTATGAATGGGTTTGTAATTTGTAGAAATATATTTACTGCCATTAAAATGAGAGTATTTTGCTAAAGTAAATGAAACAAAATACATTAAAAAATGAGAATAACAATATTCCAAATTAATAAGTTTGCTCTGTTTTTTTTTTTATTTAATTTTATATATTTCTTTTACATGTTTTAAATTTGTCTGAAGTCTAATATTTACATAAATAAGAGAACAGACATATTGCCACTATGGCAAACATACTTCTTAACAACCAAGACTTTTATCATCAGACATTTCAGGGTTTGGTAGGCATATGCAACAATTCAGTTGTTGCTCAAACTGCTGAAATTATTAGTCCAAACTTTCACAAGTCACATCCTTAAATAAAGGCTATATTGAACAATATAATTCCTGATATACAAATGATGGGATTTTCATGACTAGAACACCTATAATCATAGCTTTTTGACTACAATAAGTTTGGAACTACTGTGTGTTTGAGGCTACCAATTATGAAAGATGAGTATAGGTGATTTAATTAACTCCTAATATATTACTAGTAATAATAAATCCTGGAGAGATGAACAACAACATAAATGTGAGATTGAACTGGAAACTAAATACCACAAAGCATACTGACCAGCTCTTTGATATCTTTGCCCCTTACCAGCCATTTCTAACACAGACACAAAGGCCACAAATATACTGGAATGGAATTTAGTAAATTAAATTGATCCTATTATTTGACTGGTACTGTTTTACTGACTTTATCAGGATGAACGTCAGCTGAAGCAACATATAATCTCAAAGAATGCAGAGAAATAACTAATTACTGATAGGCATTTAGTCTAGTACTCAACTACTGCTGTCCCTTCCTGTCTTATAAAATAAGTTTCAAACTCTGGCACAAGGCCATAAATTTACAAGGAAGGAGTTTTGATGATTTGTCCCTTGTATTTAATTTATACTTATTTTATCAAACCTAGAAAGATAATATTTGATATAGGTTTCTTCCAAACATGCTGGGTACTGTATTACAAGTAAAGCAGAGATCTGTGCTAGAAATCACAGACACACTACTCAGATATTAGAGTAGAAATGTTAAAAATCAAAGATAAAAAAATTACACTAGTTTCTAAATGTTTTAATCTCATGTGAACATCCCAGTTCAATGTGGAACTAAAATTTCTTTAGGAACGATAAGAATATAGAAGGAAAAGAAGCAGGTCACTCACCAAAGATGTGAACACTAAATTTTCATAGGTATCTGAATTGTTGTTTTGCATTAAAATACTGAATAATGAATCAAGCAGATCTTGTAAAAACTGAAGAGAAAGTGAGAGAAAAATGGAAATGAAATAAAACTTTTTATTTACTTAAATTATTTATCTAATTACAACAAATTGGTAAAGGAAATAAAAGAAACATTTGTTTTCTGGATAGCCTGCAGTTACCATTGATGATAGCACTAAACATCATAGTTTCAAGTATTTGGTAAATAACTTTTGATGATTTATGAAACACATAAATATATTGTAAATGACAAAAAATATAAAAGTTATATATAAGACAGTTTCCACCAAAGGACATTCATAACAATAAAAATCTTATTAGAATTAGAACAATGGACAGATAATAAGATTTTCTTTTTAATTATATTTGCTTCCTCATATTTTATGGGTAAAATTTTTAATTTTTTAAATTTCTTTATTCATACCAATTAAACAATTGAAAATGAATTGATGGCATTAGAATTTTTAGTAAGAATTCTTTTTTCACCACATCACACTTATTTATAGCTAGTGAGATTGGAGCATGTGTGGTTAATTCTTTAACTGGGAAACAGCTACCGTAATGATTTAGACATCTGTGACACTTTATGCATCATATACAAGTTTAAAATGATTTATTTTTGATGGTTTTCATTGAAAACAATAGTTCTCAGCACTTTGCAGTTGATATTTCTCCAGTAGTTTAGTCTGAAGGAAAGGGAGGTACTTATGGCCATTGAAACTCTGACAGACAGTTGAGATTGATCTGATTAATGTTAATCTTGAATTCCTCCAAGTTGATGGTTGTTCAAGGGAAGTTAGACACATTATTGTTTTCTTTGTATATGTAGTGGTTATATTTTTGTATTGCTGAAGGAGACAAGAATGACATGACCCCATAAGATAATATTTTCAAAGTCTCTGTTCATGGAGTTAGATAATGTTTAATGTGGAGTATCAAGGATGATGATACTTGGATGCAGAAGGTTAAGGTAGAATGAAGAGTAGTGTCAATTGTATAAGAGGAGGCTTTGTTGATGGGGAAAGAAAGTAGGTAGTGGAGCACACCAGAACAGATAGAATGTGGGTCAAAGAGAGCTCCATCAGCACACATCACAATGGTGCAATCTGAGAGGAAGCCATTGATCCAGAACTCAAGAGAGAGAAGCCCATTGGTGAGCAATTTTGTGCACCAGACATGGATGAATGATGTCGAGTGCAAAAACAATTTTCACCAAATTTTTCAAGTGTAAGTGCTCACTGATGAGTGACATAGGAGGGTAGAACTCCAGTAGATCTAGCTTTATGAGAACCATAGTGATTATTATTGAGGGTAAGAAATTCAAGGTGCTGGAGAAAGGTGACTGTTAATAGCTGTTTTCATTATCTTTGAAACTTTGGCAGTGAGTGTGATAGGATGGCAGCCAGCAGAGTCAGAGTAGCTGCTTTTTCTGAGAATGAAATTCTAAGAGATATTTTACATCATTCATACCAAAATCTCTGTTGCAATAACCCTGGAAAAATTAATTTAAGGAATTATCAAGTATTTTTCCTGCATTTCCTTTGAGCCCAAAATTGTGGAAAGAATTTACCAAGGTATAGTATTTCTCTTTCTTCTTCTTGCGTCCTGACAAGAAACATTTAAAAGGATTAAAAGTGTAAAAATAATGTCTACCTTCACAATCTCTTCACCATCCACAGTCATCAACTCTTCTAGATGCTTCTTTAAGGCAGCAGAATCATTTAATATTTCTTGCCATTTTAGTAAACCAAGGAGATTTACTGTAAGAACAGACAAAAAAAAAAATTGAAATACACAACTGATTGGGTCAAGATAATTCAAACCTACTACACACAAACAATTATAATTCTTAAAAGGTGATAAAATTAATTGTGGTAATGTAATTTATACACTATTCCTTTATTCAATAAAAGAACATATTAGCCTCAAGGTAGAAATCCCTATGTAATGGCTAAGAGATAAGCAATGTTATGATCTTTGCAAGCAAATAGAAATTTATAAAACAGTAGTTAACATATACTAACCATTATGGGTTAATTTTGTTGAACATACATATGTTTTGATCTGAACAAAATCTTTGGTGCTGATGATAAGGCCACCTCTTTGTAAACTGGACCTGCTGTTCAGAGAGCTGCTTGAGCAATTTTCAAACTCATATCGTGTAGATGGGAAATCAAAGTAGTCTTTGAAGTTATCAACTTTTTTTGATTCAGCCTTTTAGAAAAAGAAAACATTAAATAGAAAAACTAAACCTTTCTATGGAGGACTGTAGTTTGCAAAAACCTTGGAGACCTTTATCAATGTATTACTTCAAAATAAAAAAAAATTAAAAAAAACCTGCATACTTGCAAAATTGAAATAACAATTAAGATAAATTGTTCTCTAACAGATGTAGCCATGGCCATGTAAAGAACTTCATTTTGCAACCACATATTTTGGGGTTCCACCTCATTATATGGCAGCTTGGACAAGTGTTTTCTTTGGCCTCAAGACAACTAATGCCTTCATCATCATCATCATCATCGTTTAACGTCCGCTTTCCATGCTAGCATGGGTTGGACGATTTGACTGAGGACTGGTGAAACCGGATGGCAACACCAGGCTCCAGTCTGATTTGGCAGAGTTTCTACAGCCTTATAAGTAAAATTTGGTAGAAAGAAATTATACAGAAGCATATGTGTGTGTGTGTGTGCACACACACACATACATGTGGGTGTGCATGTATTTGTATTAATCTGCATATGTATCCAAACTAGCACTATTTCAGAATTGGTAATATGTTTGTGTTTCTTACAAACAAAACATCTAATGGTTGTTCAATGAGCAAAGGCATGAAACAAAGTACCTTATTTGAAAAAGAAGTAAGTGTTGGCATCAGGAAGGGTAAGCAGCAATAGAATACTACTTCATGTAGTTTTATCCAATTCATACCAGAATGGTAAGTTGTTTCATTGGTAATATTTTAATGCAAGAAACATTTGATAATTTATTATAACTACATAATAATTCTAACAAAAGGCAATTAATCTACCACTGATTTCAAGGCACAATGTTCATCCTGCTGTTTACCTTTCATAAAAAATAACATGCCATGGAAATCAAGTCAATATAATCTGAATGATCGTCACCCCTCCTACTCTTTCTCCTCTATTCATCTTGATCAACATCAATGTCTAAATATTTCATGTCACATCAAACATCTCCCAGTGTTTCTTTAGAGCTCCCTAAAAGCAGGAGCCATGAACCTGGAAACTAGCTATTTTCTTCAGCCTAACAAGCCTTCAGTCATGTACTGCAAGTGACCAAACCAATGATGTCTTGTTTCTCTGACAGATTCTTCAACAATGAGCAGATGAAGGTAACTTCTCAACTCTGGCAAATTATGATACATGAAACTATGATGTAATTTTAAGACATGCAGTTTTAGACATTTGCCAAATTAGATTGGAGCCTGGTGTTGCCATCCGGTTTCACCAGTCCTCAGTCAAATCGTCCAACCCATGCTAGCATGGAAAGCGGACGTTAAACGATGATGATGATGATGATAGTGTCATTAGAATATGATAGCACATCAACCACACATAAAAATATCATAAAGGTATATAACACATCTTCTAATATATTGAAGATTATAGCAGGATAAAATAGCTCTCATTTCTCTATCCTGATATACAGGAACAGTTTTCTGTAATTATCATGATTTGAAGAGTTAAGAAAAGGGTTTTCTAGGCACAGTTCTTCTTGGACTGATGAATAAAGAAAAATTACAGAAAAACTGAACAAGTCAACTCAACTATTTAATGAAAATTTCAGTATTTGAACTATTCAGTCACTCCATACATGCAACTCATGTAAATGAAACAGATTTTTAGCCAAGTACTTTCTAACATAACAATTCTGATACTGACAAAAGAATCTTACTTTATAGATGAGCAAGTCATGGATTGTGTCTTTTAATGTAGTACCATCCTCATTCATTAGTTTGATGAATGCCATAGCAAATGGTTTCTCCAGTTTGTCTTTGCCTGTTAAGACATATAATCAAAGGATTAATTTATCTGAAATACTTTAACAGCAGTTTTATATATAAGGGAGGGAGAGAGTAAACAAAACTAAGAACACACAGAGGACGTCAAAATCCCACTCTCATTTTTGCTAATATAAAGTATATGGAATGCAAAGTCACATACCTTCACTTGAGGAACGATGTTTAAATAGGAATTTCAGATGAAGACCTCGGAATTCTTCTTCAGTGGAAATAGCAACCTATTATACAAATTATACATACTTAGATGACAAAAATTCAATAAAAATTTATTTTAAGAATTGTGTTACATAAATCTCTGCAAGACAAAAACTGAAAATAACTGGGTTTTTTTAATTATAAAAACACATAAATATTATCATAATTGTCATGCTTGATGCCAAACTTGGCTATAAATGAGGTTTCATAAAATTTTAACAAATTCTTTTATTCTTTTATTTGTTTCAGTCATTTGACTGCAGCCATGCTAGAGCACCACCATTAGTCGAACAAATTGACCCCAAGACTTATTCTTTGTAAGCCTAGTACTTATTCTATTGGTCTCTTGTGCTGAACCGCTAAGTTACAGGGATGTAAACACACCAACACTGGTTTCAAGTGATGGTGGGGGAACAAACACAGACACACACACAAATATATATATATATATATATATATACACACACACACACAACAGGCTTCTTTCAGTTTCCATCTATCAAATCCACTCACAAGGCTTTGGTCAGCCAGAGGCTATAGTAAAAGACACTTGCCCAATGCACCACGCAGTGGGACTGAACATAGAACCATGTGGTTGGTAAGCAAGCTACTTACCACACAGCCACTCATGTGTCTATATACATACATACATATATATAAACAAAAACATTATCTTATGTGTTTGTATATCTGGTAGGGATGAAAAGGTTGGATTGTATGTTCAAATTGGATACTTTACATTGACCTTTAGCACACTGCATTTTCTCTAGAACTGTTTCCCCAGCCACCACCCTGTTACTAGAGAGGAGAAAACTCATACAGTGACATGATGCACCAACAGTGTGCTAAAAGTTATGTGTTCAATTTACCTAACTATTAGGGATAAGTTCTAAAACTTCTAGGAAAGTTACCTAAAAAATACTGTTGTTCTAGTCAGAAAAAACATTTCATTTTCTTTATGTCCTATGAGCCACAACACTTCATGAAACTATACACAGATATAATATGCACAAGTACATCTGTGTAATTACAAAGTTAAATTCACTACCATGCAGTTTTGGGATTTAGTCACACTGCAGGGAATGTTGTCTATTATAGCATTAGGATTCCCAATACTTTAAGTGTGGAACAAGTTGACAGAAACAGAAAGGAAACCTTTTAATACAGGGCTGGCCAACCTGAGGCCCGCAGGCCACATGCGGCCCACAGACTTTTATCTTATAGCCCACTTGATACTGTCTTGAAATGGGTTTATCTAAACAAACATTTAAAAAATTTTATCAAAAATTAAAGATTGTAATGAAAAGTAAAAAAGATACTACTGTTTTTGCAATGTTAATATTTCATGTTGAATCAAAAGATCATTCATTCATTATTGTAATAATAGCATGAGACAATAAAATGCTTCCAATTCTTCAGTATACAAGTGGCCCTCAATAAGCTTTCTGTGATTAAAGTGGCCCACAATGTAATTTGAGTTGGATAGGCCTTCTTTAATGCATGTGTAGATGTTGCTCCTTCATTAAGACAGCACCACCAAAAGACATTGATTTTGTTTACATTCTTCAGTGAAACAAAAGCCCTCATGGTTCAAATGCTTCACCAGTTTTGGTGAGTGAGGACTAATGGAATGAAATTACATTGCTTGACATTACTTGAAATTACATTACTTGACAAAACAGGTAAGTTGGTGACAGAAAAAGCATATACCCAAACTTGCATCAACAAGTTTCATCTAACTCAATCAGAATAGAAAAATGATGATTATATATATATATATATATATATATATATATATATAATTATTCAATATTAACAGTTTTGTATTAGAAAACCAGGAATTTATACAAGGCTGTAAAAGAAGTGCTCAAACTAGTTGAGACATAGGTACAAAGTTAATTGCAGAATAAAACCGTTAGGTCATCGACTCGAAAAGCCGTAGCCCACTAATGACCACATATAAGAAGTACAACATAGACCACAAAAACCAAATTAGTAAAGGGAGGTCAAAATTTTTATACATAAGAATAAAAATCAATTAAAAATACAATAGAATAATATAAATAAATAAATAAACAGTGATTAAAAATTGATTAAAAATATTAGAGACTGGTAAAAATACAGTAGAATAAAAATATATATATATAGAAAAAATATAGAGAAAAAAAATAATATATAGGGAGATGTAGCACAACAGTTCATTCGCTGAGGCCAATAGCCAAAAAAAAAAAAAAAAAATTCAAGACAAGTAGTACGAAAGTTCAACTACTTCTCTCATGACAGCAAATTTAGTAGGTAAAATCCAATTTGATAAACAGGAATACCAAAGCACATGGGACAAAACAACAACAGAACATCCAAAGTGTGGCAAAGTAAAATCCAAGTTTCACCATTCTGCAGGTAACATCAGTAAAGTCAAACCATAAACATCATTTACAGTGGATTACGAGTATAGGTGGAACACAAACACAGAACACCTATGACCATTTCGGGGGTATATCACCGTATTTAATGCACAATAGAGCACAAATTGGTGATAACCCCTTCTTCAGGGTAAAAAAAAAGACACACAGACATCAACGAAGTCACCAGTCAAAAAAATTATAATTATGAGAGCAAGCTTAAATAAATAATAATATGGACTAGACCAAAAAAAAAAAAAAAAAGAAGTACTATCTTGAATGGTCAATCTTATCTAGAACCCCCCAATTTAGGGCTAATATTAGCAAGTGCTTATTATGCATTAGGGAATCCCTTTCCATTCTTAGGTCTTTTGGGCCGAAAACTTTGAATAAGTTTATTGAGGTAATCCCTTTTTGCAATCATAAATTTTCCTCCACCTTCCTAAAACTATATAAAAATAGGAATAAGAACAAAAATAAGTGTTAGTAGTGGTAATAATGGTAGTAATGGTGATAGTAATGGTGATAGTAATGGTAATGATAGAAGTAAATAAATAGACAAAAATAATTGATATTAAAATAATAACAAAATATGGATACAATGGTAGTATTTATTTTTTATCATGGTTTACGTTGGATTTGAAACCTAATAGTTTTAGTTACCAAACCTGCTTGACTATTCTAAAGGGTATACTAAAAATTGGATTTTTTTTTTTTTTTTTTTTGGTCTAGTCCATATTATTATTTATTTAAGCTTGCTCTCATAATTATAATTTTTTTGACTGGTGACTTCGTTGATGTCTGTGTGTCTTTTTTTTAACCAATTTGTGCTCTATTGTGCATTAAATACGGTGATATACCCCAGAAATGGCCATAGGTGTTCTGTGCTTGTGTTCCACCTATACTCGTAATCCACTGTAAATGACTTTACTGATGTTACCTGCGGAATGGTGAAACTTGGATTTTACTTTGCCACACTTTGGATGTTCTGTTGTTGTTTTGTCCCGTGCGCTTCGGTATTCCTGTTTCTGAAATTGGATTTTACCTACTAAATCTGCTGTCATGAGGCAGGTAGTTGAACTTTCGTACTACTTGTCTTGAGCTTTTTTTATTGGCTATTGGCCTCAGCGAATGAACTGTTGTGCTACGTCTCCCTATGTATTATTTTTTTTCTCTATATTTTTTCTATATATATATATTTTTATTCTACTGTATTTGTACCAGTCTCTAATATTTTTAATTGCTGTTTATTTATTTATTTATATTATTCTATTGTATTTTTAATCGATTTTTATTCTTGTGTATAAAAATTTTGACCTCCCTTTACTGATTTGGTTTTTGTGGTCTATGTTGTACTTCTTATATGTGGTCATTGGTGGGCTACGGCTTTTCGAGTCGATGACCTAACGGTTTTATTCTGCAATTAACTTTATATATATATATATATATATATATATATATATATATATATATATATATATTGAAGGTTGTCCCCTTGTCGAATATGTATGACCATCACTGATGAGTAGAAAATATTTCTTGTAATTCATTGATGAATGAATAAATAGTGTATCAATTGGTAGAAGCATCCAGCCATGTATGTGAGGCCACTGACTGTTACTAAGTATTCTGTGGCAAACAAATACTAATCTGCCTCTTCTCAGAATCCAACTCACCTCTACCTGACAAGTTCAAAGCTTTTGATCTGCCATCATTAATGACAGCACATGAAAAGCAGGTCAAATCTGATTGTAGAGGTGGTGGAATAAAGGTGAGATGTATGATGTGTACAGGAGGGAGGATGGAGGAAAGCCTCAACCAGGCTATGGGTAGGATACAAAGACACAAAGACAGTGATGTAGTAGGTGCAGTAGGCATATTGTTAGCAGGCAACATTTACCTGTACATATGCACCACAATCAAAGTTAGAAGAGGAATAGAAGTGCTATTTTTATGAAATCTTCCATCCAATGAGCTCAAAAACAAACAGTGACCTCATTATCATAGTGGGTGCTTTTAATGGACATGCTGGATAACTTTGATGGTTTTTCTACTTTACATAGAGGGTACAGATATGGTACAAGGAATGGGGAGAGATCAAGGCTCCTAAAGTTCTGTGATGCAAATGAACTAACCATTTGCAACACTAACTTTAGGAAACTGATTAGTTACCAAATCACCTGCCAATCAGGTGAACATGTCAGATAGACTTTATACTTACCAGAAAATGATTGTGAGCATTGTGTGTGTGTGTGTGTGAGAGAGAGAGAGAGAGAGACAGACAGAGAGAGAGAGACAGGCAAACAGACAGAGAGAGATTTGTAATATATATTTTTGTACTAATGATATATATGTAAAGAATACTTTTGGCCTTTATTTATAACTTAGATGTTCATATTTATTATAATATGTTTGACTTGCATTATACATACACACATATTTTTACATGCAGAGTTTGAAAAAAATGTGGATAATTTATTGCACATGAATATTTTCTTAAATAAGAAACTAATAGAAATCACTAAATTAAAGTATAAATAATAAACTGTGACTGGTGATGCTTAAAAAATACATCACAAATGCATAAAGAAACACAAAATACACAGCGACAGGTGGAGAGATATTTAATAATGGTAAAGAAAAGAAAAAGAACAAATTACATGAAAATATTAGCATGGTTGACTGAAAACAATGTGTTGCTAGATAAGATTTGTAACAACACATGCATTCAACACTTAATGACAATAAAATACCAGACATAAATGGGAAGACAATTTTCAAGCAGAAAAATGGGAATAAATAAATAAATAAATAAATAAATGATCAAGCTATTTCTTTCTCTATTAAATTTAATCACTCTGTGATGAAAGTTGCATTATGATTATTAAACATGTTAACCAAATTATGTTTATTACATTAAGTGTAACTAGGTCAATAATCAAATTTCATTGAATTTGAACAAACAAATAGTTTATTTATTGTATTAAATTACAATCAATCAAAAGTCAATACTTTACTTTTTCCAGAGGTGATTATAAGTCAAATATAACCAAACTGGTTTACATATAAAAATAAAAGTGTATTGTTTTATGTAACCTTACTACAAGGGTTTTGCTGTTATCCATTCATTTATAGAACTACAATTCTACCTTTTTGTTTATATATACATATATCTAAGAATATGTTGCAGGAAATACACCATCATATTAAATTGCATCAGTGAATAATTATATATCAACCTGAACAAAATGGTCTCAGGCAAAAAAAGATATATTTACAAAGATGGATTTGGAAGCAAGGCCGGGTGTGGAATACAAAAGTGACTACACCAAGTTGACAACATTGCTTTAAGGGAGTGAAATGGAAAGATGTGATCTATGCAGGAACTTTACAAGAACATAAAACTCACCTGCTTGCCATCGACAGAAATCCAGTTTGCAGTATCATCTGTCAATAGCCATAGCAAGTATTTGTAATAATTAATATATTGCTGCAGTATCTAGACATATTATTTTTTTTTTTTTTTTCATGATTTTATGTAATTCTAAGAATACATATGGACAAACTTTCACTATAATCAGAATAAAGTAAGTTTCAGAAAATATATAGTACAGTGAACAATGATACACAGCCTAGTAACTGGTGCACCTGTTAAATTTACAGACATATATATATATATATATATATATATATATGTTGTTTCAAAATTTTTGACATGATTACTTGCAAATTTTTAGTATAGCTTTACATGCATCTTCAGTTTTTTTCTTATTTACGTACATGTGATACATGTGTGTATGCTATATGTATGTAAATAAGAAAATACATATATGCGTGTATAACCTATATTCTATTGTCAATAATATAGTCAATAGTTCTATATAGTTCTATAGTCAATGATTCCATAGTCAATAACTAATGACTAGATGTCTTTATATTGGCAAAGTGAATATGAATAAATTTTGATATATTTAAAGTTTCATAAGATTAATGATAACAGAGAATGTTATACATGTTCATACATATGCATGTGTGTGTGAGTGAGTGTATGTGAACTGGCAGCATCTCTTGAAGATGTACATAAAAAGGAAAATTATTCAAATTAGTCATGTTTTTAATATGTGCACACATACACACAGAGTAAGAAGAGTCAGTTAAATGAAATTTAAAAGATGAATTTAGCAAAATGAATTCAGACATCAAATTGGACAATGTTACTAAGATAGAAGATCTGGATTACCTTCACAGTCTCAAACCATTTTGGTCGGTCTTCGTGATAATAAATACAGGAACAGTACCTTGACATCATCTCACCACCAGCACCGCCACTTATCACATTCTTTATTGAAAGGTAAAGAAAAACATTAAGCAGGAGTATACATTGACTCAACAATCTTTATGTAATTAAACATAGACAGTTTTGTAATTTGTAGCATATCTCAGTTAGTGAGAGAAAGAATTTTGTTGTTGTTTCATAGAAAAAAAATGGTCTATCTGTTAATAAATGATAAAACAAAAGTTTGTTCATCCACATACTATACATAATTTCCAGCATCCTAGAAACTATGACACTTCAAGTCAGTTGACTGGTAAAAACCCTATTAGTTAGCATAACTAACTATTCCTGGCTGTGTAAATGTTTCATTTAACTCTTCAGATACAGTTAAGAGGACTGAAACCATCCTTTCCGGCACATCTCTTCACATATTCTACACAGCCAAAACTCATACCCAACCCTGCTGTGCTGCAACAATTTGGGTAAAGAATATGGCCTACAAAGCTTGAAGAAAATAATCCACTCTAACCTATTAGAGAAGTTTTACTGACTGTTGCAATTTCTGCAAAGCCATCATCCACAGCATAAATGATGCCTACATGTGTAACAAAGCCTGAAAGTTTCCCCATCTCTGAAACTGCATCCCATCTTTCTGGTCCCTTGCTAAAAATGATTTTTTACAACTATGTGGAATTGTCTTTCTTTCCACTTCTCAACAATGATGGCTCTGACAACAGCATTCTGCAGAGAAAGTAGCCACATTTGCTGGTTCCTTTGGGTCCAGCTCCACATTGCACACATTAAGTAAAGTTTCTTCCTCCAAAATGATTCCTCTCCATTGCATCCAGCACACCACAATATGCACATCCACACCAAATGTGAACGTGGTTCACACCACCAACCCAGAGTATTTCTTCCATAACCTTCAGTACAGCCCAAAACTAGTCCCTACTCTCACCAAATTTTTCAATCTCTCACTCTCTACAGGGATCTACCTTGATCTTTTGAAAGACACAACAATATGCCATAGTTTCAAGAAGGCCAACTCCTCTGATCCTGCTATACACCTATGCCTCATCATTTCTAACATTCCAACTGTGATGGAAATAGTCATGAACAACCATCTTCTCCACCACCTTGAATTTCTCTCCCTTCTTAATGATAACTCTTATGGCTTCTGTCTACCACCAACAGTGTTATTTTATGCAATACAGTAGAATTATCAACAGACTACTTCAACCTGATCAGGCCAAACAGGATAAACATTACAAACCTCAAGTATCCCTCCTTTTTGATTGCAAACTTGGATCGTCACCTCAACATTTTTCTCTGATGTCTTAGAGCCTTTGTTAAATTCGCCTTGCATTAATGTAATGTAAATTTCATTCCGAACATCACCTGGGGGGGAAAAAAAGCATGCATGTTTATTTCAAGCAGAGCTTACATAACATATATTTAGAATATTATTATTTCTGAAATTCTGAGGTAGGACATTTGTTGTTTCTGGAATCAATATCTTTTTAAATGACAACCTAATTAGTACCATGTCTCATAATAGAATATAGCAATATCTAAATGAATATATATCCTTTCAAATTTAAGGCACAGCTCAACCAATCACAGAAACAAGGTTTGCAAATGAAAGAATTATGCCAAAGAAAAACAAGTTTCCTGGAAGAGAATAGTAAACAGGGTCGATAATAATCCTGGTTCTCATCTAATAACAATTTTCTTGCTCAGCAGCATTGGTAGAATCAAACATTAAACGAAATGGTTAGAAGTGGGAGATGGGGGCAAACTATTTAGTCAGAAAATCTGGATGAATCAAAAAGTAAAATAATTCTTGAGATCAATAAAATATTTATGGCATGAAACAAAATGAAACCAAAACTTAGTTCAAATAATCAACTCAGCAAATGAAATGTCTAATTTTATAACCACTGTTCAGGCTGTAGATTTAATCATAATAATAATTAGGATGAATAAAGAAATTACTTGATCATTCTTTTTTCAGGATACACCACATAAACAAAATAAAATGGAAAGTAGAAACTCCAAGTATTTATAAAGTATTTGAGACAGATACTTATGAAGTAAAAGTAATTTACTATAATTCACTTAAGACTTCTTAAATTAAATATAAAATAAATCATCATCATTTAATGTCTGCTTTCCATGTTGGCGAATTTATTACAAAAACAACAAAAAACTGAAGATTAGCACTGCAAAACAAACATATTCTTCCATCAAGTAATGAAGTCTAAAACAGACAGAACATCATACTGACAGAAAAAGAGACAGAGTATGACAAAATGAATTGTTTCTAAAGCTAAAGATATATTTACAATAACACTACATAATAAAAAGGAACAAAGAGAAATATACAACTGTATTTCATATCTAGCGTTTGACAACAAAATACTTTGAAAGAAACAATAATTGACACACAAATAGAGAAGTTGACACCAAAAGCAGAAATAAACATAAATACTAAGCACACTGTGAAACCTTACCTATATCTTCACTGGTCCAAATGTTTGGAAGGTATAGAGTGCTATGAATTAACATTAGAAACAAAAAGGAAGTGACTACATGGAGCATTGTCTATAACCTGAATATAAATGATATAATATACAACATAATAACCCAAACATAAATTAGGATAAATTATGAAATAAGAAAGATTTGATGTTTTTGTTTTGTCAGCGATGGTTATTCCATTACTATTTTATGCAAATAGCACTCCATAACATTCGATTGTTTCAGTATTAGTTGGTTTCAATGCTTTTACTCAGATATAGGATTATTCATTGAGTTTGTATCAGTAAGCAACAGTAGCACATATATAATTGTTTTGTTAGGTAACATTTGTTCATTCAAGTCCTCCTTTTGGCCTTGAGAAACTATAAGGGAGCTGCTCCAAGACTCAGCCTCAGACCAGAGTTCTCAACTTTTCAATCAGCTCTAGCAGAGGATCTGTACTATTTCTGAAAATGTGCAGATATAATAATTTGTATGTGACAGTCTATTCCTTATTAACACACAATACAAGTAAAGAATAATCCTTCTTGCCATCTGAGAGACAACAATGATAAAATAACCAGATAATACTAACTTTATATTAAATATATTTTGTTGCAAGTCATAGATACAAAAATAGTTTCAGAATCCTTTAGAACAAAGTATTAACTTTTCACAAAGGTATTATGAATGCTTGGGTTTCCTTTAAAATTTTCTTTGTTAGCTATCTCCTCAGAAATGCTTATTTTGTGTTCCTTTATGTCTGGTAACTTAATTCAAGAAACGGAGAAATATAATAAGCACCAGACTAAAATAAGTACTTAGATCAATATGATTGAATCATTGAAGACAATGCCCCAACATGGCCACAGTCCAATAACTGAAATCAATAAAAGAATAAAAGCATGTATACATATGAGTGTGCAAACAAATTAAAGAAAGTAGCACTCAAAATAATTGGAAGGAGTTTCTAACAACAGTTTGACTTAGCTCCCATCACAAAGTTTGAACATGTAGGTCTTGTATGTCTCATTAGATGCTTAGAGTAAAATATTAACTAGAAAGCCTCTTAAAAATAAACTATAGAAATGAAATAAATTAAGAAATAAATGAAGATATTACTAGCTGTAGGCAAATGATTCTTCATGCATCATTTAGAATCAATGTTTACACTTCCTTACACATAAAAACATAAGTAAGTACTAATTACAAAAATTAAGAAAGTAAAAACAAAAAAAAAGGACAAGAAAAGGTCATTACATAGATTTCATTAAAAAAACTAAATAAACTTGTCTTTTCTATGATACTTAACAGTAAAGACTACAATGGACTAAAAGCAACCCAAGTTAAACTAAGTGATGTATTAAGTCTAAGACCCATAACTTGAGTCCAAGAAAATCAATATTCAATCAAAAAATATTTGGTTTTTATATTTAGCTTCTGCACAAGAGTAAACTAGTCTGGAATTTAAAGGTAAAATGTAACATAATGATACAGTTGGTTAGCATTTTAATATGCAACTGAGTCTTTACATGAAATCATTTGAGTGAACCAGTAATGTTATGTTAATATTCCTTGTGTAACAAATAATCCTGTAGCTCTGTAATTTCCCTTAATGGACAGTTAGGACAAGGGAAATAATCATTTCTTCTTGATATTTGGTGGGATTAGTGATTTGAATTTGAAATTAAGGAAGAAGGTAAAAGATGCACAGATTATATATGTTTAATTTTCTTTTTTTATTGCTTACTTATAACAAAGTCTTAAAATTCCTAGTCTTAGGTAGTCATGTATAGCATGATTTCATTCTTTTAAGAAAAAGATCTCTTACTTGAAAAACAGGTAATGGCTAGTGACTGGAAGGGCCGCTATTTGTAAAAATAATGTCTTAATAAGTATCTGTCCAAACAATACTAACATGTAAAAACGGAGATAAAATGAACAGAAAATTGGCTGAGAAACAAGACAATATCTGTATAGGTTCCACTGTTGTAGCATATAAAGAAAACATGTATGTAACTTGGCAACTATGTTCACCCTAGTGTCACACATTGCACCTGTGTTCATATTAACAAAGGCCGTATTAACATGCTTCTCTTGAATAGATTTACAGGTAATGCATTTTGTGTGTGCATTTTATTATTAACACTTAGTCTTCTCTGATTGAGCAGATCTAGGATCAGAGACATTTAAACTGTGATCAGCTCATATTTTTGCAAGGCATACTGTATGCAGAACTACTTTATCCAACAACTCTTCTTTTTTTAAGACAGTAGAGTGTGATATATTTGTAGCAGGTTAAATAACCATGCAGAAATTCTTTTATTAAATCATGCGTGGTTTGTAACACTCACTGCTAAAAACAAAACGTAATGTAAAATGAGGAGTGTAGAAACAAGTGATTTTAAACTGTTTGTACAGTCACTGTTCTGTTAGAGTGAATGACAAGCAGGTGCAGTAGGTGTAAAGAGAGCAAGGCTACCTATACTGCATGTTAGTTAAGTATCATCATTGAAATATCAATACTTCCAAGCAGAAATTGGTTAGCTGGTACTGTCATAAGCAGGTTACCAACTGTTCTGGTTATTTGTAATCTCTTCAGTGAGGACCAGAATCCTTGGATATGACTCCATTGTTTTCTCATATTCTTTTCCATTGACAGTGCATGCACTTTATCACCTATAACTAATTATTTCATTGACAATATTTGTCCATCTTTTGTCACAACTTTGAAATTCATATCTTCAATTTCATGGAAAAGTCAGAGATGTTTAGTAATTTGTAAGAGTTTCATAAATACATGTATTCTTCCTAGAACCATTAGTTTGTTCTCAATTTGAAATGATAGACTGTAAGTAACTGGAGTAAAATCACACACACACACAATTCACTCATTTAATATTTTGAAGATAATCTAAGTGAGAACAAATCTTAGCTCAGCAGTCTCGGTCAATTGGTAAAGTTGAAACATAAGATAAATCTCTATTTTATAGGCTATTATTCAGATTTTAAATTTTGACAAAACAGAATTCATTAAAATTTTTACTGAAATAATAATTAGGAATTTATGTAAAAGCAGAAATTAATTAATTAATGTGTGTATGTATACACACATACTTGCATTTATTTATTTTTATAAGTAACATTGCTACATACATGTTTGCTAAGCATTAAATCATATTTTTACATTCAAAACACTCAACCACATGGTTCCAGGTTTCAGTCCCACTGTGTAATACCTTGGGCAAGTGTCTTCTACTATAGCCTCAAACCAACCAAAGCCGTGTGAGTGGATTTGGTAGATAGAAACTGAAAGAAGCTCAATGTATGTGTGCATGTCTTTGTCTCCCCACCTCCATATGCTTGACAACAGGTGTTTGTGTGTTTATGCTCTTATAGCTTAGTAGTTTGGCAAAAGAAACCAATAGAATAAGTACCAGGCTGAAAAAAAAAAGTACTGGGGTCGATTCATTTGACTAAAAATTCTTCAAAGTAGTGCCCCAGCTTGGCCACAATCTAGTGACTGAAACAAGTAAAAGATAAAAGATATATGATCATTCTTTGTCCAGTTAACTTTACCATATAAGCATGGATTGGATGGGTCCCACACACACACACACATGACAATATTCAAGTTAGTATCAGGAATATGTAACAAAAGGATGTTTTGGTTGGACAGCTTGATTAAAAAACCTTACCAGTTTGGGAAAATTTGATTGATGACAAAAAATAAATAAATAAATAACAATTCTAAACATTAGACATAATATTCTACAAAGAACATGCTAAGACCAGAATAGTTAATTAAGACAACAAAGGAGGCAAGAACGAAGTCATGCTGTGAGCATATAAATGATGACACTTGAGCTATTTCACTGCAGTGGCAGCAACAACATAAAAAAACAATTGGTAGATCGCCACTTACCTTCTACTACAGAGAACAGAACAGAACAGAAGCAAAAAAAAAAAAATCAGTTAAGATGCAACATGGAATTAATGAGGTGAGAAATGAAAGAAGTTTGCATGCATGTAGGTGCATGGTATTCATATGTGTGTGTGTGTGTGAGAGAGAGAGAGGGAGAGAGAGAGAGGGAGAGAGAGAGGGAGAGAGAGAGAGAGAGAGAATGTGAAATGGAAATGAAAAAGGGCAGTTTTGTAGATAACAAAGAAAAGGAACACAATCAATAAACATAAACCTTGTAAAGCTATATTGTATTTAGTGGAGAAACCTCAACCTTCCAACATAAATGACAACTTGACTGCAGATTTCCAATTAATTAGTGAACTCGACTACCAACATTAAAAAAAAAAGTTTAGATATAATGAATGGGCTACCAATTCATGGAATCTGATTTAACATTTAGTTTTTAACCCACTTGACACAATTAGAAATAAGAAAATTGATTATATTCTTAAAAAGGTAAGATTACCAAATTACTTTTTAAAATGTAAATACTTGACAATAATATACAAAGTTTCATAACATTAGTGTAAAAAATTTTAACATATCAAGGCAGTGCTCCAGCAAGGCCACAGTCAAATGACTGAAACAAGTAAAAGAATAAAAGAATAATCTTTTTCTTTTTGTTATGTTCTTTGAAAGCAGAACCACAATTCAGTTATCCTGTATGTTTCAGGTGTTTATTGTTATTAATAATTCTAAACAATTAATTAAAGGTGATAATCACCTTTCTTATACAAATATCACCACATAATATTCTTTGAACAAAATACAAAGCTCTAGTTCATTCCATTACCACTTAAAGATAGGTTCTACTCTCATTTTATATTTTAGTGGTTGGCAACAGGAAAAGCAGAAAGTTATATCACATATTGCATCACTTTATGCAAATGTTTTCTTAAATTCATTCAACTATTACTACAAGAGAATTAAGTAACAAGGACAGATGTGTAAAGAAGTGCCGATCTCTAACTGTAGAGGGAACCTGTGGCAGAGGTAAATCTAGGAAGACATGGGACAAGGTGGTGAAGCAGGATCTTCAAACTTTGGGCCTCACAGAGGCAATGACCAGTGACCAAGACCTTTGGTAATACGCTGTACCTGAGAAGACCCATCAAGCCAAGTGAAATCATAGTTGTGGCTGATGCTGATCTCACGTAACTCACATGTAAAGAGCACCTTTCAAGCGTTGGGCCTCATGGAAGCAATGTGGCTGATGCCAATGGCACATGTAAAAAGCACCTTTCGAGTATTGGGTCCCACAGAAGTATTGACAAATGACCAAGACCTTTGGCATTATGAGAAGACCCATCAAACTAAGCAAAATTGTAGTTGTGGCAGATACCAGTGTCAGGCAACTGGCACATAAAAGCACTCATTACACTCTCGGAGTGGTTGGTGTTAGAAAAGGCATCCAGCTGTGAAAAACATACCAAATCAGACTGGAGTCTAGTGTAGCACCTCAGCTTGCCAGACCTGATCAACCTGTCCAATCCATGCCAGCATGGACAACGGACATTAAATAATGATGATGATGATGATGATAATGATGAACACAACCCTCCACTCTACAAAGTATAAAACACAACTTTAGTCTCTTTCTCATTTTGAACAGACATATGGATGACAGAATTAAATTGGCAACTTTACCATGACAAATGGTTCTGTGGAATAACAAATTCCTTAACCTAAATTGTTAAAGTTGCAAACTATTGTTTCTAACTCATACATCAATTTTAAGATACACTAAAACTAAAATTGGAGTTAAATTAACTCTATAAATTAACAATACATCCTAGGAAGATTAATAAAATTTGTTATAACTAAAAATGT
Organism: Octopus bimaculoides; assembly: GCF_046866305.1. NCBI lineage: Eukaryota > Metazoa > Mollusca > Cephalopoda > Octopoda > Octopodidae > Octopus > Octopus bimaculoides. The sequence continues at coordinate 168,455,737 of NC_142929.1, forward strand.
CACCCATTTAAGAGCAGTGAAAATTCCTATGTTAATTTCTTCAAGACAATCATTGTCTTTAAGGGTGTGCACATGCATTAAAAAGGCATTCAGAACAATGATATTTTTGGTAATTTAAAAAATTTTTCATTAAAGTTTTAGTTAAGTTAGTGCTAATATATTTAATACAGGGAGTGTTAAAAAGATAATGCTTTGCTGATGAGGCCACACAAAGACAGAAATATATTTGATGTTGTCTTCTTTACTTTACAAAATGATAAAAATATATGTCACTGACTTACAAAGTTTCCTCCTACCCCATATAGCCCTAGTTAGTTTTTAATACTCCTGCATTGAATATATTAACATAACTATTGTTTTTTATGTAAATTGTAAATGACTTCTCTGAATAATTTATTCTCTATATATTTCGAGCCTTGATCAAAACACCTTATAAGGCTATTATATATTATAGAAAGGACAACGCCCAGAGCTACTTTAAACTCTTTAAAACTGATGAAACAGAACACATAAATAAATTGGTGTGGTTAGTGAGGTTAATTTGCAGTGTATATTGCTGAAGATTAGTAATTAGGAGAAATATAGATAAAGAATAAATACAAGATAGAAGAATTAATGTTTAGTATTGGGGTCTGAGGAGTAAGATACAATAGAGCTGACAGGAGGAGTACAGGTAATTGTGCTGGGTGTTTTATACAGTACTGGCATTGAAATGTTGAGTTCAGATGAACAAAAGCTTTCTAAACTAGTGAAAGAAGAGACAGAAGGTAAACAAAGCTTGGTGACAGGTAGAGTGGTTGGAAAGTCAGTGAGTATAAACATTCCCTTTGATGTAATATAGAATGAGTAAATACATGTGAGCATGATCCTAAATGAACAAGCATTATTGTACTGCAGAATTCATTTTGGTGAGACAGCTGCATTATTGCAGGTGAACCTCAACACGTGGTTGCATTATGTCAAACATGCAAATAGTGTTATAGTATGGACTATGTCTGAGGGGATAGTTGCTCTATCCTAAATGTGTGGAAAGTATAGGGGTGTGTGTGTGTGTGTGTGTGTGTGTGTGTGTGTGTGTGTGTGTGTGTGTGTGTGTGTGTGTGTGTGTGTGTGTGTGTGTGTGTGTGTGTGTGTGTGTGTGTGTGTGTGTGTGTGTGTGTGTGTGTGTGTGTGTGTGTGTGTGTGTGTGTGTGTGTGTGTGTGTGTGTGTGTGTGTGTGTGTGTGTGTGTGTGTGTGTGTGTGTGTGTGTGTGTGTGTGTGTGTGTGTGTGTGTGTGTGTGTGTGTGTGTGTGTGTGTGTGTGTGTGTGTGTGTGTGTGTGTGTGTGTGTGTGTGTGTGTGTGTGTGTGTGTGTGTGTGTGTGTGTGTGTGTGTGTGTGTGTGTGTGTGTGTGTGTGTGTGTGTGTGTGTGTGTGTGTGTGTGTGTGTGTGTGTGTGTGTGTGTGTGTGTGTGTGTGTGTGTGTGTGTGTGTGTGTGTGTGTGTGTGTGTGTGTGTGTGTGTGTGTGTGTGTGTGTGTGTGTGTGTGTGTGTGTGTGTGTAAATTTGATGCTAGAGTTCACCTAAAATAATTTCTCATAAAAGTAATAAGTCTCACTTACCTGGCATGATAACCTCTGGAAAGCCAATTTTACGAGATATTGCTGTCCCAGGTAAAACTAAATGTGGGTAATCATCCCAGATCTGCATGTAAAAACATATATAAATACATATCATCATCATTGCCGAAATAACTTCTAACAAATGCAAAATGTCACAAATTTTGAGGAGCAGAGGTCAATCAGTTAAATCAACCATAGGAATTGTCTTGTACTTATTCTATCCCAAAAGAATGCGAGGAAAATTCAAGTAGTTAAGGTTACTGAACTTTCCTCTTTTCACATTGTCAGTAGCTTCTCTGTCTTCTTTATTTGTTATTTTACTTTTGTATCACCATGCTTCAAGCAAACTACAATGCTCTTCACTCAGAATGTAAAGAATCACAACTAAAAACTGCAAGTGTTTATTAAAGTTTTTGCTTCTCTACGAATTATGCCAACCACTGCATTTAATAAAACAAAACTATATAATCATATATATAATATAATCATATATACAAAGCTATGCCCCAGCATGGCCACAGTATAATGACTGAAACAAGTGAAAGTTGAAAGCTAATGATCATAAGTATGTATATATAACCAAAACTCTAATCAAGCTGAGGGATCGATCTAAGCTGATAGAAAATTTTTTTAAATGCCAATTTGGATAAGTTTTAATAAAAATGTTAATTTATTGTTGATTTTGAGCAATATTATCATTTAAAACTGACAATTCCCTCTCTACACTCTCATTCGCTATGAACACATCCTCTTTTTCTGTTTCATCTGATTTTCACCATTGAAGTAAAACTGAAACTGTAGCTGTGGCCAGTGCCCCCCTGATTGGCTCCCATTCCAGTGGCATGTAAAATGCACCATTTGAATGTAGTTGATGCCAGTGCCCTCTGACTGGCTCCCATGCTGATGGCACGTAAAAAGCATTGTCCAAACATGGCTGATGCCAGTGTCCGCTGACTGGCTCCTGTGCTGGTGGTACGTAAAAAGCACCATCCAAACATGATCAATGCCAGGGTCACCTGACTGGCTTCTGTGCCAGTGGCATGTAAAAAGCACCCACTACATTCTTGGAGTGGTTGGCGTTTAGAAGGGCATCCAGCTGTAGAAACATTGCCAGATCAGATTTGAGCCTGGTGCAGTTGCTGGCTTCCCAAACCTCAGCCAAACTGTCCAACCCATGCCAGCATGGAAAACGGATGTTAAATGATGATGATGAGGAACTTAGATTTACTTCTTTATCAGTTCCACCATTAGTTAATTTATACTGACTTTTGCGCTTATGAAACATTGTTATAGCAATTATAATTTTTTAAAAACAGAAAATATTGATAATGTATAGTAAGAAAAGCGAATCAAAATATTTCTACATTTCACTATTTTGTCAGTTTTTATTCAGAGTTACCACCCTTCTAGAAGACTTGGAGGACCGTGTCTTCCACTTTTGACATTGTGGCTTTGGCCAGATGCCCTTTTTTAACACTGATAGAATGTACTAGGTACAATTTTCTTGACACTAGAACTAAAGTGGTTGTCTTTTTCTTGGCAAGACTAACAAGTCCTCTAACCTAATGTTTCTGTTCATTTGCCAAACACTTTACAACACTTGGAAAACACTATGCGAAATGCATTTTATCATGACACCAGCTCTGAAGTGGCAGTCTTGTTCTTTACAAAATTAAATAGTCCTCTCTTCATTGTTCAAATTCAAGGCAAACATAACTGAGTGTACAGACAAGACAGTAATGACTAAATTTTCTTAGAAATACTTTAAAAATTATTTTACCATTGTTTTTGGTTGCCTTTTATATTTCATTATTTTATAAGTTCCTAACTTATTTAAAGATTTAAAGGTGAACAGTGCACTTCTATATATATATATATATATATATATATATATATATAAATCAAAAATATATTCTAATACATAAACTAAGAGAAAACTACCTGCTGGATGTTTTTCCTAGTAATTAAAAGTCTAATATGAACAATCATTTAACACAAACTGCATATTTCAGATCTAATGACTTACTTATTTTATTATAACTCAGTAAGCAAAAGCATTGTTGGCTACAGGTTTCCAATGAAACAATCATTGGTTCATTGCATTTCTGATAGAAAGAGTGATTATCTGTGAAAATTAGATGAAACAAATATCCAAACAATGATTTTATTTGAAAGTATTGTTTCTTTTTTATTACTTTTGTTTTTATCTTTCACCATAGTGAATTGGTAGGAGCATTACAATGTCAAGTAAAATACCTTACAATATATATTTTGGTTTCTTAAATGCCAAGTTCAATTTCCACCAAGATCAACTTTGCTTTTCATCTTTCCAAGGTCCATAAATAAGTACCAGTTTAAGGTAGTGGACTATGAAATTGTTAGAACATTGAACAGGATGCCTTGTGATCTTTGTTCAGAGATCTTTGTAGTCTGTATTCAAATTCCACTGAGACTTTCTTAAGCGGTAGACTTAATCAATAATGGTTTAATGTCATCATTTAGCCTGTGAGGTGACTTTAACTGAATTCACTCTGTTGCAAATATTTGAGCCAGATTTCTAGTTTAAGGATACTTCCCAACCTTCTGTCAATCTTAGAGGCCATGTAAAGGGTCATGGGCACTGCCCCTCATCTTCATTGAGCAATAGTAAAATACATTAATGAAATACACACACACACACACACAGAAATATAAATTATAGTCTTTTATACATTTTCCATCAACAAGTTCTGTTCAGATGGTACTGGATAACCTGAAATTATAGTAGACTACACTTGGCTAAGATGCTGTGCAGTGAGATTGAACCTGGAAGTGTATGATTATAAAATTAACTTCTTAATAAAACTTCCATGATGACATTATAACATTTAGTTTCATTCTGCTATATTTTGTGTTTAAGGTCTACTTTTACACCAATGAGGCCTATCACTCTCTTCATTCACAAAATGCAATTAGCTTCTTTGTAATTTTTATCAGAGGATAACAAAAGTTCTGCAGCTAAGAATGAGAGCTCTAATAGAAGGGACTCTGGACTCATCACATATAAAAGAAGATAGATTGCTGATTTAAGGAGCAGAAAATGCCCAAGCAGGCGAAATCTGCAATACAGTCAACAACAAGCCTCCACCCCACTACCACTCAAAAAAAAAAGGACAACTAGAAATCCTCTGGACATCACTAAAAGAGATGGAAAACATCAATGAAAGGTGTGAATAGATGATGGAGAAATGAAGCAGGACCCAGAATATATGCAGTGGTGGATTACTTGCAGAGTAGATGTAGAAGATAATTTACCTGTTGTGAGTCTCCTTCCAGCACTTTAATGGAAACCCACACACCTTGGCCTTTATGATCACTTTCGCGTCCACTTGTAATTTTCTTTATCACAGTTTCAAGAAATTCTCTTTCACCACACCTGTAATTTAGTAAATAAATCCCATCATTTACTGAAACAACAATATCATAAATATTTTTAAAAAATGTTGCTTATTATATCATTTATGGATTGGTGGGCTATAGAAATTTAGATATTTAAGTTACCAATTACATTACTATTTATCCTTCTTGTCAGCAGTTCTTCCACAAAGAGCTACTGACTCCTCTCAAGTTACTAAAATTTAAAAGTTTTTATCCATTCAATAATTTTGTTAGGATTTATTCTATGTAAAATTGAATTTATTAATGTTTAAAACTATCAAACAACTCAAAAAGTGGCCACATGATTCAATAACTTTGAACATTTTTGTTTTACTTTCACTCCACAGAAGCAGAATTGCTTGTTGAATATCTCAACAGAAAAATATCAAACAAATGCTGCTCCTAAAATAAATTCACACATCCATATGTATCTTACAGATACAAATATAAAGACAGATTGAGAAATGTAAAAACAACAACAACAGCAACAACAAAAACAAGACTGTACTCAGAATAAGCAAAGAAAAGCAGTACTATTACAATAACCAACGACTGAAGAAAAATGCATTTGTAAGAAATCCAAAAGCAGTCAATTTTCCTTATAAATTTTTATCTTGCTATACCTCCTGAAACTAATTGACAATATCAGAATTATTAATGTAAAAACAAGTAAAATTCAACAATCAGGGTAGTGGTCTACCTATACAATAGGAATATTCAAGAAATTCTATAGAATCAACATGAAGTATGTAAAGAAATGGAAAATATTCTGTTGTAATAATGACTAAGAAGGAGGGAAATGTTGAACTTATCGTTGAGCATTTGAGAGAAAATCTTCAATAAACTACATTTTTTTAAAAAAGGGAAAGGAAATAAAGCAAACCTAGAATAACACATTGGAAATAAAACAAGTTGACTATACAAAATATTAGCTGTGTAATTATTAATACTAAATAATAAGTACTTTTAAGTGAAAATTGATAGATCAAGTATGTTGTTGCTTTCTGAATTGAGATGACAGAAAAAAAACATTCAAAGCATTTTTTTCTTCTTAAACAAATTGTCGTTCATAAAAATTAATTAAATAAAATGTATAAAATTAAATAATGACAAACAGACATATTTAAACTCTTATTGTTATTAACATCATGATGTTGGTAACGATTGGATCTTTGGATTAGCTTGTGCCACATTGCTGTAATACTGCATTAATTCATTTTAGGTCTACTGTTGTATACAAGCTCTTATATGATGTGATGGGAGTATATGCACAAGGAGTGAAAAGAAGAGATAATAAAAGCAAATTTAGTTTTCTACCAGAATATGAAGAAACTTGAAATACATGCTTCTCATTTTGGCCAATGGAAGAAATTGCACAAATAAAAATACAATATCTTGTTTTTATTGACAGACAAAAGAAATTTTAACAAAGAGACTTTTCTTTATATCAAAAACAAAAAAAAAAAAAAAGAAATGATAACTTAAATTAGAACAAATGTCAGCATTAATAGAGAAAACTGAGAAATCATTAAGTGTCTGGACCGAGTACAACAGACAGATGTGAGATTGTAGTCAGAGGGTTCAACTTACCAAAAGAATTAATCTTTAAAATACAATTTTAAAAAATTTGCTTGGAGAGAAAAGAACCCAAATATTGTTATAACTACATTTAAAATACTTTCTATGCATTTCTTTGTTAATTTTTTAGTGTATATGTGTATGTGAGATACAAAACTTCAATTTAGAACTATATGAAATAATATGCAGTCGAGTCACCAAATAGTTCAATGCAGTAAAGTAAATTTAATATTTATAACTTATTGACATGCTCAAGAATATTAATTCATTTTGCTGTAAAACAATATTAGTGTTAAGGTTCTAAATTCTGTTGGCAGAACTCATTGGCTCCTGACTATGAGGAGTTTTAATTCTCATATGACTTTCTGAAGGTGGTGTAGAGCTATTGATAATAAACAAACTATACTTCACTTCTCCAAGTATAGTTCAAACAATGTTTTGTGAAATAAAATTTTATTGAATGCTATGCTACATGACCAACAAATATGCTAGTAAAGAGTTGATGTTAGAGTATTCCTGACCTCAGGAGCCCTAGAGAAAAAAAAGTCACCATTGACTCAACACACAAAATGTACATGGCTCTAAGCCAATGATGCAGTTCCCTGATGCATAAATACAGAACTGTGAAATTAACAAGTATTTTATTAGTTTCAAGTACAAATTAAATTCCTTCAGATGGAAAGGTTATGTGCTATAGACAAACACTCTATTCAATAAGTAAAGTTGTTTCTCAAATGCTTTACAGCAAAAGGTGGAGATCAGAACTAGTGCTATGGAACTCTAACCATATCATTAAGTTAATACACAACAAGAGAGACAGAGACAGAGAGAGAAAATTTATTACAAGTGAATATGTAACAAACCATGTTTTTATAAACTGATGTAAAGTTAAAATATTGTCAGAGAGATGGAAATATAACAAAATTTATGTCAATATATTGGGTCATCCCATAAATAATGCGTTTTTTTTTCAATTGCTTGAAAAGTCAGAGGGGGTGGGGCAGGATAAAGTAACTTTATCAACTTGCTATAAAAGCAGGTAGTAATTTTACTTTGTCTTTATTCTTTGTGTAAGTTTTGAAGAGTGCAGTTTGATTTTAACAGTAATTTTTTCAAAGCTAAGCTTTATGAGTTCAATAAAGGCAACAATGCAACGGAAAGTGTGAGGAATATTAATGTAGTATATGGGGATCGGACAACAAATGTAAGCCAGTGTCCAAGATGGTTCCAGAAATTCCGAGCTGGAAACCACAGCCTAGAAAACGAGCCTTATTCTGGAACATCTGTAGAGCTGAACGAGGATGTCCTGCAAACCCTGGTGGAACCAAATCCCATCATAACTGATGAGGAACTAGCAGAGAAGCTTGGATTTGGTCATTCAACTATTCATCAACACCTGTGTGCCATTGGAAAAGTCAGCAAATTGGGTCAACGGGTTCCTCACAAACTTTCCAAGTCTAATTGCATGCAGAGTGAATGTGTGCTCATCTTTGCTGTCATGTCTCATGAATAAACCTTTTTTGAACCGAATAGAGACTGGTCGCAAGAAATGGGTTCTCTATAAAAATGTCAAGTACTGAAAAGAGTGGGTAGGGAAAGGAGAAACACTGGCACCTTGGGCTTAAGAGGGTCTTCACCCACATAAGGTATTGCTATCTGTTTGGTGGGATATGAAAGGTTTAGTCCACTTTGAACTTTTAAACACAAACCAAATGATAACAAAGCTCCAAGCAGCATAAGTCAGCACTAGAAGAAAAATGACCATCTTTGGTTTCAAGATGAAAGATGTTCTTCCATCAGGATAATGCTTGGTCACATATAGTGAGGATGACATTCCAAAGGCTGGAGCATTTTAATGGGAAATGATGCCCCACCCACCATATTCGCCAGGCATTGGCCACCATCTGATTATCACCTATTCTGCAATCTTCAAAATAATTTGGATGGAAAAAAATATGAATTCTGTAGATGAGATCAGAACAGTACTGGAGGAGTATTTTTCATCACGGACAAGTGAATTTTGGAAGAGGGGCCTTGCAAATGTACCAGATAGATGGAAGAGCATTGTAGAAAATGAAGGAGAGTATATTTTAGATTTGTTTATCTCAATTTTGAAAAATAAAACAAGTATAAAAAAACTGCATTATTTATGGATGACCCAATACAACAAGATACACACATCATTATCATTCCTTCACATGAGTTTTCCATGCTGGCATTGTTGGAGGGATATTCATGGTTTGAATCAGTTCTTGTTTGGGGTTACTACCAGGTGTGACCAAGAGACTAGGGACCTAACTCTTGCTCCACACACACACACACACACCTCCAAGTCGTTTCATACATGACTACTAGTAGGGAGTCAACTTTGATTTTCATTTTTCCAGATTTAATAAAATCAAATTGTAGAATGGTATTTGATTATAGTTGAATTGATAGAGTGTTGCTTCCCCACAAAAAAGTTGCGGCCTGTTTAAAAGTACCTTTCAATCATTGGGCAATATACTGTGCTTGAGAAGACCTGTTGAGTCAAGTGAAATCATTGTCATGGCCGATACCAGTACCGCCTCACTGGCTCCCATGCTGGTGGCACGTAAAAAGCACTGTATGAGCATGGTCGATGCCAGTGCAGCCTGACTGGTCCCGTGCCGGCGGCATGTAAAAAGCATCATTCAAGTGTGGTTGTCGCCAGTGTCACCTGACTGGCCTCTGTGCTGGTGGCATGTAAAATGTACCCACTACACTCTTGGAGTGGTTGGTGTTAGGAAAGGCATTCAGCTATAGAAACCTTGCCAGATCAGATTGGAGCCTGGTGCAGCCTCCTGGCTTGCCAGTTCTCAGTCAGACCATTCAACCCATGCCAGCATAAAAAGCAGACCTCAAAAGATGATGATGATGATGATGATGATGATGATCAGCTGTCCAGTTTTTATCATTTAAATCTTACTGGTCTTGTCTACCTAGCTAAAGCTAGGATGTCAATATTGCTTGTACTGCTCACAGCTGTGAGTAGTACAAGCACTTTATGCTTTAACAAATGTTCCATGAACTGCCAGGTCTGAGTTCAAGTCATGCGAGCCTCTTATGAATCTCAAAAAGTTGTGTGTGTGTGTGTGCGCGTGTGTGGTGTATGTATCATCATTTCATCCTCATCATCATTTTAACATTCACTTTTTTTATGATCAAAAATGGCAAACAGAATTTGCTGGGGTAGCTTTTCTACAGTTGGATGTCCTTCCTGTTGTCAACCATCACCTCTTTCCAATATTTCCTTATGTCCAGATATGTTTTCATGGAAAATTGGAAATGAAGGACACTGAAGTGACATTTGTTAACAACTATTAACACAATATCAAAACTAACATACATTCATACATGTATACACAATGGGATTCTTTCAGTTTCCCCTTACCAAATCCTCTTACAAGCTTTGGTTGACCCAGGGCTACAGTAGAAGACACTTGTCCAAGGTACCATGCAGTGGGACCAAACCTGAAACTATGTGGTTGGGAAGCAAACCTTTTAACTTCACAAAAATATCAGCATGTTAGATATGGAAAAATATCCCAATTTAAAATAAAGATAATTATATCTCTTAACAAGCTGCCATGACTTGACTAGTTTGGTTGGGACAATTACATCAATAAGTATTTTTCTAATTTTAGATAACTTATTAACTGAAAAGTTTCTACTGCTAGCTTTGTGTTCTTCAGGCAAATCTCACATCAGCAACACCATTCTATATTTTCTTTGACTTGCATTGCTTCACCTTCATTCTGTGTCAATACACAACTTCAGTCTCATTTTTTGCATCGTATTTCTTATCAATTTATTCAAATAATGTACATTCTTAAAACACTGTATTTCACTTACATGTGGACATGAATAAAATGCTGTGTGTCTTCATTGCACTCAAGTGTGCCTTGAATGAAAGCAGTAACATCCATAGCTGAATAAGAAAGAGGAGGAAAAACAGTTAATTTTTGTTTTCACTCAATGACATTCACAACACAAAACAAAAACAAGACATGTTCTTTGACAGAGAATTTTAACAAGATCTTCTTGAAGCAGTCACGAGTAAGATACACTATGCCAGGAATCTCTGTCCCCATTAGCATTGGTAAGTCCTCAATCTCATGCTATCTACCAATAACATCAATATACTTCAGTGGTCTTCATTCTCTATCAAAGTGGTTCTCAACCAGGATCCATATAAGATTTTGCTGTTAAAATTTATGTGCACTAAATTGGTTATATATCTACAACACAAAATATTTTAACAGATTTTTTATACAATTCCTAATAATATTTAGTTACAAAAAAATAATAGGATATTCTAAAACATGAAATAGTTTAGTAGAGTGAAATAAGAATCAAATGGGTCCATATGTAAAAAATGGTTGAAAACCACTGCTCTATCAGAGTATGAGAGAATCCTAAGTGTAACATCTGTTATGGCCTGTTATTCAGCATAATACCAGTTGCTAGTAAAGTCAACGCTCCATTGAGCAACAATACTAGAGATGAGTGGAAAGTGTCTTTTAATCTCCTTTATGTTTTTCTGCACCCACCATGATATGTTTTAAGCCTTCATAAGAAGCCTGGTGTATGTACCATCAGGGCAATCTTGAAGGCGCTTATATTTTGTTTTATCATAAAGAACCTACCTAGCCACTACCATCTAAAGATTACTTTAAGTTTCAGTGATTAGACTGTGACCATGCTGGAGCAGCACTTTCAAGTGTTTTAGTCAGTTATCAACTATTGTCAAATTTCTCAGTTTCAATATATTAACTGCAAATATAACTGAACAAAAAGTAAAACTGAAATAGCAAGAAAGTCATTATATGTGACAGATATGATTGGATAATTATAGATAATTATACCATCTAAAGATTACTTTAAGTTTTACCATTACTGCAGAACACTCAAAGACAGTGAGATTCCAGTTGTATTGTACAGAAATATATTTAGGGAGCTACAATATATAAATGCATTATGCAAACTCAACTGTCACAGTGATATCTGGAAACAATGTGCAAAATTTACTTGGTTTACAGAGACAAATGCTTACATTGTATGTTTATGGAACATATTTCTAATTGCTTTGTTTACAATGTAAACAAATGATTACATTGTAAGTTTATGTGACATTTCTAATTGCTAATTAGAATATAATTGTAAATATTCTAACATAAACACATATGGGAAAACATCTTTTACAATCATGTCATTCAAGTCTGATCCTACTACAAGGCACCTTGGGCAAATGTCATCTAACATTACCTCAGATTGACAAAAATCTTGTGAGTGAAATTTAGTAGAAATTGTATAGAAGACAATCATGTGTGTGTGTGTGTGTGTGCGTGTGTGTGTGTGTATTTGTGTATACTGCAGTGAACTCCTTCTGATATATTTTCTCCCAACCTGCAAGTAACTCCCTAAAAAGAGTCATAACTTAAAGAAAAGCTGAGAAATTTGACAATAATTGATAACTGACTAAAACCCTTGAAAGTGTTGCTCCAGCATGGTCACAGTCTAATCGCTGAAGCCGGCAAAAAAAAATTAAAGAATGCTAATGTAGTAAATGTTTCCTTATTCCTCTTCATTATTTAGTTACATTAAAAGTAAAGTCACTTAATAAAAAGCCTCACTATTAAGGTACATATATATGTTGGTAAATATTGTTCCAATATATTAACTGCAAATATAACTGAACAGAAAGTAAAACTGAAATACCAAGAAAGTCATTATACGTGACAGATACGATTGGATAATTATAGAAAATTTATGAATTTTATTCTCTTTGTCAACTGTTTTTAGAAAACACGACTTTATGACACTTTTTAGATTTCATAATGAAGCTTCAGATGCTTTATATATCTGTATGCATTGACATTATTCTATCCACCCCACGCATTTTAGTATCTTTACTGCTAATTGCTACTGACTATGTAAACAAGACTACCAGATGACAACTACTGTTTATCTAATATATTTAGGTTCTCCCAACAGATTGTGAGTGTGGTTATAAGAGATTAGGTAGGTGGGAAAATGCACATACCAGCAACACCAAAAGGTCGCCGTAAGCCTTGAGTTTGTTTTTTGTTATCCATATCCCGAGGATCCATGGTACCTGCAAGCAGAAATATAAAATATTTTTTAACAGTTAAAATAGCAAATGTAGAATTAAGTCATTGATATTCGTAAAACATGTGCTGCATTTAATCTGCAAGCTTTGATACACTGGTAAATAATCTAATCAAAAGACTCAAGTTAAAATTTCAAACCTTAGTGTCTTTCTTATTACCAATAGATTGTTTGCTTACTGATAAATAATTAAATAGAAATCTCAGTGAGCCATTGTACTTGGTATTTATTGACCTGGAGAAAGCCTTTGACAGAGTCCCTCATTCTGTAATGAGATGGTGTCTGAGGAAGCTAGGAGCAAACAGATGGCTTGTGAGAGTCACACAAGTAATGTACAGGAGTGCTGACAGTAAGGTGTGAGCTAGCAATGAGTACAGCAAAAAAAAAAAAAAAAATGCTAAAGGTCTTGGACACACATACAAATAAGTGTGTATGTATGTATTTAACTACACTGTAAATTTTAAGCCAAGAGAACTTATTAACTTGCTTTAATATAATTTTCATTAACAGAATACAAGTACAAACATTTGGTCTTATAGAGTTCAAAATTTAAATCAATTTCACTGATTCCTACCATAATTCACTTACCAATTCGAACTATCTGGAATAATAAGAACACTTTTTCTCGTTGTCTGTCTTTGGAACCAAGATCCTAGAAAAAAAGAAAAGGAAAGAAATTCATTTTAATTTTCTTTTATAAAATTAAATCAAGAAATGATGTATAGGCTCTCAGCTGAATCAATGAACTGGTTTCAATTCATGGTTGACGTTAATTCATGTAAGCTGCAATATAGCCTCAAATGTGTATCTATCACTTTTTAAGTTTGTGAATATATATTTAAGAATTAAATCAAACATAAACTGAAACTTAGTAACAGCAATAATACTCAAGGTAATACAGTTAAAAAAAAACTAAAGTTATGAAGGCAGGATAAATAACAACAGTGAAGTTTAGGAAAATAATGAACTTTAGTTAGAAGCTACTTTTTTTTTTTTTTTTTACATTTAGCATAATACATGAAATACCTTCATATATTTCTCTCACTCTCTCACACACAAATAATGCTAAAAATTATAAGCAATATGTCTGCATGCATGCATGCACACACACAATTAGACTGTATTATTTACTGTGAATTCTACAAAATGCAGAACTTAAATGTAAAAATATAGTATTGGATTTGAAATGTTCAATACTTTGCAGAGATCACAGGAATTCCCCATGACTAATCTTGTACCAGGGTAAAACTGCTAGTCATTGTGAAGTATCAAACTTACCAATGACACATATATATATATATATATATATATATATATATATTATTCTTTAACATGAATATTATTGACTGTGATTTTGAAGTTTTGACCAGCTATGCCATCATCAGACTGTCTGATGATGGCTTAGCAGGCCTAAACTTTGAAGTCACTGTCAATATTATTCTTGTTAAAGAAAAATTTATTTGTAACGTTCCAAATGCATTGAGTAATCCTTCAATTTAATGTAAAAATTATTTTAACATAAAAATACACACATATATGTGTGTATGTGTGTGTGTGTGTGTGTGTGTGTGTGTATACATACATACATATATATATATATATATACAGAAATGTAAATTCTTAGTAGTGTACAGGGTAGTATATTGATAATGGCAGAAAGAAAAATCAGTCAGAAGTAATGTTGGTATATTTATTTGCACAGATATAATATGTCTATGAATTTTTTAAGGAATACTGCTTAAACCCTGTTATCTTATATTCTTTCGTGTATGTGTTGGTGCCTAGCACTGAGATAAAGATTGACTCTCCAACATTAGACACAAGCATAAAAAAGAAGATAAAAATATTTAGCAGTATCCAACTCATTCTTAGTGAAATTTGAAGGCATTTTATATTTATGTATAAATAAATAAAAATGCTATTATTTCTGACTAATTTTTTTCATCATGATTAATACTATACACACACAAAATTTACATACTATAATAAATACACACACATAGCTATATATACTGTCATTATACATATATATATATATATATATATATATATATATATATATATATATATATATATATATATATATGCATAATATTGATTTAACTGGAAGCTCAGGTTTTGCCCTTAAAAGCTTATTCAACCAGTTGAATAAGCTGATATGCACAAAACCTTGTCAGTACTGCTGTTTTTTTTACAAGTTTATTAACAACATCAAACAATACATTTACACATACACAGATAGATAGATAGATATACATACAGTCAACAGATGAAATCTAGAGATGCTCAATATAGAAAACACAGAGTAGTGTTTAAATGATTTGAACTTAAACTCTGAAGTCTTTATCGAGGACTAGGTACATGGAGTTAGTACAGGTTTCAACCAAGAGATGTGTACATATGTGTTTATCTTCTGAATAAATTTAGTTTTTGTATATATATATATATATATAATTATCAAGCCTAATCGTGTTTATCTGCATGTCTATCTCTCTCTCTATAAATATGTGTGTGAGAGAGAGAGAGAACAAGATAGATATAGGTAGAACGATATATTTTTATACAGCAACTTTGACAAAATTTGGCATGTAGTAGCCAAGGACATGCCTGGATAATAGGCAGATATTGTGAATACTGTGCAATATTCTTTTCTACTCTAGGCACAAGGCCCAAAATTTTTAGGGAGGGGGCCAGTCGATTAGATCGATCCCCAGTACATAACTGGTACTTAATTTATTGACCCAGAAAGGATAAAAGGCAAAATCGAGCTCAGTGGAATTTGAACTCAGAACGTAACAGCAGACAGAATATTGCTAAGCATTTCATCCGACGTGCTAACGTTTCTGCCAGCTTACTGCTTTGGTCCCAGTGACACACATTGCAAGATAACTGGGACTATTTTGACACTACACAACACAGAGCACAGTAGTTATATTGTGACATAAGAACGTTACTATACAATGTTATATACATTATAACTGTCATACTATGAATCACTGCATAAGCTGGATAAGACACATTTGTCATGCTGTGATATTATATAACAGAACCATTATACTATTTAACATTATAAAAACACATACAATGCACTACAGCATATGTAATACAGCTGGCAATACTTACAAAAATAGAACAGTGCTACCATGAAAACATTCTTCATATTTAGATCAGCTTATTTTCAATTTGTAATTTAACTGCATTTAAAATTTAGCATTTTCATGATTTAAGGAATTATTTTAACCCTTCAACCCATAAAGTGACAAAATCTAGCTGTCATAAAAACATTAATATTTTTCAAACTGCCCATACCTACTGGCATGTTACCTTTCAGAAAAAGAAAACTCAAACAAATCATAGGAACCCTGTTGTTGGCATCCTTTTGTTTCAGGGGACAATGGAGTTGCACATAAACTAATCCAGTCTGGTTTTTAAATTTCATGTCCTCTCCAGTTTTGCGCAGGCCTGGGCTAGATGTAAGAAAATCCTGGGTAGCCCAATCGTCAGGATTCCTCTCTCGACCTTGCTGATGTAGTCCAAAGGAGTGCAGAGTCAAACACTAAACCACCTACGGGGCTCCACTCCAGATTTCTTTGAAGGTTGTCTCCTTTCCGTAACTCTGGATAGGGGCCCATACCGGGTACTGTCAGCCGGAGCCAGCTGAGCCCGGGACTCGTGTCAAGCAGGGCCTTCACTCCCTGAAGTAGTGAAGAAAATCACTACCCACTACATAGGAACCAGTTATCCTTAAATCCATTGTTTTCATCATTTTTATGTGACTACATCAGCTTATGTAATGGTTGTTATTAAAGTTAAGCAGATACTAATGTCAGCTTCATATATGAAAAAACTACAAATAAAATATAAATTCTACTTTCATCACACAGCATAAGACATGATAGATTATGGCCTCATAGAGGCAATGACAAGTGACTGAGATGTTTGGTGATATGCCGTGCTTGTGAAGACCTGTCAAGCCAATGAAATCATAGTTGTGACTGAAGCCAGAGTCATGTAACAGGCAAACATACTCATATGAGGTCATGAAACCATCAAGACTGTGTGACAATTTAACCAAAATTCAATGGCAGAAAAGTAAATGAAACTGAACATTCCAAGACTTAAAGAAGAATTTAGAAAAGAAACAATTACAACCATGTTTACCAACATCAGCTAACTTGCTTTTAATGGTTTTGGTGCATCTTACGATATAACAACTTTGATTACCAAAAGCATCAAACCATACACACTATGAGCAAATTATTGTTATATTATGATTTTTGAATTCTAATAAATTCTCTAAAGTATATATCACTAGTATGTGTGCAAAGATGGAGCCTGATTAGAACAGTGATCTCATAAGTCAAATCAGTGTACCTCAGGGAATCTTTCGTTATCTCAACTAATGAAAAGGAAACTTATGCAACAAATACTAAAATATGTGGCCCATTTCCTTTTCACTTTGTCTATATATGCTGAGCCAAACAGTTTTTTTGTTTTCAACCTTATACATATGCTTGTCCAAATAGATTCTAGAGTATCTTCCTTCAGAATTTGAGTTGTGAAATCTTTACACTTAAACATTATTTATTTAATAATTTATCAAAATTTTCTTTAAACTTCAGTAAATGTCATTTAATCTGTTAATTGTAAAGTAGGCAGTACATAGGAAAAGATTGTTAAGCATGAAACAACACAGTGCATAGCTTGCTCTCATTAACTTCGGTGTCAACCCAAAACTCTTTCCCCATTAAAACTTAGTATGTTCAATATACATAATAGACTTTGAATAAATAAAAAAATCCTAACAATATTTTCTTATTCTGGAATTAACAGATACTCACTGTGAACACAACTCTGAAATTATTCAACATATCTATATCTTTAGGCATTCCTTCTTTACCCCATTTCACAACATAATTTTCACTGGAAAAATAAATAAAAGAGTAAGTATAAACCTTAAAGGAAAAAACAAAACAAAAATAATTTGTAACAAAAATAACTCCTGAAATTCTGCAATACATGCTCAGGTAATGTATATAGGTGGAACAGAGTTGCTAAATTTCTTTTGAAAAAGTTCTCTCTTAAGTGCTGGGTTGGTCTTGTATATCAAGCCTTACTTATGATAATAATATACTCATTGTCACAATTGGAATGATATCTGAATGTTAACTACATATAAATATTTGATTGAGTAATATGCCCACATTTCAGAGAAAAACTAGGTTTCAAAAGCAATGTCACTAAAATCTCACTAAACCAGCATTTTCACTCAATCAATAAGCATCTATGGTAAATGACACAGTGATGGATGTTGTTATAAAAGCAAACACAGGAGGTCTACAGAAATTTATCTGCATGAAAAGATCCCCCCAGTAAGATACAAGTGTTTTTTTGCACTATGTAAATTCATTCAAGTAAATTTATATTTACTATGTTGATATGAAAGTCTGATTCAGCCTATATAAAAATAGGCAGTGAGCATATTTAGATATTACAACTGGATGGACTATTCAATAACTTACAATTGAGTATTATAAGTTATTGATCAATACTGATCAAAGTTGGTTTAGCTGAGTCATTTCACAAAATCAATTAATTTCCTGCACTATACTGGGACAATTGATCAGAAGACTAGGTTGCTTTTTATCCAAAATATTTGCATAGCACTAACAATCCATCATTTGCTTTTCATTACCTGGATGAGATATAATTAACTTACCTAATAAAGTTTCCTGTTTGTTCATCATAGAGATTCATCAGCAGATCTGCATCTTCCCCAATTCGACATACAAAGTTCCGCAACATCACGTACACTCCAAATGTTGGTTGAATTAATGGTTTCACTTCTACTTCAGTGGAATTTCGACTCTGATGAAAACATAAGCAATAAAAAAAAAAATAGAAGAACAAGAAAATTTATTTTTAAGCACACTATTTATATCCATTTGCCCAGTATTCAAGGATTGGCAGTGTTTCTACCAGAAATATTGTACTCTTGTATTGTGAGAAAATTGTCACACTACAGTTTATAAATTTAAAGATAGAAAGAAAAGTTCTGAGATAAAGGTACTGCTTCTAATGACTCGTAGTCATCAGTTCATACCAAACTACTTAAAACACGGAGTCATTTTCAAGCTGTGAACATAACTTCTTCACTGACAATGGACTCCATTCCAGCAACATGAATTTCTTTTTGTTTTAATCTTTTTTTTTTATATTGGATTGATTCTGAAGAGGAGGCCTTGCATATTCCTCTGAGATTGGTGAGATCTCAGAGGGATGTTGAAATAGGAATCGCATCCAGGCGTAAAACCAAATCCTCCAGAAAGCTGCAAACTAAGAACACAAAAATAAATGTCCTAACTATGCTGGTATAGAAAGATGGGCGTTAAAAAAAGATAGAGTAACCCCTAACCCAAAAAAAAAAAAAAAAAAAAAAAAAAACCTTACAGGAATCACTGCACTGACATGACGAGGTGACAAGAGATCAAACAAACTATTTCTATTATAACAGTACCAAAAAAAAAGTATTTTAACAATTTCAGTGCTTGCATATTTAAAAAGAAAATTCAAAATAAACAACACTGTTATCATTTAACATCCAATTTTCATGTTGATGTTGAGTTTGATGGTTTGAAAAGATCTAGCAAGCTAGAAGGCCATGTGAAGCTCCAATGTCAGCTTTACCATGGTTTCTATAGCCAGGATGCTCTTTTTAATGCCAACTGTTTTACAGAGTGTACTGGGTGCCTTTTTTCATGCCAATGGAACTAGTGAGGTTGCTATGTAAACTTGCAAGTCAAGAAAAGAAGAAAAGGTGGGGATAAAAAGCTCCTGATACTAAAAGGGGAGTCAGAGGGGAAAGTGGAGGTGGGTGGCTTTAAACTAGGTGTGGAAAGGTTAAAATATGGTAGAGGAACAAGCAGAAGAATAACCATCTTCCAAAAATCAAAACACAGACATTTGATATTAATTCAGCTAAAAACAATACCTAAAAATATTTGAAATTTCCTGATGGTGACAACGTTGTTGTTGCTGCTGTCATCGTCATTTAACGTCTGTCTTCCATGCTGGCATGGGTTGGACAGTTTGACAGGGGCTGGCAAATCAGAAAGCTGCACCAACTCCCACTGTCTACTTTGACATGGTTTCTAAGGCTAGATGCTCTTCCTAATGCCAACCACTTTACAGAGTGTACTGGGTGCTTTTTTATGTGGCACCAGCACTGGTGCTCTTTTACATGGCACAAACACCAGTGGGGTCACCAAGTAACTTGTGAGACAAAAACCTCTTAGCTGGGAGAAAGAGTGTATAATAGAGTATAATAGAGGGATAGAAATAGGTAGGTATCTTACTATAAAGGAAATACTTAGCTAGCCCAGTAGGAAACGAAAGGAAAGGAAGGAGAGATAGAAAGATAGAGAGACAGTTAGAATAAGAGAGAAAAATAAATAGTGTTGGAAATGCATTGGGACCTACTCACAGGGAACAGTGAGTGGGAGATAGAACAGAGGGGATAGAAGGGGATGTTCCATAAGAATGTGACGGGAGATGTTTAGAGACAGGGAATTGAATTACAAGAAGATTTGTTATACACCAAGTCCGAAGGGTTGGCAATTTGTCTCCTGTTAATGGTGCTACAATGTTCAATTCACTTTGTTGTGAAGCTGTAAATAATGACTAACCTACTGCAGTAAGCAGTGGAAGCGTTGTATAATTAAAGGAAGTTTTGAGTGTTTACAACATAGACAATCTTAAAGCAATTAAGTTCCAGTCTGAATGTCTTATAACATTTAATTTAGTCTCTTCACATTCAGAGTTCAAATCTGTTAAAGCTAACTTTGATTTCCATTCATTGATCCACAGTTGATAAAATAAGTACCAAGTTTAAATAGGTGTAAATTCAACAAAATATACAGAAATCACTTAAAATTTTGTATATTTGTGTTAAGATAATAAATCAATATGTTGTTACATATTTCATTTCAAGCCAACAAAGGAATCTTATGCTAGATCAGGCATAAGCAACCTTTCATGAGAAGTGAACCATATGAAACACAGTTCATATTCAAGTGGATCATGCTACTAAAAAAAAAAATTTTTAATAATAAAGGTAATTTTTTTTGTTGGTGTGCCATGTAGAAAGTCTCAATGGTTGCAGTTTACTCAAGACCATGGAAGATGATCAATGAACCTGCTAAAAATAGTAACCAAATCTTGCTTCAACCACATCTTATCTTTAAAAAAAAAAGACATAAGGCTAAACAAAAGCAAATCTTGTTTATAGCAAACATTTGCGTAGAATTTCTATGTTTGAACTAAAAGCCAATAAGAGCAAGAAAGGTAAAAAAAAGCTTTATTTCTGACTAAGCAGATTTTGATACAAATAGAAGCTACTTATGTGGGGGTTTTTTTACTCTCTTTTGCAACACGTTTACATTTGTTATTGTTACTTAATATGGACTGGATGTTACTACAAAAGTTTGTATTTGTATTAACTGAAAAGTATATTTTATGCAGTACAGACAGCAGTAAAATAAATATAGGAACTATTTTCAAGTGAGGTAATTAGTATCTTATCTTGACTAAAAGATCAATGTAATTCATGTAGCCTGATTAGTAAGTATAATCAGTAAATTTTCTACTATAACTCTTCAGCCTTCAAATTCACATATTCAGTGAACCTAAAGTGCTTTGCTGTGCACTTGAATAACCAGAATAGGTAATGATTTTGAGATAAATTAAATAGAGTTTTTTAATGAATCTCAATTATTCTGTTAGAAAAAAAAAAAAATTTTATTGAAAAAAAAAAAGAGAAAGAAATATATTGATTTGTTCACTTTTTAAAAACTTTTATCTCAGAATGTACAGATTTCTTTAAAATAGACAGGCACAAGACTATTTATTTTTGTAGGTTCTGGGATAGTTGACTAGAATTCAAAGCTTAGAGAGCCGAAATTAAATAATATAAAGGTTAATTCTGATGTTCAACAATTTCTAACTCACAGTTCCTATATTTTTCAGTTTTATTTAAGTCTCTGAGACAGATAATCTAAAAATTAAGCAAATGATTCAACAAATATAATTATACCCACACATACACATAGAAACTTAGAAACTTCAAACTGTATAATGTATGAAAAGTTCAAACACATAAGCAGTATAATACCAAAAGGAATTAGCATGTGTAGATTAAAGGAGAAAATACATTAGTTGAACATGATCCACTGGGAATATGAATACAAGGTATTAGTAAGAAAATTATGCATGGAGTTGAAATTTAAGGAAGCTAGACAGAGGAGTTTGCTAAAATTATGGGAATGGAGAGAAAGAGAGATAAGATAAATTCAGGATGTTTTTCCTAGGTTTAGGCTACATCAAAAAAAGAGAGGTAGAAGGACCATATGTTTATTAAAACCTAAGGAATCTTACAAGGGCAACAACACTCCCTTTAACTGATGCTATCAATTTGGGAGTATTTTGACTGTAGAAAAACTATGCATTATCAGATGTACTGTAGATAGAGTTGATAAATTAATTCACTTACATTTTCTTGGATTCTTTTAGCTGCAAGAACATGCTGAAAAATACAAGGAAAAATACAAGTTATATAAAAACAATTTTTTTGTTGTTGTTTCTCTAAGAACTCCAAAGAGATGGATACTGTATAAGTTAAATATGTATGTAAACATGGTCTATCAGTTATGTGAAGGAGAGGCAAAGTTGTGGAACTCCTTAAAAATGTTCAATGTAGTTTAAATTTTGAGACAGTTTGCAAAATTTTGTCATGTGAGGGGAAAAAAAATTGCTGGAATAAATAAATGTTGGGATGTCATTAAAGAAATTAAAATTGTAAATCATGTGAGAAGTTGATACTTCAGTCCAGCAACACAAAATCTCATATTGGATGTCCCTGAGAGATAAGTGTTTTAATGTATATTTTTCTACTGTATACTAAACCACTGTGATGTCTATTAGTTTTCTATCAATTCAAGCACTACATTCTTTAGTAACAGACTTCATATCAGTAGCCAGAAAAATATAAATTGCTACAAGTTTTTTTGGATTTGATCTGGGTTTACCTTCAGTCTGGCATTTCTGTCAATCAAGTTTCAGATCATAGACTTATTTTGCACCAGTGCAATTTTGACAAAATTGGTAAGCAAATAAAGAGGGTATAAAAAAAATATTTTGATTTTGAGGTAACAAAGAAGCCAAATGCTTTAGTAAAAGAAAAGTAGACAATATTTTATAATGACATATAAATCAAGGACTCACCTGACGATAAATCTTTACAGTGCTGGTTTTCTGAGGATCAATAATATTTCCTTCATCATCACGCACCACAAGGTCCATCTTTAAGGAACTTTTGAAAAAAAAAATGTAAAATAACATGTCAGGTGTGATGCGTATGCACACACACACACACACACACACAAAACAATATATATGTCATTTTCAGTCAGCAGACATTACAAAGGGTATGCACCTTCTTGATGAGGATCAGCATCTTGAGATTAAGCTTTCACTATGTTTCCTTCTTCTACAAGTTCCTTCCACTTGGATCTTGGTACTTCTTTACTCAACTGTCATCCTTCAGTACCAATGCAGTCTTTTCTCTTACATCTAATTCCCTATTTGCTCTTGGGTCATTCTCACTCCATTATTTAAGCAAACTAATTTTACACATCCATCAGAACATATTGCATTTTTTCCCAGCCTTTATACATCATCTACATTCAATTCCCATGTTTATTTATCATACAATATTGCCCTTCATACACAAGCATCATACAATATGTCCTTCACTTGTAGAGGGAAATTTTCTACTGCTATTAGAGGCAATAATTATTCCATGAACTCTTCCCATTTCCTCCTTATTCTGGCTTCTATGTTTTCAGAACATGCTATTCACTATTTCTTAGTTCACCTGTCTAACAGAAGCTGCCAACTACTTCTTTGGAGTTTTCCAGGTATCTGAAAGAATTAATTTCATGGGTTCTCTATACTGCTAACTATTCTTAAGTGTTTGCTACATGTCACCTGCCTGTGATGTCACCATATTTCTTGTGCATCTATAGTTTACAGTACAGATTTTTCACATGTTCCTTTTTAATATATTAAATCTGGTGACTTACCTGAAGGCAGTATAGAAAACTGTCTTCTTTCTTGCTAACTATCACTTTTGTTCTTTCTAGGTCTATTTTGAAATTTATCAAATATAGGATTTGCTTCCATATTTAGAATTTCTTTTCTAATTTTTCAACAAATTCAGCTACAAGAACTAGGTTATTGCTGTACAGGAGGTCTCCCAGAAAGTTAATCTTAACTCTTCACCTTTCCAAGGGGTTTTCTTGCCTTTTATTGACATAACAGAAAAATAAAATCATGTAATTTATAAAACATGTGTTAAAAGAGGTTAGATAAAAGTTATATGACAACTCCAGATAGATTTCATACGTCAGAAGATTTGAGTAATGATAGTGAAGATCAGTATGTGACTTCAGCTGATTCATATAGCTCAGAATCTCTTGAAAAAAGATTTAGAACACAAAAGACATACCCAACAGTAGGTAAGAGAAGCTGCACCTGTAGGGCCAAGAAATGTATTACCATTGCATTTTTATTCTATATCAGAATAAAATGATTTTTAAATAATTTAAAATAAAATTTTGTATCAGAATAACTGACAACAGAATTTATTTGATGAATAACATTAAATTTTTGTAATAAGCTTTGTGTAGAGACAAAGATAGCTCATACATTCTAATAGAAATAAATTTCTAACAACACAATAAGAATATTGCTGTTATGTAATATCGGAA
Source organism: Octopus bimaculoides (assembly GCF_046866305.1). Taxonomy (NCBI): domain Eukaryota; kingdom Metazoa; phylum Mollusca; class Cephalopoda; order Octopoda; family Octopodidae; genus Octopus; species Octopus bimaculoides. The sequence continues at coordinate 168,480,307 of NC_142929.1, forward strand.
TGTGTATTATATATGATACATAGAATGGAAAAGAGTTAAACTCTTCTGTTTGGCCTAGGGAATTAACCATAAACAAGAGTGGGATAGAAATTAAGCCCTAATGGACACCTACATGCAAACTAATTGCACCCTGAACTTGTTGCTCACAACGGCTGTTCCCATAGCTTGCACAACTCTCACAAACTATTCATCTACATCCATTCATCAAACTACAGAGCATGGCGCTCTGCTCAAGGCCTTTTCCAAGTCAGTCCATGCAAGGTATTGCAGCTTACACTTACCTAGTTGTCTAATTATGGAAAGGGCATTGGAGGAATCTTGCCCTGGTACATATTTGAATTGCATCTCATTTAAGCTAATTCTCTTAATTAGCTGTGATTCAGCTATTTCTATTCCTGTCATAACTTGGTCCATAAATTTGATGTGCCGTGCGTGCGTGCGTGCGTGCAGTGACAATCTCACCATGGTATTAGAAAATGTCCACCTTATGATAGAAGCCTGTAAGTGAATGGTGGAGGTGCAATGGCCCAGTGGTTAGGGCAGCGGACTCACAGTCGTGAGATCGTAGTTTCGATTCCCAGACTGGGCGTTGATTGAGTGAAAACACCTAAAGTTCCACGAGGTTCAGTCAGGGGGTGGTGGCAAACCCTACTGTACTCTTTCACCACAACCTTCTCTTACTCTTTCTTCCTGTTTCTGTTGTACCTGTATTTCAAAGGGCCAGCCTTGTTACACACTGTGTCTGTGGAGTGCTCAGCCACTTGCATGCTAATTTCACGAGTAGGCTGTTCTGTTGATCAGATCAACTGAAACCCTCGTTGTTGTAACCGACGGAATAAGTGAATGGCTTAAAAACTCAATCAAAAGAAGTTTGAAATCAGTAGTGGAGCAGACTGAGATGGTCAGAGAAGTTTGGTTGCTAAATTCTTGCATACTGGATAGTAGTTATGGGGAAGACACAATATAAAAGTATATTGCAAGAGAAAGAGAAGTGGTAAGTACAAGAAATAGGTTTAAGTGGAAGATGTGGCCTAGCATATTGTCAACAAGTTCAGAGAAGCAGAGATCATTGTGTAATAGTAGACAAGATGAAGGATAGGTGATAGTTAAAGAATGCTAATGCAACAAGATTTTCCAATCAAGTGAACAATCTACTTTGGACATCATCCAGAACAAAAACACTAAACTCTTGCCATGACCTGTTGCTTGGCTGCTGTTCTGTTTGAATTGCTATTTTCATGCTAATAATGTATACCAGGTAGACCTGACCTGGGTTATTTAATACCAATGATTTCTAACATATGCACAACGTCACAAAAGTCAAATATATAGAGCCCAGTATTTAACTGATATTTCTTTTATTGTCCTCACCTACCACACACATATTAAGGATAGAGTTATTCCTGGCAGGAATTGAACTCATAATGCAAAATGACACAACTGAATACCACCTTACTCGTGAATCTGCCAGTCATTGTCCAACTTAATAAGAAAAAATAACCACAACAACAAAATATCTGTATGATTGTATCCCTAAAATTAAAAGCTAGATTCATGTGGAATTTAATTCAGTCAAGAAGCATGAAGTTTACTCTGTAATAAGTTTTTCCAGCTACTTAAAAGCTGAAGTCATGTCAAAGCTCATGTCTGTGTCCTATTTCTCAATGCTTTCCTAAGTAGTTAAGTAAATTATTACTCGAAGATTTTTATTTAACTAAGTGATACAGAACAGCTCTAGTGATATGGTGTGAATTCTAAAAGTATTTGACTGAGGAAACCAACACTATTCACTCAGCCATTGTGACTCCATATCTTATCAACACAATTCTCTTTCAGGATATAAGATGAAGAATTTTTTTTTTTTTTTTTCCACCACCCCTTTTTGTTTTTATTTGTCAAGCTCTGTAGTACAACAGTTAAGTTCTTACCAAAATAGGTCAGTGAATAAGTTTCAATAGCCAATGAAAACTGCTTCATTTACACAGTTTTCATGTTTCACAAAAACATGGATTTCACAAAACTTCATTTCTTTTGTAAATCTGAAGACTTTCCAACTTTACAGCAACACAATAAATGTGTGACAGCTGCTTGACTCAGTTGCAAATGAAGTTTATGGTTTGCAGCTATTCTTGTCCAAGTCACAATTAACACCAAAATGATGTAAACTAATAATGCTAGGATAAGGTTAAACAATCATACACAAACTGAAAACTAAAAAGAAATTGAGGCTCATGATACATACACATTTCCACAATCGATTTTAGAGGTGGCTTTGTGCTTCAAATCACGTAACTCATCCTGAAAAAAAAAAAAAAAAAAAAAAAAAGATAGGTCACAAGACAAATACAAAATGGACTGGTAGAACTTAAAAAATATAGACATTTTTGTCTTTCTCTTAACTTAAATGTTTAGCATTATAAATTTCTACAATTTCCTGTATGGAGTAATTTTTAATATTCACCATTTCCTACAATTAATTACTATTTATTTCCAGGAAATCTTTTAGAATTTCTAGAATTTATTAATTATTCTGAAGCACAGTATTAGGAGACCATTGCATCCATATTGAAAAACTGGGCTGGGAAATAAAATCTATGAAGAAAAAAAGTGACAAAAGTAAATACCCTCCCCCTCCCTGTCATTAAACATGTGTACTGTAAACTAAAAACTGATTACTTACCACAGTCATTTTTTGGGATAAAATCTTACTCCGCCATTCCATTAAATCTAGTACTGAATTTCGGATGTCGAGGAATTTTTCATCACAGTTCTGTTGCCAAAGATAAGACAAGACAGATGAGAGAGAGAGAGGGGGGGGGGGAAGGGAAGGGAGGGGCAAGTTTGTTTTTGATGTTGGGATTTGCAGCCCTGCAGATCCAAACAACTTCTGTACGGAAATGAATGTTTAAGTGATGTTGCTGATGAGGCTTCACACATTAACTACTATTAAATATTGTTTTGCATTAAATGTTTTCTTCATAAATGAAAGGAAACAGATTTCCAAACATGAGTACACAACTTTTTTTTCTCTCATTATTGTTTCATAAAATCTTTCTTTTTTGAAATTTACAATACATTGAAAGCAGTGGTTTTATAACTTTATAGCTTAGATTTAAAGTGCATGCATAATTTGAGTTATCTCATCATCATTGTTTAATGTCCGCTTTCCATGCTGGCATGGGTTGGATGGTTTGACAGAAGGTGGCCAGGGATTGCACCTAGAAAGTTCCCCTCTCGGGCACAAGTCCGGGCAAGGTTGTTTTGTGGAAGACCAGCAGTTACCTATGCATACCTCCCCTCTCCACACCAAGGGAAAGGCAAAGACTGATACAACTTGGCACCAGTGGACATTGCAACACATTTCTACAGCTGAGTGAACTGGAGCAATGTGAAATAAAGTGTCTTGCTCAAGAACACAATACATAGCCCGATCCAGGAGTCAAACTCACTACCTCATGATTGTGGGCCTGACACTAACTACTGAGCCATACACATATATGTATGAGTGTGTGTGTGTGTGTGTGTACAGACACACACATACATATACATATATATCAATTCAGTTTGACTAGATGTATAGCATGGATTTAACTGTCAGAAGTATTATACTTCATTGGTATTTTAAAATGAAATCAGGCTTACTATATATATAGTACTCAATAATCTAGAGTGTGTACATTTGTTCAGGTAAACAAGAAGAGGAAAATGAGATAGAGTGGGTAGATAGAAAGAGGAAGAGTATCATTGTTTTATCATTATTCAATTTTTAATGTCCACTTTATGCTATGAGGAAAAAGATAACTCTACTGTTTTAGGCAAAACCCTCTGGAGAGAGACACAGACTTGATTGTGTGTGTTTCATGAAAGGTTATCAAAAACAATAAGAATGTAGTGTATTGTTCATTCTTGTTATGAAGTTTGAGACTAAAGAGATTTGTTTCAACTATACTCAAATTGCGCAAAAAGTTTTAAAAATCTAATCTGTTAAATGTATTAAATTAAGATATATTTTCAGTGATTCCAGAACACAGATGGTAATATACCTCATAAAGTTGATACATTATGTTACTCCATTCTTGAAGTACACTTGTAATCTCTGCAACAATTGGTGGTTCACCTGTGTAAATGAGTTCTTGACATCTGTAATGAGCAAAAATAAAAAGAAAAAGAGTCAACAGAAATACATAACATGACAAGAATAGTATAAAATTGTGGAACTATCCTCAATATGTTTGTCCTCTATATGGTCATAAATGTTTTTGAAGAAATTAGCAGTATTTCTAGCTATAAATGTAGCAAAGTGAAAGTAAAGATCCAACCCTCAGTGTGTAAAAACAACAATTTCTTCCATGATAAATGGGGCTTTTATAAAGTAATAATTCTACTGCAATATAACATTGGTACATAAATAAAATATATGCGTGAGGGTATTATGGGCTTAAAAGAAAAATAGATTAATAAATGATAAGAACAACTTCCTTCCATTTCATTTTAACACATAAACAGGAGTTACTGTAATAAATTATATATAATAGGCATTACACAATACTATCAGCAGCTGCAGCACTGAAAAGATCAACTGATTGACAATATAATAGTTTTACATACTATCAATTACACAATCCTGACAATAGCTGTAGTTCAAATAGAAATTATGGATTGTGATTAAAACTTCAGTAATTAATTAAATAACAAAAAGGAGAAATAATGGATAAGTTACAGCTTAAGTTAGTTGAGCAGAGAAAGGCAAAAATAAAAGAATGCAAAAGTAATTTTTAAAAAAATGTTTACAACAGAATGTGAGATAAATGATACACAGGAAAAAGTAGAGAAGGCAGGACACCCATATCTGGTAGAATAGGATAGGGTCTAGTAACCCGCATAATTAATCAGGAAGATGTCCTCCCCAATGACTGGTGCCACAAAGGTACACAGAAGTAATTACATCAGCATCAAATTGCTGGACCAAATTACGAAAGTTACAGGAAAAGTTATAGCCCAATTAATTAGAGACAGAATCAGATAAGATGAAATGCAGTCTGGCTTTGTGCCAGGGAGAAGCACTGACGACACTGTTATTATAGTCAGGCAACTGCAGAAGAATAAACTATTGTACTTGGCATTTGTTGAGTTGGAGAAATCCTTCAATAGAGTACCTAGCTGTGTGATATGGTGGGCTCAGAGAAAGCTGAGGGTAAACAAATGTCTTGTGAAAGCTGTGCAAGGCATGTACAGAGGTTCTATTAGTAAGGTGAGAGTTAACCAGGAGTACAGTGATGAATTTAGTGTGCAGGCAGGCGTTTTTGTCAGGCTTGGTTATCAGTCCCCTCCTATTCATCATTGTCTCCAAAGCCATAACAAAACTTTAACATCGGCTACCCCTGGGAACTGCTATATGCTGGTAATCTTGCTCTTACAGCAGATTCTGTAACAGAACTAGAAAAGAAATTTCAGGTGTGGAAGCAAAACCTGGAATCAAAGGGCCTTAAGATTAACTTAGCAAAGACCAAGGTCCTAGTAAGCAGGAAATTAGTCAAGACCCTACCCGCATTGGGTAAATGGCCCTACTGAATATGTAGGAAAAGTGTAGACAGTAATTCCATAAGGCATACAGTGTTAGCTATGGACACACAAGAGGTGCAATGGAATAATAGGAAGAGTAAGAGAGAAAGAAGTGTTGTATGCGGAACATGCACAGGAGCCATAAAGACTACAGATATATGAGAAATAGATTTTCGCAAATGCCCCAGAGCTCTTTAGAGATAATGGATAATTTTTGCAACCTAGAGGACTTGATCAGCAGCGAGGGAGATGTACCAAAAGTGTAATTGCTAGAATAAGAATAAGAAGGAGAAAATTCAGATACCTTTTGCCTCTGTTGGCAACCAAAGGTCACTCTCCCTGAGTGAAAAGAAGGTTGAATGATGCATGTGTATGAACAACAATATTACGTGGCAGTGAAGGGTGGGCCCTTAATGCAGAAGACATGCAAAAACTACAGGGAAATGAAGCTAGTATTCTCTGCTGGATGTGCAATACATGTGAGACAGAGTGTAAGTGGATTGAGAGAAAAATTAGACCTAAGAGTTAGATGCAGTGTGCAAGAGAGAAGACTGCACTGGTTTAGTCATGTAATGCATATGAATGTGGAGTTACATACAGAAGTGCTGATTGCTTAAAGTGGATGGAACTTGTGGAAGAGGGAGACCAAGAAAGATATTGGATGAAATACTGAAGGCTAATCTCAAGATCCTGAGCTTTACAAAGGAGATAAAGGACAGATATCGGGTGCCTTGCTGTACTGAAAAAGACATCCACCACAGCAGAATTGATATCCTTAACCATCCTGGATAATGCTTGTCTGTGAGGAGCTTGCCCCAACCCACCTGCATCCACTCTGCCTTGTCAACCATTTTCCTACACCTTTCATACCCTAACTCACATCACCTGAAAGCAGAACAGGTGCATACTACATTCTCCTGCTTTCTCAGTTACCTCCTTCTTCATGCTGAAATGCTTTCATTTCCCATTATCTTCCCCCACCTGCTGTCTCTACCAATCACCTCCTTTCTGTGCCTTCTCTCCCTTGTGTTGTTCTCCATCATTAACACTTCGCTTTTCTGCTATCACCCTCAATGCCCTCACACACCTACCCAACCCTGCTCCCCCAGCCTCTTCTACATTTCACTCCATCATCTGCCTCAGTCACCTATATCTTGTCCATCCAACCAGTCTAAATTTCTGTATCACCCCAATTATTCTCACCACTCCTAATGCCCCTTGAGGGCATGTCCTGACATATCTTTGCCATCATCTCTTGCATTATTGATCTCTTTATCTTACTCTCTAACTCACCCTCCTTTCTTTTTCAACTGGAGTATTCTATACCTCTATCCTCTAATATCTCATCAGCTGGCACAAACTCCCCTTACTCCCCCCAACAACTACCTGCTTCCAAGTTACTTGGTGATGCTGTCAGTGCTGGTACCAAGTAAAGAACACTGGTGCTGGCACTATGTAAAAAAGCACTGGTGCCATATAAAAAGAACTGGTGCTACATAAAAGCACCCAGTACACTCTGTAAAGAGGTTGGCTTTAGGAAGAGCATCTAGCCATAGAAACCATGCCAAAACAGACAATGGGGCCTTACTAGCTCCTGTTAGACCATCCAACCCATGGCAGCTTGAAAAATGAACATTAAATGATCGTGATGATGAATTAATTAATGTCTAGTGCTTTTCTGCTCATAATAATTCTTGAACTATAACCCAACTTCAAGAATGGTTGTGTTTGGGAACTGTTAATGATATGGTTCTCATATCAGGACCTTTTGAAATGTTGCAAAAATGTTGCAGACATTATTCAAAGGCCTGAAGATCAACATGGAAAAGACTAATGTGCTGGTTTAGTAAGTGACAATATAAAATCACAGTGATATTTGGGAATTAATCAGGTGTAATAAGAATTCAGTAAGAGTTTGATCAAGCAAAACAAAACAAGCAATGAATATACAAAGAATGCAGTGGAACCTATGACATAATAACATATATAAGACGTGAGCTATGCTAGATATACAGGATAGTTAGTAGTAGAAGTATCACTTAAATTAAGTTGATGAACTGCCCAAATGGTTCACTAAATATAGTTGCTAGTTACTGAGGTAGTTACAGAAGACCTATCCTACTCACACTAGTCACAGACAGGTGGGCATTAAAATGATGATGACTTACAAAGTGCTCAGGCAAAGTCAGAGTTGCTAGATTCTACAGAAAGAGAATCGATATGTTTATTAACCCAGTTGTCTTTCACTTTTTCCTTTCAACTATTCAAAGAAGATAAGGAAGGAGAGGAAAAGAATAAAGATTCTTTTTTTTGTTTCAAATATGTCAGTTTCTTCCCTGGGATTGCACTTTGCTTAGTTTTTTTGTTTATTTATTATTTATCTTCTTATTTTTTGTTCTAATTCTCCTGAGAATGCATCTGTGCAAATGTAGGATAAATAATATCTCTCTGTAACACAGCTGTTATATTGTCAGGAGTGGAAACAACTTCCAAGAAAATCACCCTCTCTCTCTTTCATTCACACACACACACACACACATACACACACACACACACACACACACACACACACACTTATTTTTAAACTTAAATAATTTGAAATATCAAAGAATTTTTTTCCTGCATATTTAGTGTAATATTTTAAAGATTCATGATGATAAAAAAAAAAAAAAATTCAGAAAAAAAAAATCAGAGTAAAATGGATGAAATGAATTTTCTCCAGCAGTAGGGTTTTTCTTTCCTTCATTTTCAGACATGCATTATTTGTAGCTATAAATAAGGGGGAATATATTATCACTGTACATATTTTTTTAGGATCTCAAATTTCCTTATGACAGCATCTAATTATTACAGTTAATGATATGAATGCATATTCGTTTCTAATATGTTTTAAGAGGAGAGTGTTAATGCATGCTATACTGCAAGGGTTTAACAAACAGCTAAAGATGGGAAAAAGCAAGTGCAGAATTAAAATACAAAGTTATTAATAACTTTTAAGGATAAAAAAATGAAGAAAATAAAGAAACCTAAAATCAAAAGGAATAATGCTGATCAATTCTTCTTGTATTCTTAGTGTTGTCATACATTATTAGTGTTACAAATTTTTTTATTTATTTACTCAGTGTGTGTGTGTGTGTGTGTGTGTGTGTGTGTGTGTGTGTGTGTGTGTGTGCATGTGCATATTTTACACATTTAAACACAAATACAGATCATGTTCCTTATGGTGTGGTACTGGAAAATAAATTGCATTATGTAGAAGCAATTATATTTTCATTGTGCTTGTAGCAAAGAGAAGTAATGATGATAATGATGATGATAACAACAACAGTACTGATATTAATAATACTTAGAATCAAGCAAAGGGAAAATAATTAGTGTTGAAAGGGACTTTATATGTATGTGTGTGCATATATATATATATATATATATATATATATATATATATATATATATATATATATATAACTAGCAGAAATACCCGGCTTTGCCCGGGTTAAAGAGAATAATGAAATCTAAAAACGCTGTCTAGACTACGCAACCCTCAACTGTTAGTAGCTACGATACCATATTTCTACATTAATAACTCTCCAATCCATGCCAGCATGGAACATAGACATTAAGTGGAATGCCAGTCTCTCATCTAGGAGGGCCTTGAAATCAATGTTACCAACTGGGGACTATGTGTGTCGTAGTGATAATAAAAAGACCCAAAGGAGGTCTGCAACGAAATAATTTTACTCAACACTTTGCAAGTGAATCAGTGGAGGCAAAGATGCGTCTCATTTACTTGACAATTTATGCACCACATTGCAGAAATCACAATGAAAGTATATCTGAAAGGGTAGTCTTACACTGCTGTACCGTTGAATTACAAATAATGCTCATCTGTTATGTTCGGGTTAAAATTTCATCAACATCAAAAATATATGAATTTTCATGGGAGTTATGGCCGTTATACATAGAATATAATTTCCAAATTTCATAAAGATCCGTTCAGTACTTTTGATGTAGTTTTGGATAAGAAAACAAATGACTAACGTGTGTGTTTGTGTGCATGTGTTTGTGTGTGATGGGTGTATATATGTATAGATATCTGTATGCATGTATATATATGTATATATGTGTACATATTACATGTACATCTATATATATATACATCTACACATGTGTATACATATACATGTATGCATATAGATCTATATCTATATATATATATCTATGTATATACGTGTACATATACATGTATATGTATACATATACATCTCTTTCTCTCTCTCTGAAAGTATCGAAATGTGATTGTTTCAGTTAGTGGAATAACGTGTACATATACATCTATATGTATACATATACATCTCTCTCTCTCTCTCTCTCTCTTTCTCTCTTTCTCTCTCTCTCTCTCTTTCTCTCTTTCTCTCTCTCTCTCTCTCTTTCTCTCTTTCTCTCTCTCTCTCTCTTTCTCTCTCTCTCTGAAAGTATCTGTCATTACAGTATCGAAATGTGATTGTTTCAGTTAGTAGAATAGTTTCATTTTTAAAGTGAAAGTATTTGACATGAGTGTTTTTGTTTCACTTTTGACACGTAATACTTAAATAGTGGAGGAGATATTATGTTGCTGTGGGCTCGAACTCTGGAAGAAGTTAAAATTTTTTTTGACTAAAACACAACTGGAACCCTAAGTAAGGCATCTGTAAAATTTGAATGAAATTGGTTGCGTAGTTCTCGAGTTTTAGGGATTCACACAGACAGACAGACAGACAGACACACATTCTCATTTTTATATATATAGATAACACACGCATATATAGAGAGAGAGATAAAAAGAAAGGGGAGGAATAAAATACAAACTAGAAACTAAACACTGCACAAAACATCAGTAAAAGACAAAATAACAGAAAAGATTTAAAAAAAAACAAAATCAAAATAGAATTCTAAAATATCCTAAAGAACAGAAAAAACCTCATTTCATGTCCAATACCATGTAAAACTCAATGGATAGGAAGTAAGCCAGTGTGAAAGCTAAAAATGGCTCAAAAGCTCTGGGCTAAAAACAGAAATGAAAGATCTGATTTTAACTGCATGGAATCAATGCCTGACTACAAATAACAATAAGAACAAAGTGCACAGTATGCAATTAGTAGGTGACGAAGTAGCATAATCATTAAATAGAATGTTTCACAGAAATCAAGTTTGCCTTTCCTCCTTTCAGGTTTGATAAAAGGGTATCAATTCAGGGCAGTGGATTGGTGTAAATATAAGAATGTTGGACGGGATGTTTTGTGGTATTTGTTCTGACTCTTTGCATTCTGAGTTCAAACTCTGCCATGGCCCACAGGGGTAGTAGACTTACCACTGCCCTGTCTAACACCACCAACCTGCATCTTGAGTGCTTTAAGCAAAGACTACTCTGTTGCAAGCATTCAATACCAAGTGTCTGGTTTGAAGGTGACTTCCCCTACTCTCCACCACCAGTCTTGAAGACCCTATAACAGGCCTTCTCTCCTGACTAAAAGATTTAGAAAAAAGCAATCAGTACAATGAGGAAACTGACATAATTTTTTTTTGCCTAGTCTTTGCAATGTATACCCACATATAATAATGAGCCCCTAACTACAACCACAGAGCAATATACCAACACTTCATGAAAATGGTTAAGAGGTGGTATAAATATACTGAACAGGGTACATAACAAAGCTATAGCCACAGTCATCTGGAACATGCCTCTCCAAACTGATAAGGAGATGAAAGAAAACTGTCCAACTGCAATAAGAACAGAAATGAAAATCTGTGTACACTAACAGAGATCTTGATCCTTTTCTCACCAAAGAATTACCCTATTAATAATAACCCAAAAGGAACATGAATAAAAGTAAACCATACAAGAGTTCACAGCCTGACACAAAATAGCCCTGGTAGGTACAGCCCACATCTTATACAAGACACTTTCAATTCAAAAGCACGTTTCACACAATACACTCCTTTCACAACTTGTATAGCACACAGTTCTTGGTCATCACTCAACACACACACTGATCACTTAGTAAAATAACATAATGTATACTCTACACCAAACACTAACACAAACTCACATTGCATGTATTCTACACAGTAAACAGACAAAACATTTGAGTGTTTTGTCTGTTTAAAGAAACAAAACTGTGTATTATCATCATCATCATCATCATCATCGTCGTTTAACGTCCGCTTTCCATGCTAGCATGGGTTGGACGATTTGACTGAGGACTGGTGAAACCGGATGGCAACACCAGGCTCCAATCTAAATTTGGCAGAGTTTCTACGGCTGGATGCCCTTCCTAACGCCAACCACTCAGAGAGTGTAGTAGGTGCTTTTATGTGTCACCTGCACGAAGGCCAGTCAGGCGATACTGGCAACGGCCATGCTGGAAATGGTGTCTTTTATGTGCCACCCACACAAGCCAGTCCAGGGGCACTGCCAACGATCTCGCTCGAAAATCCTACGAAGGCCAGTCAGGCGGTACTGGCAACGGCCACGCTCAAACTGGTGCATCTTATGTGCCACCCGCACAAGAGCCAGTCCAGGGGCACTGGCAACGATCTTACTTGGCTTGCCGGGTCTTCTCACGCACAGCACATTTCCAAGAGACAATTTGGATCCCTCCCTACCACAAAAAAAAACAATGCTGCACACACCTCAGGAACATAACAGCACAGCAGAAACATAAATGAAATAAGGCAGCAAGCTGGCAGAAACGTTAGCACGCCAGGTGAAATGCTTAGCAGGACCCATGGATATTCCACAATTCATGTTTCTAACTTGATGCATAAAACTGAAGATTTTCATAACATTGTTTCATATGTTAAAAATTTCAATCAAGTCCTTGATTTTCTTCTATAATTAAGTTTGCTGAATGTATAAACACTAACTTGTTCTATTATGGTGAATTTTCAGTTACTACTTAAGTCTGTTAAAAATGGCATACAAGCACATATCATGACAAGCTGAATATTATTATTATCATTGAACTGGCAGTCATAACAGCATTTGTTACAATACTTTACATTTTCAGTTCAAATCCTGCCAAAGTTAACTTTGCATTTCATTCTTCAGGGATTGATAAAATAGAGTACCAAACAAGCACTGGGGTTGGTGGTATTGACAAATCCCCTAGCTTCAAAATATTGGCCTTGTGCTTAAATCAGAAACATTATTATTATCATTATTAGGGCAGTAATCAACTAACTCATACCCCTAAAACTTGTACCTATGTTAGATATTAAGTACTATTATTAAGGTAGAGAGCTTATCAAAAAAAAAAATATATAATGAAGTATATAATTTCATTTGTCTGTTCTGTCGTAGACAAGTTTACATTTCATTCTATTTAGTTGGAGGCGGTTAAATAAATATCAAGCATGTACTTGTGTCAACTAAACCAACTGTTTTCCTCGATTCTAAAATTCATGGCTTTGAATCTTTTTTTGGCAAACAAAACATCTTGCAATATTTTTTCTAGTGCCTTATGTTCTTTGTTAAATTTTGTCGTAGTCAGCTCTGCCTTTCAACCTTCTGACATTGATAAAATAAAGTACTAGTCAAATACCAGAGACAATATAATCAACTTGCCACAAATTTGAGGCCCTGTGTTTATGCTAGAAATGAATTTTATAAAACTGGATATGTATCCTGGTTTTTAGTATCCTGGTTTTGCCCTATATCCTTGCACATTGTAAGAGGTGACCAAAGAGCAGGTAAAAAATAAAATGTGCATCGAGTCAGAAAACATAACTTTAATATGTCCCTAGCTAATCCATGCCAACATAGAAAAGTAAACATAAAAATGATAAAGAATTTTGTTATAGTCCTTTACATTTTAAGTTCAAATCTTGCCAGGGTTAACTTGATTGTCATCTATCTGTGTTAATAAAATAAAGTACCAGGTAGTACTGAAGTTGATTTAGTCTACTATAACCTCTCCCTACCCAAAATGTTTAAGAAGAAAACAAATATAATTACTGTCATGTAGAGGCAAAAATAGACCATTGGACTATAATGCTTTACAATATTTAATTTTGATCTTCTTTATCCAAAGATGACACCAGAATCTTACTGGGAAAGTGTGTGAGTGTAGAAGGAAGTCTGAGAAATAACTTGGGGCTTGTTCCAAATGATTATACCCCTCACAACTTTAGTCTTTTATCTATTTCAGCACCACCATTATCAAAATCTTCATAAGCATGGGACATGGATGTTGAATGATGATGATGATGATGATGATGATTAAATGAATGAATGAATCTGTTTTTAAACATAATCTTGGTTTGATAACACTTACCCTGAAAGTGTGGCTTCTTTGATGAACACATAAGTTTTTGGAAATATTCCCCTCTCATGTTTGTTTTTAATTTTGTAACCTTTATACCACCCTAAAATACAAATAAAAAAATGTATAAATGGAAGAATTCATAAAAGAGAAATGTTTCATACTTAAAAAGACAAACAAAAGGATTCTTGTTTAGCAAATAATGATGAAAGTAATGACAAGAGTAGCAAGTAAAAGTAATAAAACTGAAAATGAATTTCTATCTTGTAAAATGGACTTGTTTCAACAAACATCAACATTTGCTAACACAGTAAATAGAGAGGTAAACCAACAATAATTATATAAAGTTCCTTGAATTTGACCTCAAATTTTGGGGAGGATATGGTCAATAAAGCTCTAAAGAGGAGCAAAATTAAATACTGAAGTGCATTTATTCCAGTGCTCAACTGTTTCTATCACATCACTTAGGAACATGACAAATTGTAGAAGAGAAAGGGAATTATTGTTTTCAAGCTCAATATATTAGAGGATACTTTTTTACTGAGCCTAGAGGGAAGGGAGATAAAGTCAAACTTGGTAGGGTTTCAATTTCAAGGTAAATCTATATTAATAAACGTGAATTTCTGTCTGTCCAGGACCCCTGTGTCTCAGTCTACATCTGCTCTACATAGCCATATTATACCTTTTGGGAATCAGGATGATCCCGAGATTAAAATTCTGCCCTTCATTTGGTTCTTGAACATCTGGCTTTGGAATCTGAATTAAAAGCATTTGGGTTGCTATTTCTAGCTGACAAAGCTTGGCTGATTCATGCCATCTTGGTTGGCATTTGTCAGACGATGTCAGAAATCAAGGGGTAGATAAATGACGTCCGTTTCATTAATTTTACATTGAGATGAGAACTATGGGACAAATTGGCCAACAGTTGGAATTCAAATTGGGACTGGAACAATAGAATGATTGCGTTACAGAATTAATTCTCATCTGTCCTTAACCGCTGATCAAACACCACCGAGGCAGATAGTCATTATAGACATATTATAGTCATGCTATTTATCTCTCTTTAGTTTTGAGCCACAGGCCCAATTAGTCCTCTGCAGGAGCTAGCCTAAAAGTCCACATGGGGTGTGTTTGAAGCTAGTAATTTAATATAATTGAAATTGTAATAAATTGGCTTTTCAGTGTAACAGCAGAGAGTATGTAGTGGAATATGCTAGAATGGAATGAGGACATAAAATAACAATGATTTTGATATATACATATTGTTGTTTGCTTCCATTCACTAGGCAAGAAATAGCCTCAATTTCAAGCAGACACGCACTTGTTAATACAAAACAGATGCATTACAAAAATTATCATGACAAGATTATTGGATATCCTCAACTCTATGCTTTCTCCACTCATTGATCAACTACTTTACAGAGTGCTCTAGTTGTATTATATTATAGTACCAGTACTAGAAAGGTTGTCATATCTCCATATAATAAAGCTGTTTTCTCTGCTCACTAGAGAGTGCACCTTGCACATTTCATGGTTGAACCAACATAAGAAGGGTTGCGTTGTACAAATAAATGTAAAAGGCTAGTCACTATTCTAAGAGATGTAATTTGTTCAACGTAACATGATTGAGGTGGGGGAATAGAAAGGAGAGGAAGAGAGAGTACAAATGATGACAGCAGAACCAGAATGGGTAGGTGAAAGGAACAAGAGTATGATTGTAGAGATAGAGTGATTGGAGTGAAGGGAGGAAGTTAAGGATAATATTAGAAGTAGATATAGTCAAAAATAAGTGATGGGTGACAACAGAAATGACTGTGGAGGCAGAGAGGAGATGAAAACTGACGCTACAGAAAAGTTGAAGGTAGTGTGTGTGTGTATACATAATAATATTTATAAAGACATGTCTCAATGTAATCTATATCTTCTAACTGAAACATGTATGACTGTACCTATATCAATGCAAACATACATGCATGATTTTCTATTAAAATATTAATCCATTATCTTCATTTTCAAATTAATCTTTCTCCATGATCTGCATCTAGTTAGTGGAGTGATGTGTGTGTGTGTGTTCACATACAGGTTACATTGTTTTAAATCTACCCTATATTGATGTGGAAAAGAGAAATTTGATTTTAGTACTGAGATTGATAAACTATATGGTAGTTTCTATTTTGCCTCTACAACACTTTATTTCCTTCTCCTTTTTGCCATCTCAAAACAGGTGCAAAGGCTTTTATGGCTTATCCAGCTTCAGCTCATCTCAGCTCAAGCATGCCTGACACAAAAGCAGCCCTTAGAATTGTTGAGGGCAACCTTGAGCTTAAGGCATAACATACTCCAATCTGATTTTGGATCACAGACACACTTGGTCATGCAGAGGTTGGATGCATAGGGTACAATGTAGTAAAAAAAATATGTAGCTTCTACTTTATTGTCCAAATGCTCTGGGGTAGTCTAACCAAGTTGCTATCATTGACATTTGACTAGATTTTTAAGACAACGTTAGCCAATTTATCCTTCTTTCAGGAAGTGATTTGTGAAAGATTATGCTTGCTATTTTTACCAGGCCAAGTAATTGTGTAGAGGTTCCTTCTTTCGTGCATCCCAAGCAGGGAAATATGGTTAGTAATACCAATCTTCAAAATAATATGAATAATGATTATTAACAATAAACAACCTCTTTTCTGAAGTAAGGTAAATATAAAGGGCTACTTACCATAAAAGTGTAGAGGCAGTTTTGCAAAGAAATATACACATGCCTGGATGTGTTATAACATGTTACATTATATAACTTTGAGCTTCACATATATGTTTCAAATATTCTGTTATTCTATTTTTAGCCTTTTTTTTTGTAACACTACACTAAAAGAAACATAAAGCAACCATGACTTTTATACTACTATCTTAAAAACAAATTAATTACAAAAACACACTAGTTATAAGGTTGCATGTGTTGAATCAGTGATTGTAAGATCCTAAGTTCAAAATATAACCCCAACCAAATTTTAAAATTATATAAGTACAAAATTGATTTTGCATTTGAGGGCTGTGAAAGGTATCTTATTGAAATGTTACTTAATTCAATTCCTGACACAGGCACATTAGCAATAACAACGAGACAACAGTACCTTTTTCCTAATGAAAGAAGTCAGAGAGTAAAAAGAAGTTTCTAAGGTAAATTCTATGAGGCTACAAAGAAATTAATTCTCTTATTGACCTTGTTACTATTCATTTTTGCAGTGATGATGATGGTGTTTTGGATATTTGATGTCGTTTTACAAAAAAGAATGAATACAAGTCTGCTAAGAAAGTAAGTGAGATATTTTTGCAACAATTCTATGTAGATGAATGCCGGTTTAAATTTTGTAAAGTTACTAGATAAAGCATGACAGGCAAATAGGTGCTTTGTGATCACAGTGGAATGCATGGTTGAGGTATTTCAATGAAAAACTTCAGAGAAGTTTGTTAAGTTATATATGATAATACTTGATAGCAATCAGGACTCAGAGATAAGGAGATGCTCTATTGCAGACACAAAATGGATGCTAAAACATTGATGGTAATGAGAAAGTGGAAGAAATATTACTAAAAAAAAAAAAAAAAAAAAAATGAGTCGTCAAATAGAAAACAAAATGTGTAAATTGACAACAACAATTTTTTTTTTTTTAATTAGGCATGAAGCCCTAAAGTTATGCAGTATGGGGAAATGAGGACAATCAGCTGTTCTATTCTAACAGAGGATTGAAATTGGGTCACAGATTCCATTGCTGAGAATATACTACCATACAATTCCACTAACACGATAAATTTCTTAATCTTCCATAACAATAAAGATGATGATGAAGATTTATAGGAGAAAGGAAGTTGAAGCATTTGAACTATTTCTAAAAGAACATTTTAGACCAAAGTGTATTCAATCGGGGAATTGAAACAAGTCACACATTACAATAAATTACTTCTTTTACCAAAGAATAAAAAGTTTTTATATATTTCTTCTATCTTGTTTATTTATTTTTTGAAATTGGAAGATATTTTGGTATTTATTTGTCTAGTTCTATATTCACTCTACTAATCTACCACTGCTAATGATAAATAATTTCTATCATTGGCACAATGGTAGAATTTTGGTATAAGGGTGCAGCCAATTTAAAATAGTCTCAATACCTGATTGGTACATATCTACCCAAAAAGAATAAAAGACAAAGTATACTCTAACAAGACTTGAACTCATGATTTAAAGAGGCACAAGGAAGCAACGCAGGTATATATTCTGGTATTTTGATACCAATGGTGATAATGATTTCTACCTTTGAAAGAAAACCACAGATTTCTAAATTTAAATAAATGAGATAGATGAAGATTTCAAAATTTTAATTGTTTTAGAGAGAATTTGTGACCAAAGTGACTTGGAAGTTCTATGATTCTTTGTCATTGCTAATTCATGTTAAAAGAAATAAGAAAACAAAACAGATCAGTGCAACAAAAAGCATCCAGTTGTAGCATTTTCTGCTCCACTAACAAATGATCTGGTGCATAAAATGATGCCCCATTTATTGTGCAATCAGAACTGAGTTAACTTATGATGCATCTCTAGGGCAGTGACATACATATATTTAGACAGACTTCATAACCTCCTACCAGCATAGAACATATGTTGAAATGATGACGAAGACAAATTTATGTACGGTTGTTAAAAAAAGATCTCTATTTTTAAACTTGTATTTTATTAGCCTACTAAAATTACTAGTTTTGATATAGCATATTAGGTTTAACCTTATAATTTGTAAGATACAATGTATATACTCGCAAGTTTTGTGATGCTTATCATCAGATGGATAAAGTAGTAGGCACTATGTTTAAGAAAAAAGATATATTCACTTCTATAAAATGACAAATGTTGACCTAGTGTAGTTTTAAACCAGGAGTTCTTGTGAATTTCAGTCAAGCTTTCTACCAGCTACCTCTCTAACATAAATCTCCAAGTCCACTCAGCAACAAAAGTATGAAAAGAACCTGTCACAGACTTATTGCATTATGTTTATGAGATTTTTTAACACCATCACTTATAAATGATATAGATGACAAAATAAAAGATATTCAACTTCGCATGAATGGTGAACAAATTTTCTTCAACTTTTTATTCTTTGAAATACAGACCATATTCTTTAGCTTTAAATTTTAAGATATTTTTTCAAAAGATATGATAGTTAAAGTTAGAATGCCAACCAAATGTTAATAAAAATCATAAATATGATTCCAACATACCACACATTACACATCTGCATATTTGAAATACTGGAATTATGTGTTGCCACATTTGATTGGTTACCCTTGTATCAAAGTTATGTTTGAGTCAATGTGAGCTACTCAATAATAACAAGATATTTGAATCATATATATATGATGATATGTGTTGTATGGTTACAGAACAGTCTGAAGTATGGTATATTTGAGATTCTTGAGAACTGCAATGAAATATATCCTGTCACTTCAATTGTATGGTACCCCTACCAAAATCAGTGAATTCTTAACAGATCAATTTTCTTAACTATAAATTAGTAGCAGAAATACATTTTTAAAGATGAAAAGGACTGTAATTAACGCATGGCCTGGCGAAAATCATTAAAGGACAAATACCTATTTCCACAATAACGGCATAGACTGCAACATCATGAATCAACATGGGTGTTGCAAAGGATAGACTGGTTAAAAACTCAAAAGAGCATAAAGCCATGAGACTAGCCCCTTATGCATTGAGCCATTGCAAACATCAACTGCGAGACAGGGAATAAGAGAGATTCATTTTCAAAGCTTCATTAGCCATGTCTTCATGCAACTGCTTGCAAATATTTCTTTTAAAATTTATCATCAAAGAGAAAGAAAATTTATGTAGGCTGTATTATGATTCAGTCTATAGTAAGAGTTACATACAGCCACCATTAAGTTACTAATTCAGGTTTGTTATAATCTCAGTGTAAGTAACTGATATCAATGAGAAACTATATGTGTGTGTGTGTGTGTGTGTGTGTGTGTGTGTATGCATTTATCTTTGTGTATATGTATGCATGGCTCAGAGCTATTTTTAGACAAAAATATATGTGTATTTCTGCTACTATTCTCATTAGATTATTTTGCTTGTGGCTAACTGTAGCAAAATTAAAGAGAACCATGTTAAAGAAATCTAAGCAGAAAAATAGTTAATATTTAATTATGAAATATATCCTAAAAAAAACAGCATTTTTAACTTTCAAGTTGGCTCAATTCAAGACACACTCTATGGATAGCAGACTCTACTAAATTTCTTTTAGGATAATTTTAGGAGATTTTATAATTTATATTTTTACTCTCATAATTTTCTGTAAGCAAAAGGAAAAGAAATGAATAAAAGCAAGGTGTAAAACAATACTACTAGCTATATATATTTATACAGTATTTACCTTGCCTGAAGATGAAGTAAGTAATATATATGTAAACATTCATTTTATGGTAATATTATACCTCAAATGTACCTGAGAACTTGCTAGTCTCAGAAATTGCTCACAGATTGAGCTTTATAAGTATATTTACAAGATTTAAGTATCTATGCATGCTTCTTACAAAACAAATACAAATTGTAGTTTGTTTAAAGATGGAAAATGAGAGGGGGGTAATATATCCTCTCAAGCATGGCAGACATAATATTACACACATCTGGCAACAAAAGCTATTAAGTTCCTAGATGAAGAGAATGGGACTATGGAGTCCCCAATGTAGCCAGTTTTGGTTCCATTTTCAGAGGTTGATCACTTCAATGAACAATAGCATTTGCTTGGTAGTCAGACCAAGCAACCACTTACTGGAAAATATTTCAAAAACGTGTCCTCTCTTATCATCATGTATATCTTGGCTCTTGAACCATTTTTGTGATACCATATTCAATGAATATGAAGTGATAACAGGAACACACATTAATCCCAACTAGGAGATGAATAGGATCAGAGAGAAGCTAATAATCCAGTTGCCATGTCCTACCCAGAAATAGGTTGAGAAGAAGCTATACCTGAAAGATTAGGCAAAGGTAATAAATGCATTGCTCTGTAATTCATTACTGTCTACTCGAGTTTTCATCTGACCAGGTTGGAATGTCTGCTTATTTGCTTCTTGCGGAATGTATACATTCCACAGGTTTAGTAAGTCTGTCTGCTGCCAATGTTGCTAATGGTATAGCAACCCTTAGATTTTGTAGAGGGTTAGTGGTGGACAAGAACAAAAATATTTGGGTGAAGACTGTGAGTCCTTGTTATTACTTCATATTCATTGAATATGGTATCACAAGCCCAGATATACATGAGCGATAAGAGAGGACATATTTTTGAAATGATTTCAAAATATTTCAACGGACTTTCAGCTGGGGGACTATATAGATAACTCCCTGAAATCTTTGATTTATTTGTGAAAAACCGAGGACAGCTAGTTTAATATAAACTCTACAGGTACGATGACGCCAGTAGCTGGACGTGTTTGAGATGCATGCTGGGCAAAGAAACTATTCTGCACATACTCACTCAGCGTCCAGATTTTACTGACTTGGGCAGTTACTTCAAATAACACATTGCAAGTGGGAAGGATTTAGCTATCTACCAAGTCTACTGTAAGGATCACCATTCTACCTACCATTAACCAGGAAGGAAAAGCAGTTTTCCTCTTTAGTAGTCAAGATGAAAGAAATTATATGGTGGACAAGAGTGAAAGGACTGAAGAAAGACACTTTCTTCTTCAAACAAACTCTGATCAACTTCAAGTTCCACTTGGAGAGGAATGTGAAAATGAAGAGGCAAGTATTTCCCCTCACAGAATTTTCTGAAGGTTGGTAAGAATAGCTCTTACCCATGATAATCAAACTAATCTTGGACCTGTAAAGTTTTCTTAATTAACCCTTGATAACTGTGTTCCTATTGAGATGTCTAATTTCATTCCTTTTGTATAATGTTGTATTCCATGCCTGTTTTTTTTTTTTCTACAATCAATTAATTGTGCATACCCACCACCACCACCACCACCACCATGTAATGTCCCCTCATCCATCAACCTTGAGTTATTTGTTCTAGTTCGTTATGTACCGAGTTCAAACTCCACCAGGTCAACTTTGTCTTTCATCCTTCTGGAATCTGTAAATTAAAGTATCAGTGAAGAACTGAAGCTGATTTAATTGACTACATTCTCCATCCCTAGCCCTCACAAATTCTGACCTTGTGCCAATGTTAGAAACAATTATTATTATTATCATTATTAGGTGAAACACTGACCTCAAGACAACCACTGGAGGAAAAATAATGGCTTTTACTCTTCATGCAGTCCTGACACAGAAACAATAAATATTCTCAGTTAAGGATACCTATTTTTTCTGTCACGTTGTTGTTAAACCTTCAATTTGGTTGACTGAGCAAACAATCAAGCCATGACCACCTTGCTTTTTTTCTTGCCAAGATAAAATCCATCCTGAACTATGTTATATTATTTAATGTATTATCTTTTTAAGATAGTAAAGTATGATATGAGGGAGACTGGGATACTATTTCTAGCAAGTTGAGTGACTATGTAAAGACCTACTGATATTGTTTTTGTCGTTAATATCTGGTATGGCCTTAAACTAATGTTCAAATCATTAATAATATCTATTAATTGTGGGATGACGTCAGTGGTTGGGGAGCTGACCAGAAGAGGAAGGGCGCACAGGTGACGTATGAACAGGTGGGGGAAGATTGTGCCCCTTTCGATTGGGGAAGCCGTGAGTGCAGGACGTGTCAGTGCTTTGTCAAGGTGAGGGAAAGCAGCTGCTATTTTTAGCGTTTCAGGACGGGCCACGTGGAAGGATACATTACCACCTGACAGGTCTGCGCCAACGAAGAGGAGGTAGGTGTCTTACTTCTAATGTCCCGCATTCACTACATCAATATTAGAGGTCGAAATGCCTGCAACATTTAGATACTTTCTGAGTTCTAATCCTGGTAAGGTAAACTTTACCTCAAAGTTTATAAGGTGAAGCACCAATCAAATACTGGAATCAATTTAATATAGCTAAAAGAATTCTGGGTGTGAATGAAATAATAATAGACATCAGTATCATATGAAGATGTTGCTTAACCCCAGGTCAACCTTGATTGAACATATTTATAGGAAAGGCTTTCCAGCTGTGACTGTCCCAACTTTTGCAGACAGTGCATTTAGGATTATAAGGGTGTTCTGTGAGGAAAATTGGCAGCTACTTTTTATTTGAATGGAAGTGTAGCACAAATTAACTCAATTTGATGCCAATAAAAACAAACAGAATATGAGTTCTTTTTTTAACAAATGCTTATTGAATTATATCCAAAAGAGTCTTTAATTGATTAGATATTGTCTTGAAGGATAATCAGCTAATTCATTCACCTTTGCAAAAGAGATTAACATTTGTTATATTAAATGATTTGCTCTTCATATTCTGATATTATAGGTCCTGTTTTGCTAAACCCAGTGAAGAGTGTAGCAATAGACGTATCATTTTTAGTACACAAAGTTGCCACCACAGACACAGCTACTAGTCTGGCACAGTTATAATCAAAGTGATAGTCATTTTTGATTTCAGTTTATCCCTTCAGCATATCAGGCCAAAATATTCTACCTGTTTTATGTTCAAACTAGCCAGATTCAGCCTATCACACTTACCCTTCAATGTCATTATAAAATATACAATCACATCATCAAAATTTTGAAGCTACAAAATAATGCATGATTAATTAAAAACAATTTGAATGTAAAAGTATTACATTTGGCAGAATAATCTGAATGCTAAAGGGTTAGAGCATATGCCCAAAGTCATTCATTTACACTACAGAAATAGATGAAATCAAGAGGTATTTTCAGGAATAAAAAAAATCTAGTTTTAGACGATAGTGACTTGATAGAACAGAAAATTATATAATAGTCAGTGAAAGTGAATTATTTAAAAGGTAGAAGTAGGAAGTATATGAGGTGACCACAGTAAATGAGAGATGTTTGTTTGTGATGAATGAAAGGGGACGGGGCAAGAGAGATTGAATGGGGTGATCGGTAGTGGAAGTAAGAACTCACTGTATAATGTGAATTAAGCAAATTGTTTGTGGGTTTGGAGTTTTGGTTATGCAGGTGTGCACATGCACACACACTTACACACTATTGCATTTAACTCCATTATGATGGTTTTAAATTTTGGCACAAAACTAGCAGTTTTTGAGGGGAGGGAGAAGTCAATTACATGGACTCAGTACTTGACTAGTATTTATTTTATTGATCCTGAAAGGATGAAAGGCAAAGTCAACCTCAGTTGAATTTGAACACAGTATGTAAAAACAGATGAAATGTCACTATGCATTTTTTATGGCAATGCTAATGATTCTTTCAACTCATCACCTTATTTAACTCTATTAGAATAAGTATTATGGGCATTTGTTACAAACTTTTAAAAGAAAAGTTGGGTATAAAATTCAGGACAAGTTGGGTATAAAATTCAAGGTGTTGTTTTTTACTTAGTCAAATTGAAACAAGTGCATCTTGGACAATCTTATCTATGACAGAAAAGAAAGAAAAAAATATAGTTACACACCATCTGTTTCTTCTTCAATATATACAGTTTGTCCAACAGTGAGGGGTAAAGTCCTATCTGCAGTGCCATGATAGCTGTAAATCACTGAAACAAAAAAAGAAAATGGAAAGAAAAGGAATATTAATAAGATTTAAAGGTATCACTGGGATCAAACAAATTATGCTATCAGATAATAATCTCTTTCTTCAAGCATTGTCATTGTCATTATTAATAATAATGTATATCAGTGTTTATATCAAAGCACATAATTATCTCAACTCAAAGGGTCAAAAATTATTCTCTTTATGTATGATTTAATACAAAGAAATGTAAAAAAAAAAAAATCTTAAAACATATAATCAGCTCAGAATGATAATATCAATGTGATTCAACCAGAGGTTTTCTAAATATTCTGAACTTTACATGGCAACATTTCTGACAGATTGTCTTCACATCCAATTTCTCTAGGATCGCACAGAAGAAAAAAAGAAAAAAGAAATTTCTATCATCTGTGCATTTGTTTCTTTACAAATGATTTAGATAAGAAGCTATGCAAAGGTTTCAGCTTCATTCCAAACATGTATACTTTATTCCAAATCCACTAATTCTATCTCCTTTCGGAACACTTTTCAAGACAGAACTAGCAATAAGAATAAACCACATCATTTTAATCTTCAACTGACATTTCACATATGAAAATCCCTAGCTGATGAAGATTACTTTTGTCACTAAATCAAGGAGTAAAGGATAAGATTCAAGCTAATAGTCTCCTTCAATCCCTTCCTAAAGAAAATATCGGCATTCCTGCAGATGTTTTTCTCTAGAAAAGAAAACAGCAGCCGACTATGAATTCTAATGGGAAATGATCTTACAGAAAAATAAACTTGGTTTTGTCTTTCAGAAGAGAAAATAAGGGGAAAAAACACATAATGAAGTTATGGATATCTCAATAAGATTAGGATGTGTTAAGTGTAGGTGACACTTCTAGTAAAGTTCAAAGGTCACCTAAGACATGAAGAATAACAATGTTTTGAACACAATGTCACTATTTTACCAAATGTTATATCTAGAAATATTTTCTTCAATTATTTTTATCAACAGAAAACAATACAACAATTGTTTGATATCTCAAAATTGTATTACATATCCTAACATAAGACAATTAAATTTGCCTGGTCATATCAAATATCACTAGGATGTGAATATAAGAATAAACTGCTACAATAGCAGTTTGAAGTCATGTTGATTCTGGCTGCTTTTCAGTATTTTACATATACTTTTTCCCAACACTAGCATGAAATATTTACATAGATATTCTTGCAGGAAATATGTTCCCCATATGGCTACTTTTGTTACTGTTACTCACAGCTGAAAAAAAACTCTGTGTCATATTTTCATCTGAAGGATCAATGGCTTTTATTTTTGTCAATAATAATGTGTTGTATTCATAATAAAAAGAAAAAAAAATTCCACTTTCCAGTCCAGTTCACTAAGTTGTGAGTAGACATTATGAAGTGTACAGCATACTGCTGCAAACAGTGGGAACACTGTGAAATTAACAACTGTTTTCAGAGCTGAGTTCAAAATCTATTTTATTTTAGACTTGATATAAAAGAATGATTAGTAAATTCTTAGATTTGCAAATTATTATTAATTCTTTCAAACTGGTGATGGGTGGTCTAGATGTTCAATAGTTATACAATCCTGTTAGCATATTCCAAAATTTCTCCTGAAAAATTGTATTAACCAACACCTATGTATAGTTTAAAACATGTAAGCTCTTGCAGAAACAAACTGTTCTACAGTCATCATTCATTTAATGCATTCTCACAGAATAACAAACTAATGGTAGGTGGAGTTATATAAAACTAACATTGCCATTACTCATTTAATACTCAACCTATGCAATAACTGACTCTACACCTTTGTATATATTGAGCAATTTAATGCTTTTGTACAAAAGAAAACTTCATTGTGTGTGTAAGCACAAGTATAGAAACTTGAGCCAAACAAAGCCTTGTCAGATGGTAAATGAAAAAATCATGAATTTGTGCTTTCCCAGATGTGTGAAATAGCGGATCCCTTAAAAATAGGTAAGAACATAAAATGCCTCAATAATATATTAATCATACAAGCATGGAAAAATGGATGTAAAATGAGCAGATACAGCATTTCCTGCATGAATGCAAGACATGTAATGCAGACCTAAGATATATACATGAATGCAAAAAAAAAAAAACTTTTAATATAAAATCTTTTCATTTTTATGAAACAGCTGAAAAGAGGATCCAAACATGCTATATATATTCTACTTCAGTTAAATGGTTTTCATTTTTAAAATTGCATGTCCTAGCTTAAGTACCAAGAATCACTCCAGTTTCTGTGTGAGTGTGTTTGTGAGGGAGAGAGAGAGAAAGAGAGAGAGTGTGTGTGAGTGTATATATATGTGTGTGTGTATGTGTGAGTGTGAGAGAGCATCTTTACAAGTAGTACTCAATAGTAACATGACTGATACTTCTAAGTTTACAACTGGGATTGGTTTTCAGAAAAAAGCTTTACAACATATACTGTGTGTCTGCATGGATGAATGTGTGTGCGTGTGTGGGTAATATATAAGAATATTATTATCTGAATTTTTTTCCCTTGTAATGGCTCGATCAGAGGAGAAACTATCCTCATATTGGAGACCTACTTGCAACAAAGTGAATTCCACTAATGGTGTCCAAGAACCATATTGTGGTGTGAAACTGGCTGACATTTGCAGTGAAGCATTTATAAATAGAAACAGTGTCTCTGATAGGCTTCCATAGTTTCTGTTTATTAAATTTTCTTCACTAGGCTTTGGCAAAAGTCAGCCAAGAGTATGCAGTAAGATCAAATGCAAAATCATACTATGACAAAGTAAACTTCTTAACTGTATGACCATGACTGTCCATACTTTTATCCCCTGATGTCAATTTAGCAAACAGGTTTAGAAAAAGTAGTTAATATACAAAATACTTTTACCTTGTTATAGTACAATTTTTAATATTTTACTTTTCTCTGAGCAAGAAAAACTATTAGACAAATTAAGTTTCACATGACAATGAAACATGGGCTGTGACTACTGTGGATATGTGAAGGCTTGAAAGAGATGAAGCCAGTATGTTCTAATGAATGTGTAGTGTCAGTGTGCATATATGACAGACTGTAAGTGATTTGAGAGAAAAACTGGGCATACGTGGTATCAGATGTAGCATGCAAAAGAGAAGACTGTGCTGTTACAGCCATGTAATGCATATGGATGAAGACAACTGCATCAAGAGGTGATGATCTCAAATTGTAGAGGGAACTTGTGGAAGGGGTAGACCTTAAAAGATGTGGGACAAAGTAATGAGAAAGAATCTACAGATGTTAGGGTGCACAGAGGGGATGGCAGGGGACTGAGCCTCCTGGTGGTTTACTGTATTTGAAAAGATACATGAAGCCAAGTAAAAGTATGGATGTTCTTGCATAGAGGCTGTCCCCTACATCCCTCTCTAGCTGAGCATTCCTAACCTTGCAGGCTCATGGGTGCTGGTGCTGCATAAAATCACCCAGTACACTTTGTAAAATGGTTGGCATTAGGAAGGATATCCAGCTGTAGAAATGATGCCAAAACAGACATGGAGCCTGGGCAGCTCTTAAGCTGGCCAGCTCTTGTCAAACCGTTCAACCCATGTCAGAATGGAAAACGGATGTTAAATGATGATGATGATTGATTGAATGTTAAGTTAAAAAGAATTGATGTCTTCAACAGTTATTTCTTACCAACAAAGCTAACAAGACTTTAGAGTTGTTTGCATATCTTCAAATATTGATACAAGACCCAATCCTTGTTGCAGTATGGTAGTTTGTGTGTTACAATAAACTTGAGAGCCATGCCAGTGGAGAGCAAACCCCTGATAGGGCTCCCATGTGAAGCAAATCAAAGGATAGAGGCTAGACTAATATGGACCGCTTCTTCCCAAAAGGAAAACTGAGTTTACATGGGCCAACACTCCTAGCTAGCTAAAGACAAAGTTACAGAAGCATCAATCACAATTCAAAACCAACAAAAACTGGGAGAGGAAGGCCTTCCCTTAGGGAAACATGACACGGTGCAGCAATATTTGAAAGGAAACCAACATCTTGCACTACACATAGGCTTTGACCTGGAATCCACAAGGGAGGCAGAAGAGAGGACTCCCTAAAATTGTTAGAATACTGCAGCAGGATTGAAAAAGCAGGGATCTGACTGGAAAAAAGCAGAAAAAACAGCCCAGAGTCAAGAACAGTGGAGAAGGGTCATCAAAGAGTCCTTCATAGGGAGCAAAGTTCTTCAGTACATGTCAAGTACATAATAACATATGATATGTTATTAAAAAATAATAATTACAGATTCATGAGTGCTTTTAATGACTACTAGGATGTAGCCCTGATACACAGTCCCAGATTAAACAATATAAATAACAATTTCTTACATAGGCATAAAACCATAAAATATTTGTGGGAGGGCATAATCAACATTAACTAGAACTTACTTTATCTACCCTAGGAGGATGAAAGACAGAGTAGACATCAATGGAATTTAACTCAGAATGCAGACAGATATAACTAAGTACAACAAAGCATTATGTCTGGCACTCTACTGATTCTGCCATCCACTAACTTAACAACAACAAAGTCAAACAAAAATCCATTTTAATTGAAACATAGTTGTTTCTAGGCATATAAGCCTCTAAAGGACAATTTATTCATGTATAAATGAGGGAAGAAAAAAGGAAGAAGTGGAGCAATGAGATTCCAATTCAGAGACCTGAACCATTATGTAAGTCAATTATTCTTGGGTGTGTTTTATAGGAAATAAAAAGATACCAATATATAATATTCAGTACAAATTATATGAAATTACATGAAGAAAGTATTATTAAATATTCCAGATATACTAATAGGTTTTCAACTTGCAACTTTGAAAGTCGCTGAAGAGAAAATATTTTTTTGTACACTATGAAATAGTTTGCAATATTTAGAAATAAATATTAAAAGTCAAACAAACCAAAATTATGTTACAATGTTCATAAATTTTCTTAAATGTTGATTTTTAACAAACAGTAAGTAACATATATAAAAGTAGTAGAGTTGAAGAGATTATATTGTATAAGATGAATACCACCAATCTATTAGGGCTGATTTTAACTGACTACATGCAGGTCTTTTTGTTGGGGGCTGATTGTGCCTAATAAAATAAAATAATTATTTCATAGTGCAATAAATTTCCTAAAAGAAAAGTCTCCTATTTAATAACAGAAGTTCCATATCTTTCTATTAAGTATATGTATTTTGTGTATGTATGTGTATACACATGCATATAAATTTGTTTTTAATAAATTAATCAGTTATCCAAGGAGGAGAGGCAGTACTTCACCTTTGTAGGCTGATGAGATTGATATAGATGATAAACTTGAACACCTCCAAATCAATGTCTGTAGGAGAATATTCCAGAAGATAGCAGAAAGGCTGTGAAGTGTTTTGTGTAGAGTTTGGGGAGATAAGGCACTAAGAGTGATAGGAGAAAGAAAGACAATTGGGTTAGATAAGATGTGGAAACAGTACACAGCTAGCTAGTTCTCTCTCTCCATGCCCACAATTTTTAAAGTTTAAGAATATTCTTGTAAATATATGATTTCTTCAGTTGTTAAATAATAATATTTAATTTTTTTTTTCTAAACCAAAATTTAATGAAAAACTATATATGTATATATATATTGGGTTATCCCATAGATGATGCGGTTTTTTTCAATTGCATGAACTAAAATAGGAGGGGGACAAGATAAATTAACTGCATCAACTTGCTATAAAAGCAGGTAGTAATTTTACCTTGAACGTATTCTTAGTGCAAGTTTTGAAGAGTGCAATTCGATTTTAACAGTATTTTCCAAAGCTATAATGGAAGTGACAAAGGAGCATATTCGGCATATTTTGCTTTATGAGTTCAATAAACGCAACAATGTAACGGAAAGTGCAAGGAATATTAATGTCATATATGGGGATCGGACAATATGCATAAGCCAGTGTCAACAGTGGTTCCAGAAATTCTGAGCCGGAAACTGTAGCCTAGAAGACAAGCTTCATCCTGGAAGATCTGTAGAGCTTGATGAGAATGTCCTGCAAACCCTGGTGGAACAAAATCCCATCATAACCGTTGAGGAACTAGCAGAGAAGCTTGGATTTGGTCATTCAACCAATCATCAACACCTGTGTGCCATTGGAAAAGTCAGCAAATTGGGTTAATGGGTTCCTCACAAACTTTCCAAGTCTAATTGCATGCAAAGAATGAACATGTGCTCTCCTTTGCTGTCACATCTCACAAATGAACCTTTTTTGGACTGAATAGTGACTGGTGATGAGAATTGGGTTCTCTATAAAAATGTCAAGTGTCAAAGACAGTGGGTAGGGAAAGGAGAAACACCAGCACCCCAGGCCAAAGGTCTTCACCCATATAAGGTGTTGTTATCTGTCTGCTGGGATATGAAAGGTTTAGTCCACTTTGAAGTTTTAAACCCAAACCAAATGATAACAAAGGAGATCTACTGTGAGCAGCTTGAGCAGCTTAAGTCAATGCTAGAAGAAAAACAACCATCTTTGGTTTCAAGGTTTTCTTCCATCAGCATAATGCTTTGCCACATACAGCGAGGATGACATTCCAAAGGCTAGAGCAGTTTCAATGGGAAATGATGCCCCACCCACCATAGTCACTGGACACTGCCCCATCTGATTATCATTTATTTCACAGTCTTCAAAACAGAAAAAATATGAGGTCAGAACAATACTGGAGAAGTATTTTTCATTATGGACAAGTGGATTTTGACTGCCAGATAGATGGATGTGCATTTTAGATTAAAAAAGAACTTTATCTTAATTTTGAAAAATAAAAAAAACCCACATTATTTATGGGATGACCCTATATATATATATAAGAAACAAGTTTACAATAATAGTCCCAAGTTATGAAATAGTTATTACAGAAGATTAACATCACGTTGAGACTAGATATTTTACACATATTTAGATATATCTAATATCTATCTTTTGTGAAAATTGCAAGTGAATGGAATAAATATTTCCATAAGTCATGAAAAAATAAACAAACAATCTTTCAAATTGCAGCGGCCAAAAGTTAAGAGTCACTTAGAGAAAATGAACTGCTAATCAAGGAATTTGTTGTTTAGAAGATTGTTAATGGGCTAACAGTTACTGTTTATGATCCTACATTATTGGCACATTCAACTGTCGACATGGCAGCTTGTGAGAGATGACCGATGTCCTGTGATGAAAAACATAGGATTGTGTGCCTTCACCAAGAGGGTAAGTCAAATTCTGTGATAGTGACTCATGTAGGAAGGTCTAAAAGTGTTGTGCAACAAATTGTAGCTCATTTTAAGTCATCAGGATTGACAGACGCTAAACCCAAAACTGGTAGACCTTGTGAAACTTCACAAAGACAGGATCGTATTATGGTTAGAATGTCACTGAAGGATAGGTTTAAGAGTGCTGCTGAGATATCCCGTGAGTTTAGCTCCACTTCCCATGTCAGCGTATCGTGCAAAATAGTTTCTCGGAGGTTACGAGGTTCTGGGTTGCTTGCTCGGGCACCAGCAAAGAAACCTCTGATCTCCAAGAAGAATCAAAGAGCCCATCTTCATTTTGCTCACAAACATGTCATTTGGACAGAAGTATGGCAGACATAAAATGTGTGTGTGTGTATATCTAACTATCTAGCTATACACACACACACACACACACACACACACACACACACACACACACACACACACACATATATATATATAATTGCTGCATTGGACATCTGCAATGGCTCCTTTACTGTCTCAGTTATAACCTTGGAGTCCTAGCAAACCATTACACCACTTACCTAATCATTTAGATCACCTGTGAACTAAACCCCCATACTTTATATATATATATATATATATATATATATATATAGATATATATATATATATATCCCAGTAAGATTGCTAATGGCTATCCTTAGTATAGAGGCTAGAACAATGGTTCAAAGTTCAAAAAATCAAATGGGAATTTCAATGGTTAATTAGCCCAAACAGCAAAACTAATATCTTTATTATGTATATACATCACAACAAGAATTTTTAACAAGAACAAAATGAAACCAAATTGCGTCAAATCAGTTGGTACCTTCAAATGTTAATCATACGCAAAAAAGAAACAACATAATAAATTATGACATACCGTGTATCAAACTTAAGGTGAAGGAACAACATAAACACAAATAACAAACAATGACTGACTACATAAGAGGATGACCCAATGATATAATCAGATATGAAAAATCAATACTGTTCAACAAACACAAACAACTAAAAGTATAAAGACAAATAAGCAAAAGATGTAAGAATATACACTAAATAATTGCTATATATATTGCTGTCAATACATTATTTTTAAGATAGTGTGTTGGTAGGGGTAAAAGGGTAAAGAACCCCCTCAATCATAAATGACCATGGGATTGCACATAGAAAGTTCCTCTCCAAGGCACAAGTCTGGGTAAGGTTGCTTATGGAAGACCAGCAGTTGCCCATGCATACCAGCCTCCCCTCTCTACACCACTGATGTTATCCAAGGGAAAGACAAACGCTGATACAGCTTGGCACCAATGACATCCTAACTCATTTCTACAGTTGAGTGAACTGGAGCAATGTGAAATAAAGTATCTTTCTCAAGAACACA
Organism: Octopus bimaculoides; assembly: GCF_046866305.1. NCBI lineage: Eukaryota > Metazoa > Mollusca > Cephalopoda > Octopoda > Octopodidae > Octopus > Octopus bimaculoides. Next base: position 168,513,523 of record NC_142929.1, read on the forward strand.
ACACACAGCCTGGTTCGGGAATCGAACTCACTACCTCATGACTGTGAGCCTGACACTCTAACTACTGAGCAATATAAAATACGTAATGTTGCTAGTCTCTATATCCAGGAGTTCATTTACTGAATCTAGCTTGGTTTCATGCTTATTTATCTCATCTCTCCCTCCCACTATCTTTTCGTATTAGTGTGTTAGTATTAGCATAAAATGCATAATACAAAAAGATAGTGAGGAGGGAAGAGATAAGCAAGAAAGCAAGCTGGATTTAGTAAATGAACTCCTAGATAGAGAGAGCAGCAACAAAAACACACCTCCTTGGGTTTGGTTTTATTATTTTGTTGCCAAATTACACTGAACGAGAATTTTGCATTTTGGCTGAATACTCCTGAGAATAATTCGGAATCATGTTCTTTGGTATCATCATCATCACAATTATGTAGCTATAATAGAGTTATGTATGTAATACTAAAAAACAAATCTCTCAAGTAGCAGAGTGCTGAACTAAATACTTTTATACTATTTCATCTCTCTAGATCAGGCATGGGAAACCTTTTTCGAGAAGCAGGCTGCATGAAACATGGCTCTTATCTTTCCAGGGTTAAATGATATCAAGCATATACTGAAATCAATTCGATCACTTATATCCATCTTCTATGAATTTGTGATGCATCAATGTAAGAAATCCATATTTCAAAGAGAACATTCATGCAAGATGTCTTGTTTCTGCAACACTACGTACCTCAGCAGACATCAGTTCTTACTTGACCATATTTCTGTTTTCTTTACCTTTCACCTTGCTCTGATTGGCATGTAGCAGTGCAGCAAATACAGAACAATTTTATACAAAACACAACACTTCAGGCAACTATCAGAATGAGATGAGAGAACTTTCACTTGATGGAGACAAGATGTGTTTGAAATAGCAACCAAATCTTACAAAAACGACACCCTGTCATCCTTAAAAAAGAACGACACATTGCCTCATGCACACACACACACACACAGACACACACACACATACAGCTTTAAAAAATATGATCAGAGCTGACTTGGGGTAAACAATTGCCATTGGAAAGATGATGCCCATTTTTACTTTTACAACAAATAACAATAAAAAAGAAAAAAAAGTCTGGATGCCACTCACATCAAACTCTTTTAATATATCCAATATACTTTAAAAAAAAAACACAACAAAAAGAACTATAATTGAAATAATAGAGTGATTGGCTGTTTGTAACTTAATCAGGGATGCAAACAAGTGATACTGTTACCAACCTAGTCTTGCATTACCTTACATCAAAACAAACATTCATTAACTCAGGTATGGACTGTATACATAAGTTATTATGTAACAAAATTACTGTGTATTATTCTATCAGTCTGAGAGAGAGAGAGAGAGAGAGAGAGAGAGAGAGAGAGAGAGTTCACTAGTGGAACAACCAGTAGATTATTTTACAATAAGTGAAAGAACAGAAAATACTGTCTTTAAAAAACAAATGTTATGGTAAAGATATTAACAGGGAGTTTAGAAAGGGTAATTAGTTTAGGGATACCATGGGAGAGGTAAATTAACATATCTATTATCACAAAGACATCAGCTTTGTCACAAATATAGAATCAGATTACATGAGGGATATAGTCTAGACCAGAGATTCTCAATCTTTTTTGTCCCATGCCCCATTCAAGTTTCCAATAAAAACATGCCCCCCACCAAGAAAGTATATAACACAGATATATATTCAAAATATTGTGAGTTTTATTCACTTGTAACTTACTTACACCACTTTCTGAAGTTCAAAGTTAATTTATTAAGAATATTTTCTAAATGACATAGAAGCTAGAAATCATTCAAAGAATTCCAAAAGTACTTTTAAAAATTATGACTTTCACTCTACCCACACCTTCCATCATGATGCTTGTGTAACGAAAGATGGCATTAGATTTGTTCATATTCAATTTATTTCCTATTATCATCATTCTTTACTACTAGCCATCACCCACTCTATTAACATCTGCCACTTTGGATTACAATCATTCATCTGTACTGCTATCCACCACTTATTACCTCAAATCATCCTTATTGCTATGCTTTAATTCTTTACTTTCTCATTTTCTTTTTCTCTCTCCCTCCCTCTGTCTGTTTTTCATACACATAACTCTCACCTTTATCACTCTTTGTTGGCATACATCTCTTTCCCTCACTTCCATTACTCTCGCTTTCATTATTCTGTTTCACCCCTATCACAGCACACATGCTGTTTTCCTATTCAATTTCCTTATCAACAACCAACATATATCTGCCTCTCTCTTTCATTACTTCATCCCTCAGCAATCTCTCTTTTCTAGAACTCTGCCATAATACTCATATTCTTAAAAGGCAATCATTACACCCAACTTCATGTGGATGTTTTGTTAGAACAATAAATACTGCATTATTTACCTACAGAGGACCTCTCATATGCACACATGGGACATAAAAGCAGTCCTGTTTATATTGTTGGCAGATGCGAATCATCTGCTAAGGGCACCAGAACTGCCAGATCATGTAATTTTGACCTACCTGGTCTCTTCAGTGGCAGTCATCCAGTAGCTGCATAACAACTAAATCTCAATGTCAATGATATATAAAACTGTTGTGTCGTTTCAGGCACTGATGTTACAAACAGCCAGCAAGCTTATTAAAAAATAATTAATAGTAACAGATGCAGTATTAATACCAAAAGGCAATCTTTGTATCCAACTTAACATGGATGTTTTGTTAGAACACTGAAAACTGCATTATTTCCCATGCGAGGACCTCTCATATGGATGCATGGTGCATAAGAGCAGTCTTTTTTTTAGAAATAATACATTTCTAAATCTCTCAGAGAGATTTATGAAGTAGTGATACGATGAAGTAGTTGTATGCTGTCAACTTAATGTGACAGTCCCCTGAAGGGAATAATACTGCTGTTGGTCAGACCTAGGAAGCTGCACCGCTTCCTGTCGGCCTCGACACATTTCCTGTGTCCTTATGTTTACAAGGGGGAGACAAGACTCAGAAACATGTCTCTGGATGTAGGCTTAGCTGGGTGGAGGTGCTTGTCTCCCCCTTGTAAACATAAGGACACAGGAAATGTGTCAAGGCCGACAGGAAGCGGTGCAGCTTCCTAGGTTTAACCAACAGTAGTATTATTCCCTTCAGGAGACTGTCACATTAAGTTGACAGCATACAACTACTTCAAAAGGAGTCTTATTTATATTGTTGGCAGATGAGAATCATCTGCTACAGGAACTAGAACTGCCAAGTTACATGATTTTGTCTTTCTTTTCTCACCCGCTTTCCCTGGTTCTCTTTCAGTCAGCAAGCATTTTTCCTGTTCAATCTCTTGGTCACATTTACTTTGAAGAGACAGTGACAATATAGAGAAAAGAGGATATTAGTTTTCCAAGTGACAAAGCAACCTCTCAAGTGCCGGAGTCATGATAAACTGCATTCTATATACACGATAATGTGGTTGGTGAGCAGAGACAATGTTAGAAAGAGAAGACTCTTCAGTTTTTGCTGAGGACATGGCAGCTTCTCTGGTGATGTGATAAAATACTCTCAGTACACTCTGTAAAGTTGCAGGCACTAGGAAAAAGTATCCTAAAAAGCATGACAAAATGGAATCTACAAGTGAGACGTGGTCCTCAGACTCATCCAGGAGGGCAATAACTCCATATAAGAACTGACTCAGACAACCAGTCCAACCTATGCCAGCATGAAAAATGGACATAAAGTGATATTGCTGTTAACCAGAGAGAAATATTATGTAGAAATATTAGGAAGTAGTTCAGAAGAAATCAAAGCATGAAATAGTCATAAATTTTAAAATAATTATACAAGAGAAATTCTACCGGAAAGAAAGAACTAATGTACATTGCTTTCAGACACTGGACAGACAAATTATACAACATTGTTAGAATACCAATCCTTCACTAGTCTTAAGTCCTATCTATTGACAGACCTGATCCATTAATCTCCTTAACAAGTCAAAGAAAAATATGCAACATGCCTGTGTCAATCACATGCTGTATTATTTAATGGTCTCCGGCCAGGCTGGTGTGTCATCTTCAAGTCAATTAGTAGTTATTGCAGTCTGGTATTTTTTTTTTATCATTCTCTAGTGAATGGTTAAGTTATCCTCAGACATAAACACAACTCAACACACCATTTTCACTTATATGGTATGCACAAACATATACATTATTTTTATACACACACACACACACGACAGGCTCCTGCACACTTTCTTTCTGTTAAATTCTACTCTGAAACATTGGTCAACCCAAATTTACAGCAGAACACATGTGTCCAAGGTACCACGCACTGGCAATATATGACAGAAATCTTTATCATTGTTCTTCAGTTATTTGTTTCTTTTTAAGTTAAATGTAGAAACATGCATATTTTAATGAATTATACAGCATTCAAAAATAATTATAGAATACATTAGTGATTAAAATGAAGTTAGTAATTTGTTGCAAACACTAATCAGACATGGCCACACAATTAAGATTAACTAGAAAACAAAATGATACCCCATCTAGCAGGTAGTGAACTATACAGGTCATTATACATCAGGGTGCAAGATCTCTAATAGATTTATATATATAAGGCAAATAAGTAAATGGGAATGAATTATGTAAAATATTAATGTGTAGTTATAATTTCACTTCACAATCACATAGTATTAAGTTCAGTCCCATTGTGTGACACCTTGAGCAAGTGTCTTTGGTTATTGCTTCAGATTGAGTGATGCCTTATTAGTGGAATCAGTAGGTGGAAACTGCTGTGTGTGTGTGTGTGTGTGTGTGTGTGTGTGTGTGTGTGTGTGTGTGTGTGTGTGTGCGCGTGTATTTAAGTCCAAGCTGTCAGTACTGTTTTTTGCATGAGATTGTTTGAGTGTAAAAAATATACGGTGTTGTCTTGTTTAGATTCCTGGGGACAATAATGTCTCATTAGCTCTGCATACTTGAGCCACACTTGCAAAACAAAAAAAAAAGGGTTGTCAATGACAAGAGCATTCTGCCTTAAAAACTCTGTTTCAAACAAGTACCCATCCAACCAACACCAGCCTAGAAAAATATACATAAAATGAATAGTGTGTGTGTGCGTACACATGCACATAAATAAGCATATCGTGCATGTAGATGTATGGATGCATACACACAATTTACACAATGGAAATAAATTTACTATTACAATAAATTCTAAATTCTCTATAAGATATATCAATTTAATATTTACTAATAAAATTATCAACTAGAACATTTAATTAACATTAAAAAAACAAAACTGAAAGGAAAGAGAAACTATATTCAAGACATTGATTTAATTCCAAGATGATATATTTCTAAACAAGTCTTATCTCTTCAAAGATAAGCTTGATAACCATTCCACATATAACCTATCAAAATTCCAAGCAGAAGTAATTTAGAATAAACACACAGTGTCATAAGTTCATCAGCTGTACTATAATACCTAAATAACTTCAACAGTAATGAACTGAATGCTATGAACTTTCCAGATGACTTACTGGAAGTAGTAAGCTAGTTCTATAAATATAACAATATTAATGGACATATATAAAACACATACACAATTAGACAGCTTCTAGTTTGTAGTTGTTTATGGCCTTAGCTGAAGATGCATCAAATTTCTTATCAATCATATTGGTTTTCTTGAACCAATCAATTTTGATTGGCTTACGGGTAAAGATCATCAATTTGTGGAAATTTTCAGCAGCTTCACTGAAAAGAGTGAAGCATTTATGCAACACAGGAAGTAACAAGTCAGCAATTAACAAACCCTGTTGCCTGGCTGAAGAAAAAAGATTGTAGTGTCAGAAGTCATTTCCAGCAGTAGGATGAATATTTTAGATCCCTTTGAATGGTTCTTGTCATTTGACATGCAACAAGGTGCTGTCCTGTCATGGTTCATTCTTTCCAACCATTGGGCTACATAGAGATGAAGCTCAAAAAAGACCATATGAAAATGCAAACACTAAAAGGAAAATATCTTACAAAAGAGACAATTAAAGAAATTTTTTTTAAAAATAAGCTTTTACAAGAAATCACTAGAAATGTATCCCTTATAAAAATACATCATATCTTGTCAAAGATTAGATATAAGTAGGTTAAACAGAGAAAAAGCGAAAAAATAGGTGAATGCTGGCTTCAAAATTTGAGACCTTATCTATATATATATATTTTTTTTTATGGCAGAGTTTGATTACATCTGAATAAACATCAGAGAATATACTGGAAGAAATTCTATGTGAAATCAGTTCATCTCTACTCACCATCAACAGTTTCTATCTTATACCCATTAAACTATCTTTGCTGTGACTCTTCTAACTTTGATATTGCACATGAAACAAGTTATTTCTAACATGCAATTATCCCCAATCAGAGGATTCAGCAATTAAATTTCCCATATTTCAAAAAACCCAACATATAAATCAATTTTGCAATCAAACAATAAACAATGCGAAAAAAAAAAAAAAAAAATGAAAGAAAGGAAGAAAGTAGTTTTGAAACAACTGTACTAAAAACTCAAAATTACAAGCTGCATTAGGATTGCTCACAAAAAAAGAAATATATATATCATCAACATTATCATCAGCATCATCATGGTTACCATTACCATGGTATTTTTATTAACATCAAAAATTCATACTGGCATGAAATGGCCATAAGTGTAGTGATAAATAAGAACTTCACACTGCAATCATATGATTTAAGTTTGATCTCACTGCATATCTTCAGTAAGTGTCTTCTACCATAACCTCAAGTCAATAAAAATCTTTTGAGTGAAATTTGGTACACAAAAACTGTGAGAAAACCTATTGGATGGACTCAGTTCATGGGTGGCAACATTCATTGTTGTGTTTAATACCACCATCTAGTTTGTAGGTAAGTCATTCAGGCCAGGTATCCAATCTGCTCATAGGTGTTGTCTTTTTCCCTCTGAATATGCTCAAGAAAACATATATGAAGAATATAATGTTTTATTCTGTTATTTTCTTTTCTTTTTATTCAGATCTAATAACTTCAATCTATTTTCAACTTATTATCCTTTTTTAAGAGCTCAGAATACTAATTTAGTTAGTCCTCTATTCATAAACATTTGAAAATCAGAAGAGGCAATAGCAAACATGCTTCAGTACATTACTAATGTTTTATTAAATCCCAGAGTAATTAATGAGCGCATATATGTGAGTCAATAGCATACCAGGCAACCAAACAAGCAGCTGGCATTTAACATCTTACCACTAGGCAACATTATGTCTGTGGTCAAGAGTCCAGTCAATTTAGTTGGAAATAAGTACTACAGGGCATGAGCAACTCACTCTTCAAATAGCAGTAGCACTGAAGAATGCCACATATTTTGTTACTTTGCAATCCAACTGCTTGTATGGGTATAACTTAGAGGATAAGGCTCCACCAAGCTGACATGCTCCAGATGCACTTCATAAAGATAAAGTATTCAGGTGTATGCTATGACCTAGTGGTTTTAAAAAATCAGCTCAGAGATGCCCCTCTTAGTATGTAGTGTTTCTACATTAGTATTTGATGGAAGGGTTTGTTTTATATAATCTTTGTATTAATTACAATTCTGGATCCTTGCATCACAAAGTCTCCATGTTTGAACAATAACTCACCAGGTTTTTAAAAGCAGCAATTTTACCTCTGCTACTGACCACAACAAACTCAACACATTTACTCAGTAAGCATCAGTCATTCAAATTACATATCTGTATATGTGTAATCAGTTCTGCATAGATATGCCACCTAATTTTGACGCCCAATACCATTCTCCACCCACTTATCATCAACTCTTAAAGAATCAATTATTGTACATACAATGTGCCACTTTCAAATTCATTATTTTTCAATTACTACAAAAAATTCAATATTGACTGTAAAATTTCTTACATAATATCATACTGTATTGAAACAAGATATTCTAAGTTCATAATTTCAAACATAAATCCTACATTTAACCAAATGTTAAGGTGAGGAACAAACTCTGCAGTTAAGGGCCAAGATTTTATTAGTAGGAACACAGTACAAGTCATTCAAAAGATCCCATCTCCAGTATGTGACAGTACTATTAATAATTAAAATGTTTAATTAATTGTTTGTGAACTGTGTCAGTTGCCTGAGAATTTAACTGAATGAGAAAATCAGAGAAATGACATTTACAATTATAAAAAGAAAAGAAGAAAAAAAAAACAGGACTTTCCACTGTAATTAACTGTTTATCTTTATTTTTCAGAGCTATGTAGTGTATTATGATATATATATGTTCATGAAGTAATAATACTTCATCTAATAAGATCATATAATATTGTAGTAGTAACTTAGAGTGCATAATTTCTCACGGAATTCTAAAGGAGTGTAATATTTATTACTTTGGCACACTCTCACTTTTCTTTCTTTTCCTTTCTCTTACTCAGTATTATGGCTGGATGCCTGTCACCAACCACTGTAACTTAATTCCACTTTATAGTATAGGACAAAATGATATAAATATTTATGAACTCTAGTTTAGTTAAAATATGTCTGTGACAGATCTTAACTTCTAAAGACAAATTCACTGCAGTTGCCATGGAGCAAAAATTCTCTCATAGTAAAAGGTGCAAAGGCACCACATCTGCCCAGTGCTTCCCTCTATTGGATTCCCAAATGGCTGTTTCTGGCTCTTTAGCCTTCCTCAATGAGAGGTGTTTTTACACCTTTTACCATAAGATAGAATTTTTTCTTCATGGTAACTGCCTTTAGAAGTTAAAATATGTTACAAACATATCTTAACTAAACTAAAGTTTGTTTATTCCTAATCACTGCTTGGCACTGACGCTGTTATATAAATAGTTACATATCACAAGTAATATTTTCAGATGATCAAGTACCTGTTTCAGACACCAAAGTGAACTAAAGCAATGCAGAATAAAGTGATCTTGTAAAGACAATTTGGGGATGTTACCCAAAAAGACTGACATCACAAAGGAAAGGAGAAATTTATCTGAAAGATAAAGACAAATTTCACATGCAGGCACATGTAGATCAAGATTAAACCAACTGTATCCATATACATTTTGAAGGGTCTAAGAACTGTTAACATTTTTACAACTACCATATGTTCACTTTTGAACTATTGTTTAGAGAAAGGGACCTTAATGGGTTAGGGATCAGTGCTTGAAGTTTATTAAATTATATATATCTTCTATTTCAAATGATTTTTTTTTTAAATAACAATTTATTATGAATTAATTGTTAATACTACTGCTATTGTTATTATTGGGACTCCATTTTTTTCATTGTATATATTTTTATAACATGAGAATGAAGAGAATGTAAGTGAATTCTGTTGGATTTTTTTTTTCTTTTTTGCAAACAGCTTTATTTTGATTCTCTAATTATAAATCATTAAAAACAGGGCCCTGTATTGTTCTTAAATGTTTCATCACAAAACTAAAAACATAATGTTGAACAACTTTTTAAAATTAATTCTTTTGCCCAACAATGGAATTTTATCATGTGGAAACAGAGCTTAGTGATGGTTCTACAGTAAAGAAGATGAAACCATCTTTTATGAGAAACAAAAAAAAAAAAGATGGTGTTATTTAAAATTCTGTAAAAAAATCTATATCTCAATAGACACAGAAAAGTATATATATTCTCTAAAAAGTTCAGCCTTGTCTTGTCAAGCACAAAGAAAAAAAAAACAGGATTATAACACAAATTAGTCATAAGAATTATACAAATGAAAACTTCTAAGTCGTTACTAAATAGTTGTCTTTCGTTTTCTTCTCATAATAAAAATGACTTACTTAGAAACAGAACTTTTTTTTTTATAATGGGAAATGAATTGGTGAATTGAATTATTGTACAAAATCTGCCCAAAAAGAAACCAGATATTTTAAAAACTAAAGTTAATGTTTAATTTACAATTAAATCAGATTTGTCTTCTTCAAAATGGTTTCTTCCACTGTTGACACATGGATCCTAATGTTTGTTTTGGAATGACTCCTGGAATACATTTTCAGAAGCAGTGTGCAGTTCCTAGAGTAAATTTTCTTTGATCTGCTGTCTAAATCGGTGACCTTTCAGGGCAGATTTCAACTTCAGAACCAGAAACAAATCCACAGAGGTCAGATCTGGACAGTATGGCAGCTAAAGGATAAGTGTAATCTAATGCTTTACTAAATAGTCATGAATAAGGAATGACACATGAACAGGTGCATTATCATGGTGTAGCATCCAGGTTTTGACAGTCCTTGTCTTACCTCTCTTCCTTAGTCTTTCTCAAACACCTCAAGGGTGAACAACATATGCCAATCAAAAATGGAAAAAAATAGGCACCACCACCTTCACATTTGACTGATACTGAATACTTTTTTAGGCTGTGGCAAGCATGATTCAAACCATAATGACAATTGTTTTTGATTTTAATAACATAGCTATACACCAACATTTTGTTACCTGTTATGACAGTTTTCAAGAAGTTTTCAACAGCATTTGAATGATCAAACAACTCCTGACTGACTGTGACTCATTTATTGTTGTATTCACAAATTTTGTGACAGCATGATGCAACTTCAATTTGTCCTTTAAATCTATAAGTTGTGAATTTTTTTCAGATGCCAATTATTTTGGAATTTTCATTCAAAGAGTGTCAAGTAATGATTTCCATGGATAGATCACAACACAATTTCAAAATGTAATCATAGTCCACTGTCATAGAAGGTTGTCCAAATTTGGGATTGACTTTGGTGGGTATTCCTCCCAATTTGAAACATTGCTACCACTCAGCACATTGTTCAAACAATCTAGCCCATAAGCTTACTACAACAGTAGAAAATTCATCATCATTATCATTTAACGTCCATTTTCCATGCTGGCATGGGTTGGACAGTTTGACAGGAGCTGGCTAGGCAGAAGACTGCACCAGGCTTCACTGCATGTTTTGGTATGGTTTTTATGGCTGGATGCCCTTCCCAATGCCAATTACTCCACAGAGTGGACTGAGTGCTTTTTATGTGGCACCAGCACTGGTGAGGTCTATTTTGGCATGTTTTTGCAGCTGGGTACCCTTCCAAATGCTTACCATTTTACAGTGTGGACTGGATGTTTTTACATGGCACCAGCACTGGTGGGGTCACCAAGTAACTTGCAAGACTTGGTGACCCCACCCAAAAATTTCAGAATTTGAAACATAGCATCATTGAAACATGTTTCTCTTCCAAATTCTTTATTATCTAATTTGCAACAAATCGCCAAGTGCATTATACATATGTTCATACTAGCACACATAGTTCCATAGCAAACCGACATTGCATGGTGTGGGTCACCCATTCACAGCACTGCTATCACAAGCATACTACACCAAAGTTTATCTTGGTAGGAACTGAACTCAAAATACAAAGAAATTCCACAAGAAAGTCTATCCAATGCCCTAACAATTCTGTTTAACCACTATCCTTCAATAATTATAATAACAATTGTTTCAAATTTAGGCACAAAGACAGCAATTTTTGAGGAGACAATAACAGTTGATTACATTGATCCCAGTACTAAACTAGCACTTTATTTTTTTTAACCCCAGAAGAATGAAAGGCAAAGTTAACCTTCATGGAATTTGAACTCAGAATACAAAAAGCTGGAACTTATACTGAAAAACATTTTTATATGACTAACAATTCTGGCAATCCACCATTCTAATAATAATTTCCAACATAGGTACAAATCCTCAAATTTAGAGATAAGGGTACAGTCAAACCGATCCTATTACATGAGTAATGCCTTATTTTGATGACCCCAAAAAATGAAGATAAAGCTGTACTTTATGCAATCTTAACTCAAAATGTAAAAACACATAATTAAATACTGCAAAGCATTTGCAGATGAGAGTAGTGGTGTTATCTTCATATGCACCATATTAGTTTTGTGAGAGAGGACAGAAGTTGTAGAGTTAAATAACTCAACTCCAATATGGTACTGGCATTTATCTTCTTGACCATGATGGAAGTGATGGAATATGTTTCAATGTGTTGTATTTTTTTCTAGCGACCTCTAAAAAAAAGAAAGCAAAGGCACATTTTATTTGAGATTATACCAAGTCTACAAAACTTTAAATAATTTTCTTTAGTAAAATGAATGTTGCCCTCTATTCAAAGTTGTCAAATATCCAAGCATACAGAGTAATCATCTTGCAGATTGTTTTACATTCAGAGAACTACATGGGAAAACTTAAACCAGTTTTTCAATTGACAGATGGCCAATATTAAAGATCTCTGCAGAGTCACTGGAGAACCAGCTAAGCAGCTGACATGTCAGTGGTTCATGTTCTGGCAACATCCAGGCAGAGTGCTCCTAGCAAAAACAACATTCAGAAACTGAATCATAAAAATACTTCATTTGCTTGCTCAGAACTTTTTAAGGACATTTGCTCAACCTGTGTACTTTCTGTTCCTTTTCTTTTTTTACGTTATTGGGCCCATACTATCATACTAAACAATTTCTTGACCTTTCCACCTCAAAACTGCAACACTTAGAAGCTCTCACAATCCTCACATTTTTCCCAACATACATCTATGTGAACAAGTTTAAGCTGGATATATACTACCTGGACTTTTACAACAACAACAGTAATAGACTAGTATTCTAAACAGGGAAAATACTGTCTCTAAACTTTCTAATGCATGAAACACTGGGAAATAAGCTCCAGTGCACAGCAGTAGTTTCTGGCAACAGTAAGTAAGAAAAAGAAAGAATGCAACAATGAAGAAATTGTAACACTTCCAGAAAATTTTCAGATAACCATTTCCTGGTCAGACTAATTTCAGTGTATCTGATGTCAGCCAAGACAGCAATAGATAATTTAAAGTAACAGAAACAAATAAAATGTTTTCTTAAAAAATGTTGAAAACAGCAAACCCTAATGCAGACAGGAGCAGTTCTCCTTTGAGACAGAGTGTCCCATCAATATCACAAGATGTTTTTTAGTATGGATTGTCATCAAGATGTCTTCGTGAATTTCTTGAGTACAGAAATGAATGGGAAATGTGTTAGCTAAGTAGTTAGTAAAGACTGCTAAACTACACACACACACATACACACACATGAACACATACACACACACACATGCATATACACATACATATGCACATTCTCAAAGTTCAGCTCTCTCTTAATGACTCAAATCAGGATAAATTAATAAAAAAAACATGACATGAAAATTAACTATATTATCTGAAATAGTTCTTTATCCCACCCATAGATCGTCATCAACAACAACAAAAATGGTGGCAGAAGCAGAGAGTTCTGTGTTCACTTTACTCTCAACTTCTCTTTGCAAACAAAATATGCCTGAATTATCTAAATATCCAGTATCTAAAAAGTAATACACATTTTCTAAGCCACTTTGTCAATTAACAACAAAAAAAGATTTATAATCACACACACACACACACACACACATATAATAAAATGGAAGATGTGTGTGTGTACAGGCCTTTTTCTTGATCCCCCTTAAAATAAATATTTTTCATCCATTTTTGTTCATGCTGGCAACATACATCACTTATGTTCCAGAGATGGTCACAGATTCTTCAAATTTTCCACATGAGTAATGCTGCCCCAAGGGGACGAAAACACATTCTTATAGGTAAATAACAAATACCAACAGTCATTGCTTCAAGGTTCATTACTCTTAACGATGTAGTTATGCTTCTCTCACTACGTCACCTACTATAGTTTTTACAATGTCCATTCACTGCAAACCGCAGATATTTGCATATTAGCACTTCCTTGAGGCAGCCATGCAATTTATATCAACATTCAATTTTTTAAATGCCTTCAGAAATTAATCCATATTATATATATTCTCTGCTTTTACTCATACGAAGTTGTGACAGTTATACAGTTTTTACAATCCCCATTTAATGCAAACTACCAATATTTGCACATTAGCAAAGGGATGTTCTTACACCTACAAATGCAGCTGTCACCATTCTTAACTACAACTTACTTAGTAAGCTACCTTCTTAAGAATGCTGTTACAGATCAGTTGACACTGTTACCGACCTCAATCAGGTTACACTTTCCAACAGAATTTCTCAACTCTCAACATCTTCCAGGACTCCCTCCTCATGAACTTCACTTAAAAGTCTCAATTGCTCTGTCATCCTCCTATGCAATTTAAATGCATCTACACTGAGCAATGGAACTCACCTTGTAGTCAAACAAATGATGGACCACGTTGATGAAGTCCAAATTATCACGGGACATGGTAAAAATGATAATGTTTTTGTTCCAAAAATTCTGCTAACCCCTACCATATGCAGAGACTGACCAGTCCTTCAGGTGGTTGGCTGTCAAACAGTCCAACCCATGCCAGTATGGAAAACAGATGTTAAATGATTATATATATATGCAGCTTCTATGGTGAAGTATGCATTGAAATTTCTGTAACTTGTAGACCAGTACATGCATGTCTGTGTGTGTGAATGTATTTACAAGTATGAAGTTACACACATTATGGTAAAGTTTCTGATTTCATACAAGCATACTATGATTTTCAAACACATACACACAGTGTATATATATATATATATATATATATATATATATATCCAGAAATATATAAGAGTTACAGAATGGAGTAGATAAGATCTGGGCTACATATTTTTCATAGTGAGCAAAACCTCAGAAGTGGCAAATATCCACATGAGGTGTACACCACAGGCTACTCTTCAGACAAAGGATATCTTTATTAAATGAAAGTTTACATTATCACAAGGAGGTACATGTTAACACTTGTGCCGGTGGCATGTGAACAAAACATTGGACTGACTCCTGTGCAGGTGATACATAAAAAACACCATTTGAGTGTGGCCATTGCCAGTACCACCAGACTGGCCCTCGTGCTGGTGGCACGTAAAAAGCACCCACTACACTCTCGGAGTGGTTGGTGTTAGGAAGGGCATCCAGCTGTAGAAACTCTGCCAAATCAGATTGGAGTCTGGTGCAGCCATCCGCTTCGCCAGTCCCCAGTCAAATCATCCAACCCATGCTAGCATGGAAAGCGGACGTTAAATGATGATGATGATGATGATGATATATATATATATTCAAAGCTGAGCTCCCTTCTATTGCAACTCTTAGTTTTATACTTCTACTGGAGAGAGTGAGAGATGCAATAAAGTAAATGAGCAAATAAAATTGGATATTTGAAAGATGAAGACCAGGAAATATATTTTCCCAAAAACTGAATTCTGCTAATAGATATTAAAAAAAGAAAAATGGAAAATTTTACACAACAGGAAATGTAGTTTGTAAATGATATTGTGCTTGAAAGAAGGAGAGACAAAGACATATAGAGACAAAACAGTAGACAAATATGGAGACAAAAAACAAACAGTGAAAGGAAAGCAAGGGTTACAAGTTCCCTTCCCAAAGAGTATGCCTACATGAATGAATGCTTAATTATGATTTTTAAAAATATTATCTCATTTATTATTCTTTTTCTTTTACCATGTCACTAGAGACTTGGATTTTAGTTTAACTTGTACCACATTCCTAATAACATCTGTTAATTCTTTTCACACCTTTATTGACATGAAGATATTGCATGAGGAATCATCTGGATCAATTTTTAGTAGATACTAAATTTTAAGCATTGCATAAAACAATCTATTTTAATACATATATCATTATTTTATTGGTTAGTCAAGAGGAAAAGCAGTGTTCATTACCATTTTTGAGGTCTTTAAGAGAGATGGGTGGAGGTTAGACTAAATATCCTGAAACCAAAGACTTGCCAAGGATCAGATGATGATATTAAATCAGATGGATTGCTTTTACAACTCAAGTAGGCCATGGCAGAATTTGAACTCAGAATGCAAAGAGCTGGAAGAAATACAAGGCATTCTGTCCTTTCTGAAGATGAAGATTGTAATTTTGAGATGTAGCTATTTGTATGTGAAAGAATGCAGTAATGGTAGCAGCAGTTTGATGCTTTTTTAAACAATAACTATAATAATTCTTTCTAACTGACATTGCCAGATTATGGTGGAGAAAGGATATAGTCGATTCAACCAACTCTAGTACTAGACTAGTACTTATTTTATTGGCTCCAAAAGGATGAAAGGTTAAGTTGATCTCAGTGTAATTTAAGCTCAGAATGTAAAAGAACATAACTAAATACCACAAGGCATTTTGTCTAATTTTCAACTGATTCTGCCAGCCATTTCTCTTAGTCATATTTGTACTTTATTAAATATAGCTGTATGATAATAAGGGAGATGGTGGATTGATTTCTTTTGAATGTTAATCATAATAATAATGGTTTCAAATTTTGTCACAAGGACAGCCATTTTGGAGGAGGGAATGAGTCGAATACATCAACCCCAGTGTTTCACTGGTATTTAATTTATCAACCCTGAAAGGATGAAAAGCTAAGTTGACCTCAGCAGAATTTGAACTCAGAACTTGAAGACAGACAAAATACCACTAAGCACTTCACCTGGCGTGCTAACGATTCTGCCAGCTTGTTGCTTTATAATCATAATAAATGATAGACTGACATCTAACTTAAACAAAGTTCATACATTTTGGGGGTGAAAACAGCCAATTTGATCACTCCTAATACTATAGGGGAAAGACTAACTCATGTTGTTGAGATTTAAATCCAGAATGCAAAGGGACATAACTACACACCACAAGGTATTTTGTTCAATACGCAACTGATTCTGCTAGCCACTGCACTTCAGGACAATAGTTTCTGATTAAGGTACATGGCCTAAAATTTTAAAGAGAAGAGGTTAGTTGAAACCATCAACCCCACTATTTGACTGGTATTTTACTCCATCGACCCTGGAGGGATGAAAGACAAAATAATGACAATACTAATTATTACAGACACTCTTGGAGTGGTTAGCATTAGGAAAGGCATCCAGCTGTAGAAACCTTGCCAGATCAGATTGGAGCCTGGTGCAGCCTCCTGGCTTGCCAGTCCTCAGTCAAACCGTCCAACCCATGCCAGCATGGAAAACGGACGTTAAACGATGATGATGATGATGAAAAATATATTTGAAATATTTATGATGGAATGTTAATAATCATGTTTTTGTTATATTATATTTAGTTTCCAGCTTCAGTTAGGAACTGAAACTGGATTGCAGACTTGGTTTCTTTAAATAAATCAGAGATTCATTGCCATACAATGAATTAATGACTGGCCTGTTTTACTGAATGCCAGATGGATGAAATACAAAGCTTATCCCAGTAGGATGTGAATCAACAATAAAATATATACATGAAGTTAGGAGTAATGTGTTTGTTTTTCTTTGTCATTCATTCTACAATCTCAGTCATGTTGCTATTATTTTAGTTTCATTACCAGCATAATATATCCACATATGTATCATCATCATCATCATCATTATCGTGAAGTAAACACTGCTGTATCAGAAACTTATCGCAATAACATCAGTACAATACCAAACAGATAAGACAGTGGAAATGGAGTGACCTAAGAACATTATGTACATATATTCAAAACTCATGCATGCATGCACACACAATATTAACAATAATTTTTAACATAGACTCAAAGTCAGAAATTTGGGGGTTAGAAGGTTGATTAAGTCAATCCCAGTACTTGACTGATACTTTATTTTATCAACTTGAGATGGAAGAAAAGCAAAGTTGATCTTAGCAGGATTTGAACTCAAAACAAATACTGCAAGGCACTTTTTCTGATGTGCTAAGGATTGTGAGAAACAACTTCTTTATTTGAAACTCAATGAACAAGGAGACGAAAAACTAAGTTAACTAATAGGTGCATTCATGATTGTGTAGTTACCAAGTTTGTTTCACAACCACATGGTTCACAGGTTTGATTCCTCTTCATGGCACCTTGTACAAATGTCTTTAACCATAGCCTCAGATTATAAGTGGAAAGAAAGGCAGAAATTGTATGAGAGGTCATAGTATATGCTCATATGCAAATAACTTTCACCAATGAATATCAGCAAACGATGTACATATCAGCAACAATACAAGTAAACTGGAGCTTTCAGACAAAAACCTTTAATTATTTCTTTCATTGCGTTGCAAACCAGCCTATTTTACTGAATGTTACAATGACAGAAACAGAGCTTTTTCCAGTAGGATTTGAATCAGTAATAAAATATTTTCATAATGTTAGGAACAAGGTGTTTGTTGTTCTCTTTCAACGATTCTGCAACCACATTCAATGTTTCTATGATTTAACTTTCATTCCCAGTGTTATATATCGGCACTTATATCATTATTATATTATATATCTACTCTTCACAGCTGCATGGGGTGGATGGATCATAAAAGACTGAATTAGTCCTTATCTGGAGTCACTACCTTCTTAAGCTAGTTAGTGACAAAGTCACACTTGATTGCACCAGTTTTGGTATGGTTTCTATAACTGGATATACTTCCTGTCACCAACAACTTCACAGAGTGTACTGAGTGCATTTTATTGTGGCACCAGCACTGGAGAGCCTGCCTTGTTCCCAACAAGACTAAAGAGTTATTTGTATCCTACACTGTTTTCATTCATTTATCAATATAAGGTCATTTTATTCCTGGTAAACAGAAAAGAGAGTGCTGTGAGAGCAAAAGAAAGAGGGCAACAGAGAATAATAAGAGAACCAAAAGGTAAAGGAGGAGAAAGTGAAGGAAGAGAAAGTGATGGCTAACAATACAGAAGGGGTAATGCTAAGGGGAGAGTGAATGTATATGGACTGATTCAATGCTATCCCTCAACAGACAGGCATTCAATATCTATCTGTGTGTGTGTGTGTGTGTGTGTGTGTGTGTGTGTGTGTGTGTGTGAATGTATTCATACATACACAAGTACACAGAATAAGTGCTGTAAAAATAAAACAAAGCAGGTTGGCATCAAGAAGGGAATCCAGCTATAAACATAGCCTCAAAAAGTCTGGCCTAAACCCATGCTAGCATGGAGAAGTGGACTTAATATTGATGATGGTGATGATATATATATATGATGGAATCTCCTATAAAAGACGTGCTCAACAACCAGCACAAATAATTTGTTTATAGTGATCAAATGTATGTGCCATACATTAGATCACTCCCTCCATCAAATTGACATTATCTGAACAGGTGCATGGGGTATCACATATCAGGTGTCAAAGTGATTGAAGAACAATGTGAGATGAAGCTTTTTGCACAAAAACACAATGCACCACCTGGTCTAAGAATTGAAACCATGATTTCACAATTGTGCAAGTGCAACACTCTAACCACTATCATCATCATTATCGTTTAACGTCTGCTTTCCATGCTGGCATGGGTTGGACAGTCTGACTGAGGACTATCGAGCCAGAAGGCTGCACCAGGCTCCAATCTGATCTGGCAAGGTTTCTACAGCTGGATGCCCTTCCTAACGCCAACCACTCCAAGAGTGTACTGGGTGCTTTTATGTGCCACCGGCACAAGGGCCAGTCAGGTGGTACTGGCAATGGCCACGCTCGTATGGTGTTTTTAATGTGCTACCTGCACAGGAGCCAGTCCAGCGACACTGGCAACGACCTCGCTCGAATGTTGTTTTTCACGCGCCACCAGCACATTCCAGTCAGGCAACACTGGTAATGATCACACTCGGATGGTGCTCTTAACGTTCCACAAGCATGGATGCCAGTCAGGCAGTGCTGTCATCGGCCATGTCAGCAAATTTGATTTCAATTTCACTTGCCTCAACAGGTCTTCACAAGCAGAGTTTAGTGTCCAATGAAAGAAAGGTACATATTAGTGGGCTGGTTACACCACTGGCATAGGCAATGGGTTATGGTCTCACTTGGCTTGCCAGGTCTTCTCAAGGACAGCATATTTCCAAAGGTCTCGGTCACTTGTCATTGCCTCAGTGAGGCCTTATGTTTGAAAGTCGTGCTTCACCACCTCATCCCAGGTCTTCCTGGGTCTACCTCTTCTATTGGTACCCTCAGCCTCTAGGGTGTGGCACTTTTTCACACAGCTATCCTCATCCATTCTCAGCACATGACCATACCAGTGCAGTCGTCTCTCTTGCACACCACATCTGATACTTCTTAGGTCCAACTTTTCTCTCAAGGCACTTACACTCTGTTGTGCATGCACACTGACATTACACATCCAGTGAAGGTTATATATATATTGATGATGTATTTTTTATTCTCTCTCGGGTTCCTTTCTGTTGAAGAGCTTGTTGTTTACACACCTGTCTTCGTCTTTTGTAAATTTCAACTATATACATATTTATATATATAGTATATCTATCTATCTATCTATATATATATATATATATATATATATATATATATATATATATATATATATATATATATATAGTATCTATATATCTATATATATCTATAGATATAGTCAATTAAAAAAAAACACAGAGAAAAAGAAATGAACAAACGTTTGATGCAGCACAAGCAATGTTTCAATAAGACACTCAGAGAAGGAAAAGAGTAGAAGTGTTATGTTTTAAGCATAACTCATCATTATCAGTTTATCGAGAATTCACGCAAGGCAGAGGTTAAATAAAAGAGCAGAGTCTATTGCTCTTTTCTCTCTCAAATCGGCATATATAATGTCTAATACTTTTTACATTGAAAAATCTCAACACATAATGCATCCTTTTCGAATTTTACAGTAAACTAAAGTGTCTCTTTGAGTAAATTTGTTTTTATTTTTGGATCTATGTTAAAAACGTGATCAACTACTTTGGAAAACAGTTGCACTCATAGAAAGCAAGCATTTTTAAAGCAAGGCCAGATGGCCCTATTTTATAAATGCAAAGACACCTACCTAGAGATGGAAAAGAAAAATAAATGAATAAAATGAATAAATTGTAACATGTGAAAAGAATTTGAGTAGACAGTGAATAAAATAAAGCTGCTCAAGACAAGACGATAAAAGACAAGATAGAGAAAGTAATTTGAGTTAATATAGACCATATATCAAACTAAGTAGGAAATAATGGCTCATTATTCAATGAACTGGAAACAAATTGAAATTCTTTACACAATGCATGTGTGTCGTATAAGCAATGTGCCTGTGTGTTCATATATATCATCATCATCATCATCGTTTAACGTCCGCTTTCCATGCTAGCATGGGTTGGACGATTTGACTGAGGACTGGTGATACCGGATGGCAACACCAGGCTCCAATCTAATTTGGCAGAGTTTCTACAGCTGGATGCCCTTCCTAACGCCAACCACTCAGAGAGTGTAGTGGGTGCTTTTACGTGTCACCCGCACGAAAACGGCCACGCTCAAAATGGTGTCTTTTATGTGCCACCCACACAAGCCAGTCCAGGGGCACTGGCAACGATCTCGCTCGAAAATCCTACGGGAGCCAGTCAGGCAGTACTGGCAACGGCCAAGCTCAAAATGGTGCATCTCATGTGCCACCCGCACAAGAACCAGTCCAGGGGCAATGGCAACGATCTTACTTGGCTTGCCGGGTCTTCTCACGCACAGCACATTTCCAAAGGTCTCGGTCAGTAGTCATCGCCTCGGTGAGGCCCAATGTACGAAGGTCTTGCCTCACCACCTCAGCCCAGGTCTTCCTGGGCCTACCTCTTCCACGGGTTCCCTCAACTGTTAGGGTGTGGCACTTTTTCACGCAGCTATCCTCATCCATTCTCACCACATGTCCATACCAGCGCAATCGTCTCTCTTGCACACCACAACTGATGCTTCTAATGTTCAGCTTTTCTCTCAAGATACTTACACTCTGACGGGTATTCACATTGACATTACACATCCAGCGGAGCATATATATATATATATACATATATATATATATATATATATATATATATATATAGAGAGAGAGAGAGAGAGGTGGGGAGATAGTTCAGCAGATGGTAAAAGTATTATAGTTGCAGCATGTAGTAACTATGTATGTATGCAACTCCCACTGGTTTGGCAAGAACATTAAAGAAAGTGGCAGGCTTCGTTGGTCAACATATTTAAACATTCTTTCTAGTAAGTTCAACGTTGCTTTACACCGCCATAGGAAACAATAGCATCAGAAAATGTCAGTCATCATGATCTCAGGTCAACAGTTAAGAGAAAAGAATGCCTTCACAGCATATGCTGTGTACAAATTAACATAAATTTCCTTTTTATCTCTCTCTCTCTCTCTTTCAATATTTTAAAGCAAAGATTTTTTTATAATCATTTAATAATAATAGCTAGACTTTTTTTTTTATCAGATATAAATATGAATATGTATAGCTTTTATTAACAATGCACTTAAAAAAAAAAGAGTCATTCTTTGGTGGAAACTAAATAATGCATCTCTTGATGGCTGGGCAAGCAACTATAAAGATTTTCTTTTGAATTCAACTGTTTACAAATACATATTAAATGAAAAGATATATGCTCACTTGCACACAGACAGAAATAACTGTGTTTGTGTGTATATGATATATTCTTTTTAGGAAAGACATTAGTGCAGCTTCTTATTACTGCCATCTTATAATTTTCAAGTTTTCTTTTATTTATACATATATATATGAACACACACTAGCATGTGTGTGTGTGTGTGTGTGTGTGTGTGTGTATCAAGGAAAACTGGGTGCAGTAGTGGCTATGTGGTAAGTAGCTTGCTTACCAATCACATGGTTCCTGGTTCAGTTCCACTGCATGGCACCTTGGGCAGGTGTCTTCTACTATAGCCTTCAGCCGACCAAAGCCTTGTGAGTGGATTTGGTAGACGGAAACTGAAAGAAGCCCATCGTGTGTGTATGTATGTGTGTGTATGTGTGTATGTATATATATATATATATATATATATATATATATATATATATATATATATATATATATATATGAATATGTATGTGTATATGTGTCTGAGTTTGTCCCCACCAACATTGCTTGACAACTGATTTTAATGTGTTTACGTCCCCGTAACTTAGCAGTTCGGCAGTGAAAAAGTCTTTAACGTTTTGAGCCTACGCTCTTCATGTGTAGTGGCTAGCAATCTGTCATGGCAAATGCCAGATATACATATATATAAAAGTACATACTTATGTCTGTAAACGTGTATAATGTGTGCATATATATATGTGCTTATATGTTTATACACACACACACACACACACACACACACACATATATTATACAGTTAGTGTAAGATGAAGTTTGTATTATAGCTTAAGAGATGTAGTTAATGTAGCATAGCCAATGAAAAGTAAGTTGATTTTACATCAAAGAGAGGAACAGAATAATGAAGCAAACCAACACAGCCTCCTGCAATTAGATGGAGCAAATGCAGCTGTTTGCTTTTAGGGATATATTTTAGGGATATATTTTATGGGAATGGGCACCCAATGCTTAGTACTTTACACATTTGCATTTTGAAATAGTGTTTGCATAGAGTTGTTGCCTGCATGACCTTGTAGGTAAATTTGAAATTCACTTCCAAATGTTATTTCACTCTTTTCTTTTTGTAACATTGTTACATAAACATCAGGTGGTTTCCATTGAGATAAAAGTATTGTATAAAGACTAAAAATGAACGTGTCTAGCTGACATAGAAAGATTTAAATTATGCTAGAACTGGAAAGGTACTTGCTTTTATCAGTTCTTAATGGATAAAAAAGAAAGTCAACTTTGGCAGGATACAAACTCAGAAAATATAAAGATGTAATTGAATACCACAGGGCATTTTGTCTGCCCATCAACTAGTTATACCATCTATTGCAATAATAATAATGACTATAATGATGATTTTGTTTATTAGTCACAAGAGCCCAAGAAATTAAGGAAAATTCCAGGCAAAAAAAAAAAAAAAAAAAAAAACAAATACACGCTTTACAGTGAGTATAAAGAAATGTTTAAAACAAAATGACATAAAAAATTTCCCCAACGATAATGGGGTGCCCAGGGTAATTCAGGTGGAAATCTCACATAAAAGTCTGGGTTACTTTGTCACATCTAAATCACTAAAAGTACTTTCTCTGTTTCCTTCCTCCCACTTAGAGAAGCATACTTAGAGTAAGCCAATTCAGCCTTGCCAGTCTCACCTCTCTTACCCACCTTTTATAAAATGCACTAGAAAGCAGCACGTCCTTCTCTTTCTTCACTTTTCTTGTCAAGTGGTACTAGAAGAAGTTGAGTGTTTGGTCAGTGAGAAAAATGCTGGTCCTCAAGCTTTTCAAATGAGTCCACCACACCACTTTTCTTTGTTTGTTTTTTTTTTTTGTTTTTTTTTGTTTTTTTTTTTGCTATTCTCACCAAGGAGAGGAAGACTAGCCACCCTTCCCTGCCAAAGGAGGGTGGTATGTTGATTTTTCACTACAGACTCAGCTGATAGCTGGATTTGTTCTACATGTAATAGCAGCTGTTTGACACAAGCCCATAACTAGTAGTGCATGGACACTAAACAAGAGCAAATTGTCAACCTCGATGCATTTTGGACAGATTTAGCTGTTGGCACATTCATGCCTATAGAGCTTGTCTTAAACAGATAATGCTCCTATTAGCAGAGAGTGTGAACGAGACCAGTTGTTTATATCCTTCACTAACCCTCCAAGAATGTAGGAGTTGTTTTATTGCTGCTGATGGCATTGTCCAGCTAGTATAGTACTAGGAGCACCTAACAGCATCCTAAATACCAACGCCCAACCTTGGTTGGAGCTGCTGAAAAGATGTATTATACAAATGGAGCCCAACTAGTTTCCCTTCATTTTTGTTATCATCACTGCCACAGCAGTTCAGATATTTCTGTTGGTGTGTCAGCCTCAGTGCATACATGTGTATTATCAATGACAGCATCCTGAGATCACAACAGAGTGGGTATTGGTAGCAGATGAATTTCCTGACCAGCAGAATGTGTCTTCCATAAGAAGTGGAAAAGCGGTCATACAGTAATACTACTGAGGTGGTGCAAATGTTGGCGATTTCTGTCCAACCTTTCAGGGAAAATTTCTTCTAAGCCCGTTTCCAAGTAAGAATGCTTAACCTATTTACAACTGCTTTCCATTTCTTATCTACCTGAAGGTCTAGTCCAAGCCAGGTCCAGAAAATTTTAACCAGGCCCTTGGTCCAGCAACAAAAATCAGCTTTGGTTGACATGGATTTGCCTCTCTCCATGCCAAGTTTCAAGACTACAGACTTATCCCAGTTGATGTGTGCTCTTGTGCACTGCTGGACTTCATTAGTACTTTATTTTATTGATACAAGGTTCTATGAGCATGGAAAATTGTGAAGCACTCTGTGAAATACCATAAAGCATTTTCTGGTTCTTTATTGTGTAAGCATACAGGTTAACACTTAAAATACAAATGAGAGTATATAGCAATGTTTATGACTTTCCCAAAAGACATTAGCAACCAGTGCAAGAAACTGTGTTCTGAATTTGATTTGCAAACCACAGTATAGTGGGGAAATTCAGCAGTAAGCAAGCACAGAGTAAAAGCCCAAAACTCCAAAGATGTACAAAACTTTCTGATATACCAAATCTATTCCACTTCACCTCTTCTCTCCAGGTTTGAAATCAAACCGAAAAGATAATCTTTTAAGCAATGTTGAGAGAGCAAACGAATCAAGGCAAGTTAATCTATATGACACTGAATTGATAAATAAACAGCAAGCTGCTTCTGAGATATTTTATCTGAATTTACAGTGAAATAGGATAGGAATGTTTCAAATTTAGATATAACTATCTTTCATTTCTAATGAGACACGATAACTGTGTCTTGCACAGGTTCAACATTCGTTCTTAAATATTTGTCACAATATCAGTCATGTGGAGGTATGAGTGGAGAAGTTGCTGTTATTTAGCCTAGGTCAGCCATGATCAAGCAAAGATATGATCAAAGGTATTCCAGCTTTCACTTTCTCATTTTATTTATCAAGGACTACAATATTTCATCTATCTTTCCTCCTTTTTTAAGATAGCAGAGTGTGATTTGAAGAAATTTGGTTGCTATTTTTAGCAAGTCAAGCAACCATATAGAGGCTCCCTCAGTGAAGTTTTCTGCATTTCTGAACATGTATCATTTGGACATGGGTTTTATATACTTTACTGAATTGGTGCCTAAATATGTTTCTTGCAATGCATTGTGACAGTGAGTTATGGACAAAGAGGGAAGTAAGTGATGGAAAGAATGAGAGTATACACAGCAAGTGAAGTTTGTGGTTTGTCACTAGAAGGGTCTCTTATTCACTGAGAATTAATACGTAATTTGGTGGTTTCAAGTGCTGAAACTGAATCCTCAAAAATTTACATACATAATTACATTATGTTAGAAAATAAAGTTGGACTTTGAGATGCAACTTTTCTAAGGAATATTGAAATAAATTTGTTAATCTGACCCTTCTAAATACTGGTACATTCAAACAATCATTATACATTGGCAGGTTAGTAATAATGTACATGAATATGAATCAAATTGAAAATAAAAAACAAATGTTGTTGCTATGCTATCAAATTAAGTAGTGATTTTGTTTTGAGAGGGTATGTTGGTGAAAGAACATAAGAATAGTATTTATATCAACAAACCTAAAAGAGCAGATATCAAAATCATTGACAGAACTAATATTTGGAAATAAAAACACTTCCTAGATTAACTCCTTACTCTCTCAACAAGATTCAAAACCCTAGATATCAATATTGATTTCTTGAAGCTAAACAGAACAATTTTGATGACTGTGATATAACCAATTGAATAACTGCCAGTATATTACTGCCATTAAAAATTTGGCTTCACTTTGTGTTTAGTCAAAAGAAACAAATGTTAAGAAGAAGCATCCAGCTATAAAACCACAAGTTCTAACAATTTAATTATATATTTTTCAAATTGTTTGATGTATGAGGGCTTGAAGGCATGTGTACACACATGCACATATCAGTGAATATACACCAAAGTAAGCATATTACCAAATATGTATGCCTGTACATATCAGCATGCATGTATACATATATATGCATGTATACATATATATGCATGTATACATATATATGCATGTATACATATATATGCATGTCACATGTGGGTATGAATGTAAGTAAGTACATACGTGTGTGTGTGTGTGTGTGTGTGTGTGTGTGTGTGTGCACATTCCTGTGTGTATATTCTATAAAGTATATTGATGCTCAAGTTAAATATTTTCTGTGACTCATCCAGAAGAGAATTTTCTTTGAAATGAAGGGAAAAAGAATTGCTGAGACCTGAACAGCAGTTGTCAGCAAGGTAGGGGTAGCATCTGATTTGTGATAAGGAAAACAACAAAAACCCTCAGGAGAAGAATTAAGAGCAAATCAAGAAGAAAAACAAAATAATCATGACATGGAAGAAAACAAACATGAAAACTACAAAATATAAAAAAAAAAGATTTAAAATTTACCAGAATAACCTTTCAATCAAATACAGATTCTAATAAAGTATAGAAACAGCTATTATAGACAAAACACAAAACAGTGTATCCTTTAAAAGTGACCAAGAATCTAAAAAAAATTATTCCATATTTATTTACAAAGACAAACAATATATGAATAAATGAGAGCAAAAAATAAAAAGCAAAATGCAAATATAATAGATTTGTTTAATATGAGTGCAATAAAGAACTCTATAATAAACAGAACTGAATAAACAATGAGCAGAATTTATTAGGATGGGCTTGTGTATTTATGAACTACAATAAAGGAAATAGAGACTAAATTGAAAACAAATATGACACCAATTCCCCGGAGAGGGATGTTTCTCTTTGATCATAACATTATTGGCAGTCTGTAAATAGATTTGAATTTACTAAAAAACTGAATACCAATAGAGATAAGAAGCCAGCTGTTTTGTAATATTTGATGAATGAGAGATTGTGTGAGTGAGAGAGAAAAAGTTAGGTAGAGAGAGAGAGATAGGAAGTATGTGTGTGTTTGATTGTGTGAGTTTGTGAGTGCATGAGTGTGTGAGCACATGTGTTTATCTGCATCTGTGCAAAAGTTATTGAGGAATATTTGTGTATTCAACATGATAATATTCGCTAAATCATTTTCTTTTCAGCATTGCAGAACTATTGTTTTCGAAATAGTATATGTCTTGCAATGTCTAAAGTTTAATATAATAAGCTACAAAACCAAACAGGATATTTGCAAAAGCTTTAGTTAAATGCAACTACACTTTATTCTCCTATTACAATGAGCAAGCTGTTAAGTGGTTGCTCAAAGAGCTAAAACTAGCAGAGTGACCTATTTCAAATCCCACCCTACACTCTAACAAAATAAAGAATATAAGGGGTAATGCTGTCCAAGAGTATAAGGGGTAATGCTGAATCTAAAAAAAAAGACAAAATGATTACTATTGGAATGCCTTCAGAGGTTTCCTTGATCAGAGTTGACCTTGAACTAAACAATACACACACACGCACACACACACATGTATACACTCAAACACATTTTGCATACATTTTACCAAGATAATGAGTTTATGTAAGTATGGTTCCCTGGTTAATAGAGAACATAATCAGCTAAGGGATCACTGCAGTTAAATACTGGTTTATAATCAGTGTAGCAAAATCAGCTTCAGTGATGTCTAAGATGAGCTTGTATACAGTGTTATTAGTGAAAAAAGGACCCCTTCTAGATCTGTTTTAGACCTATAAAAGGTTATATAAAATGTACTGTACATTTAAACTGTAGGTTTCATTTTACATGTGACTGCACTTTCCATCATAAAAATATGGTACCAGTACTAATTGAATCAAAATAAAAATTAGATCCCACTGATCAACTACAAGTCAACTACTGATATCTAGTGGATCAACTATTGATATCTCTAATAAAGCAAAATCAGCTAAGGAAGGAAAAAATGAAGTTTTACAGTGATGCTGTAATTTTATATAATTTTTTCTGTATATTTTCCCAATTGTTGTAGTCAACAAGTGAATTACAAATGTATATTTCCTTCTATCTCAGGTATGCATCTGGGTTTTGTTAGGTCTCTAGCTCTCTTAACAACAAATAAACCTTCACACTTAATTCAAACACTACAATCTTATGTAAAGAGGACACCACACATCACTCCTTGTCCACCTTTCCAACACAATTGTTATACACACTTCATGCATGCCTTACATCTATGAAAAGACCAGCTAGAAACAGAAGCTAGATTTCACTCAAAATATACCCTGCCATCTTAGGAAGAATATATCAGACAATGTAGTCCCAGATATGAACGACCAAAATATTCACTCACAAATTTTACAAATGCTAAGCCACACAATCTCTTCTGAACAAACATAGTTGCTACCACCTCTCTCTCATATATCTGTGCGTGTGTGTGTGTGTGTGTATATATATATATATATATATATATAGAGAGAGAGAGAGAGATAGATAGATAGCTAGATAGATAGATAAATCATAGTCATGGCTAATGCCAGTGTTGCGTAAGTGGCACTCATACTAGTGGCATGTAAAAAGCACCCTTCGAATGTTGGACCTCACAAAGGAAGTGGTAGGTGACCGAGACCTTTGGTGATATACCATGCTTGAAAAGACCTGTCAAGCCAAATGAGATCGTAGTTGTGGTCACTGCTGGTGTTATATAACTAGCACCCATGCTGGTGGCATATAAAAAGTACCAACTACACTCTTGGAGTGGTTGGCATTAGCAAGGGCATCCAGCTATAGAAACCATGTCTAATCAGATTGGAACCTGGTACAGTTCCCCAGCTTACCAGTCAAACCATCCAACCTATGCCAGCATGGAAAATGGATGTTAAATGATGATATGTGTGTGTGCATTATATCATATTTATGTAGATAGATAGATAGATATATGTGTGTGTGTGCATAATATATAAAGATATTCTGTTATTTTGGTTCAGTCATTTGACTGAGACCATGCTGGAGCACCACTTTTAGTTGAGCAAATCAACCCCAGGACTTATTCGTTGTAAGCCTAGTACTTATTCTATCAGCCTCTTTGGCCAAACCACTAAGTTATGGGGACATAAACACACCAGCATCTGTTGTCAAGTGATGTTGGCGGGACAAACACACACACACACACACACACATATATATATATATATATATGATGAGCTTCTTTCAGTTTCTGTCTACAAAATCCACTCATAAAGCTTTGGTTGGCCCAAAGCTATAGTAGAAGACACTTGCTCAAGGTGCCACACAGTGGGACTGAACCCAGAACCATGTGATTGGCAAGCAAGCTATTTACCACACAGCCACTCATATATATATACATATATATATATATATATATATATATATATATATATATATATATAAATCAAAATAAGCAACAAGGATATTCATGCAACTCTATTTAATTGAACAATGCAATCATTACATCAATTTAAAATGCAGAGCAATCCACAGCTGCACAAAGACATATAATTTAATTAAATTAGAACAGATGGACACATTAGTATAATTATACCTAAAAGTCTCCAAGAAGTTAAGGAAATAGACAAAGAACATGTTGTCTCTACTACAACAAAGAAGTTAAATAAATTGTCAAGAAGACTCTGCCTGTCACTGATTTTATTTGTTTTTATAGGGTCAGTTTTAATTTATAGACTAGTTTATCAAACCTTGTCTATCTAAGGCTGAGAGATAGGGGTAGGGCTGAGAGAGCAGACAGAAATCATAGTTGGTATAGTCATAAAAATCATGAGGTTTGGTAAAGGAAAACTTAAAACAAGATGTTGGCTGACAACTTAGGGGGTCACCCACTAGCAGTCCATTGACAATGAAACAGGGGAAGTCTTATTATGTAGTACTATAGTTAAATGTTTTAAAACAATGTTGCTATATTGTATACAGATAAAGTTTATGGCTATTCAGAGGGTTATTAAGAAGAATATATTAACAAAAGGATAGAAATTTATGGATACTTTTGAGTATATACCAAACTTTTACCACAATAGAAGGAGGAAAAAAATTATTCAGAAATAGTTTAATATTTATACATATTGTACACTTAAATACTAACTCATCAGATGGTATCTGTGAATATTGATTAATTGGTATTAACAAAGGAGTATTGAGGTAAAAGAACATTTTAATTATATATTAATAAAGTTATAATCTAAGCAGTTTTTTTTTTTATATGTAATGAATATACCAGTATAATTTTATATAAGCTAGGTATGAATTTATAGAGATACAAAGATTAGCTTTATTTTTATGAATAAATAAAGGCTAATTATAAATTAATAAGGAAATGAAATAAAATAAAATAAAATAATCAATTAGGGCAGAATACCACAGAAATAAAATAGCTTAATTACTAATGCTATGGTAAAATATATTTAGCTTATTAACACCAATAGAGAAGATTTATAGAAAAAGTATAATAATTCAAAATATATTAGACTAAAAATTATATATTTACTCATTTAGCTAATATCAATAAAAGACTGATGTCTGGTATCAGTTAAAGGAATATTTAAGTTATGGAACATTCAAATTTTACACTAATCCTTCTATATATAAACTAAGGGTTATATTATAGGTTTAAGAAGTTATTGTTACTCCTTACATGATATTTATAGTTTCTTGGTGGTACTTGTTTAGAAGGGTTATTCATATAAAGGTCTTTATAAAATACTAAGATCAGGAGGGTAGAGCCATTTAAGAAAGAGATAAATCAAGTAATCTCTAAAGATCATTTCAAACATTTTTGTCTTATTGTACAAAGTTAAAATTCAGGGTAATCAAGAAGATTATTAAGAATGAAATTTTAACAAAAGGATAAAACGTCTATGAATATTATGAGTATATACCAAATTGTTTTTTACCGGAATAGAGGGAGGAAAAGAAAGTTGCAAAGAAAATAGTTTAATATTTATTTACTTATTACCTATCTAAAATATTAACTTATTTTATGGTTTCTATAAAGACTGATCAATTGGATTTACCTGGTATTTAATAATGGACCAACTGAGGTTAAAAAAACATGTTAATTGTATACTGATTTAATTAAATTGAACTATTTTAAGGAGTATTGAGGGAGAAGGTTTAGTGCCAGGTGATGAGAAGTTAGGGCATGAATAGAGAGGCAGAAATAGGTGCCTTGCTGTAGAGGCGATACATGACCACCTCGGTTGGAGAGAGAGAGAGAGGGGAGGAGATATTGGATAGTTCAGCTATGACAAGGTACTTCTTACTGCCAACTAGACAGTCCTGTTGGGTTTTAAGTTCTGCTTCAATATATCTTTCAATTGTTTTCAAACAAAACATAGCATGCACAGTTATTTGATGGAAAGATATAGTTGGAGTCAATTGGCAATTAAGACCATCATCAGTGTTTTTAATGTATCACATTGTTGGATAACTCTAATTAACATAGGCATTTGTCTCAGGTTATTAGTAGGACATTTTTCTGTTTACCACTAACATTTGATACAGTCCAGTTTCTAACAACTCACCACTATTGTTTGTCTTAATAGTCCCCAACAGGATAAAAAGTCAGAAGAACTTTGATAAACTCTGAACTTGTAATTGTAGGTTATGAAACAAATCAATTTAGTCTGCTTCTTATGAGATAAAGGTGCTAAACCATTATCCACAAGGTCATGATTTCAGATTTGATATAAACCTAAGTAAGGCGTAAACATTAATCACCAGTGTATGTTCCATTATAGCAAAAGCGTTAAATGAAAGGTAGTTGTGAAGTGAACTAATAATCTAAGCTGTAAAAAAACTACAATTCAGTGAACAAATATGTATGTAATAGAAATCCAACTGATGATATTATTATTAAATGAAAGAACCCGAATGGAAAAGAGAAAGAAACAAAAAACTACAACAGTCGTCTTTAACAAGATGTCGAAGTTTAGTAAGATACAATGTGGTTAGCTTCCAAACAACATAGTACATCAATTCATCCAACTAAATCTATCTTTCCATATTAAGAGACAGATTAATATCTCTTTTAAATATCTTAAACAATAAAGGCTTTAATATTTGGTTCTCATTGCAGAAACTGTTGAAAAGCTGAAACAAAAGTTCCAAACCTGAAAGAATTATCTAAGGTCAATATGGCAAAGATTAAAGCACTAGTGAGTAATGAAGAGAACTGTGGAATCTCGACATGTTAGAAGAAAACTGAAGAAAACATGGGAGGAAGAGTCAGATCATAAACAAGATGACAAATGATCAAAGACATATGGTAATAGGTTATATGGCAGTAATAATGTATATAAGCATCAAGAAAAGATCAACGAAATAATTACACACAAATATACACATAAATATATATATATATGTATACACACACACACCTCTGTGAATATTTATAAATCGGATGAATAACTTTCTGAACGCACTTTAGAATGTCAATGACTAAAGGAGGTGTGCCATTGCAGATATGGAAACATTATAGTACAGCAGAACTTAACTGTATAACTGAGCAACCATGTAATCATTCAGCTTGCTAGAAAAAGTAGCCAAATACCAGTCTACCACCTTACAGAAGAGAAGAGATCCATTGGGCAATACAAAAAGATGGGATTGTCACAACAGGGTCAACTTCATTATGGTTTCTGAGGTTAAACAACCGGATGAAAAAAGTTATACTCAGATTTAGAAGTGAGGAAACAGTCAAACTTATTGGGAACATTTATGATAGAGCACAAAAAGGGAATACACAGTGAAACCTGTTAGGGCAAGATATTAACTGGTAACTTGATGATTAGATGTCACAAGTGAAAAAAGGAAAAAAATGACAAAGTAAGCTGGGAGTAGTAATTAAGACAATGTTATAGGTCATCAGACAAAAAAAAAATTCACAAATATTTATATCACTTGAATTCATTCATATTTCAGCAACCATTTAAATATAACCCAAATTTATGATACCCACTATTTTGCAAATAATTCACTAGTAACCTTGGCAAAACTGAAGTCAGTACACAAAATAGATGTCAATAGAAAGAAGAGATTTTCTTTCGTGAATTACATGAATATTCATAGGCAATGTGTGTATGATGGGGAGATTACTTGCTTTTACAGAGAAATTAAGGGTAATGGAAAAAACACTTTTTGCTACTGTCTGAAGCCATTTTGTTTCAGTTATACATCGTTAATGCTCCCTTGGAAAATCATAAATATCCTAACATTTCATTTAACATCTTCTACAAATGTGTCTGTTTAATCAAAATAAATCAGTCTTAGCATAAACAGGATAGAAGATAAAATATCTGCTCCCCAAGTGAGCCAGCGGTATGCTAAAAACTAAACCAAATTTCTCTCAAATCACATTCTACCATCTAAAAAGAAGGATACTTTGACTAATTTAGTGCCAAATATAGAATGTTTCAAAAGAAAAACATGATCGTCATGGGTGAAATGCTTCTGATTGTGAATCCCTTAGATCAGAGATGACCTGGGGGTTAAACAACAGAACTAAAATATAAGAACACACAGACATCCGTTGTTACTCATACACTTGTACACTACTCTAACTCACATCTTTTGAACTACTTATAAATACAGTATGAGTAAAATGTTTAAGTATTTATCTTATAAAGAGATGTCCAAGTTCACTGTTATTGTTATAATAATACTCAGCAAGCTTTATCATCATATGCTACTGAATTTCGTTATCATTCATTTTATATGTGCACATGCTCGTTTATTTTAATTAGGCCTTAATTTTAGAAATTACAGTAGAAATACACTATGTGTACATTACTAATTGTGTGTTTAAAATAGAAATTTATTTCTGTAACTACATTTATTTACATGCCTTTCACTATTCATCCCACATGCTGAAACTTAAAAGCCAATGTTTTCATTCTAACAGGCATCTATTATTTTACTAGTCAAAATTACCACTGTTCCAATATCTTTAAATTCTATTTCACACTAAAATTTACTTTTTATCAATTCTATTCAAGTTTTCCTTTCATTAAAAGCTATTCATAAATTCCTATAACAATATTTTTTTTTTTTTTTTTTCAGTTACGCTACTCACAATAAACTCTCCTGAAATCTTTGAACCCCTTGTTGGACTATTTTCATCTTCTAATTAGAAGTAACCAATATCACTTCAGGCAATTATTTCACCAGTAGTTGAGATTTTCATTATTGCCATGATTACCAAATTTGCAGAGCACTTGCCAAACAAAAATTTTGGTTCTGAAGGCACTGAAACAATCCTAATAACTCCACAGAATTACTGAAAATAATCTGCAATTATTTTGACATTTTGTTAATAGGGATGAATCTACAGAGAAGTGACGGTGGAATCTACATTGTTCAATAAGCGCTTTCAACTTAACCCATTTGTTACCATATATCTTTTGAAATACAGTACCTTTATTTCAATCAATTTTTAAAATTAAAAGTAATCAGTAAAATATCTTTATCATTATTAAGCTGGTGTTTAGAACATAAATTGATATAAAATTCTGATGGAAGGTTTTAATGGAGATCACTTTAAATAAGGAAGTTTCTATCACAGAACCAAAGGTAGTCTCAGGTTGGTTGGTACCAGGAGAGTTAAAAGAATTTTTGTTTTATTAATACTATATAATACTAGCTTGTTAATATTATCAGTAATCAAAATGTAAATTTATGATATTCATTCTTTCTCCCTAATGAAGTTGATTTTTGCCTTTAGTTCCTACTAGATCAATAAAATAAGAAGCACAGGGAATATCAGAAATGCTCTAATAAACACAAGAGTTAAAGGGTCCATTCTTAACTGTTTTCTACAGTGTTTTAACAAATGAGAGGTAAAACTCTCTCTGGGCTTGAGAAGACCTGGCAAGCCAAATGAGACCACAACCGTGGCCTATGCCAGTGCAGCATAACCAGCCCATCTAAGAGTACCCTTCAATCATTAGGCAATAAACTGCGCTTGCGAAGACCTGTTGAGGCAAGGGAAATCGTTGTTGTGGCCGATGACAGTACCGGCAGTGGCATGTTAAAAGCACCATTTGAGCATGATCATTGCCAGTGCCACCTGACTGGCTCCCGTGCCAGTGGCTCATAAAAAAGCACCATTCGAACGTGATTGTTGTCAGTGTCACCTGACTGGCCCTCGTGCCGGTGGCATGTAAAAAGCACCACTACACTCTCGGAGTGGTTGGCGTTAGGAAGGGCATCCAGCTGTAGAGATTTTGCAAGATCAGATTGGAACCTGGTGCAGCCTTCTGGCTCACCAGCCTTCAATCAAACCGTCCAACCTATGCCAGCATGGAAAGCGGACATTAAACGATGATGATGATGTTGATGATGATAATATTAAAGTTTCTGGTGTATTCGGTGTGGGTATATCCTTGCTGTTTGTTAACTTTTTAGCATTTAAACAGTCATATCCAGCCCAAATATTCTACCTGTTTTATGTCTGAACCAGCCAGATCTGACCTCTGATGCTTACCCTACAATGTCATTCTCACAATACCTAATCATATCATCAAGATCTCAAAACTATGAGATTAATTCAAAATAATGTGAACAAATAAGCATTACATTTGACAGAGTAATGTGAATGCTGAAGAATTAAACTACAATATTTTAATCCTACTTCAGCGTATTGAGCACTATCTATTACACTCAATGATGTATTGATGTAAGATACACCCAATGTTGTACTGATGTACACACACATACACACACACATTCACATACAGTCAGATGGAAATAAAGTCTTTCTTCTTTTCTTACATACATACATAATAATTATATGAGGTGTCTACATGGAAATGAAAATACAATAAATAGGTATTCAGTGTAATATTTAAAGAAACAAAGGTTAAAATGAGACAGGAAACAAAGATTATAAAATGATGTAAGGAGCAATAAAGAAAATAGACTGAGAAAAAAAAATAGGGTCAAACAGCTATAAATTGCTTTGAATGTAGGTTAATAAGACAATAATCGTTGTTTTTATTTGCTTTAATCTAAAACGAAAATACATGTAGCTGCCAAACTAAATTTCAATGGAATATATAAAATATACTTTTGGTATTTTAACTGGTAAAGTAGTACTAAATTGGAGGTTTTTATAGTATTTAAGCATAGTGCCTTATATTTTTAGGTTCAAATTCTATTGGATTATCTTTGTTTTTCATTCCACCCAAGTGGTTGTATAAATAACACTGAAATGATGGTGGTGATGGTAGTGGTGGCAGTAATAGATTAACAATCTATATTCATAGGACTGGCTTTGCATCACTGTAACAGATCAACATTAACTTAATGAAATATTGCGGAACTAGTGGAGTTGGTAGTAGAGAGTTGTTTTGGATGCTTTACAGTATATCACATTTGATGATTCACAGTTTTAAGTCCTAATTCCTAACGGGGAAGGAAGGGCAACAAAGTAAAAATCAGTAATTAGCTAAGGTCAATTTCACCAACAATAATCCCTTATCTATAAGTAAAGGGCCCAATGTCTAGTTAAAAAATAAACCCCAAAATTCATTACATAATTATTCTTTTACTTGTTCCAGTCATTTGATTGTGGCCATGCTGGAGCACCGCCTTGGAGGGTTTTAGTTGAACAAATTGACCCCAAGACTTTTTTTTCTTTTTAAGCCTAGTACTTAGTCTATCGGTCTCTAAGTTACAGGGATGTAAACACACCAACATCAGTTATCAAGCAGTGACGACGGGACAAACACAGACACAAAGACACACACACAGATATATACATGCATACATACATACATATATATATATATAAATATATATGATAGGCTTTTTTCAGTTTCTGTCTACCAAATCCACTCACAAAGTTTTGGTCAGCCCAAGGCTATAGTAGAAGACACATGCCCAAGGTGCCATGCAGTGGGACTGGACCCGGAACTATGTGGTTGGGAAGCAGCTTCTTACCATACAGCCATGCCTGTGCCTGTATTGTTACAGATAAGTTATAAAAATACAAGTTAAAG
Source organism: Octopus bimaculoides (assembly GCF_046866305.1). Lineage (NCBI taxonomy): Eukaryota > Metazoa > Mollusca > Cephalopoda > Octopoda > Octopodidae > Octopus > Octopus bimaculoides. Next base: position 168,551,490 of record NC_142929.1, read on the forward strand.
TAACATAATACACAAACATGTATAAATATATGTACATAACACACTCCAGTACTGATTTGTATGTACTGCTGCATATGTAAGTACATAACTTATCAACTGTTTCCTCAGTCCCACCCAATAAGTAAGGAGAATATTAACAGCTTTTGACTTCCTAATACACTAAACATGGTACCTGATGACATTTCTGCCTGATCTTACACACTGAATGTCACTCAGCTTATTAGACAGATGCAAAATAACAATTGCAATACTAAATCTATTAATTGTAATATCATCTCAAGTTACGTCTATGCATTCATTCATATTTTGCACTGGTATTATGATTTTAGAAAAGGAAAACAATCCGAAAATTTGTCAATTCTGGAAGCTTTCCCCCCCCCCCCCCCCGCCCTCCCCACAACTCATAAGAAACCTGTGTGTGCATGAGAGACAGAAAGGAAGAGGAGGAGGAGGAGGAAAAGAGAAACATGCACTTATAAAAACATTCTGATCACATTCCTACAAAAGATTTAGTAACCGTTCTTCATTCCTTGTTTCTTTCTTCTTTTTCTAAGGCAAAGAGCTGACTGAACCTTGAAAAAGATCAAAATTAATATAGATGGAGAGAGGTTTAGCATCCACTCCATCTTTAAAAGAAAAGGGTCGACTTAAAAAATACAAGTGTCACAAACAAGAAGGATTTCTCAGCCACTTAATAGTATAAAACTAGCTCCTTAATGCCTTTTGGGGTTTACAAGATATTTAGATATTATTTTACATTCTGCAGTAGTACACTTTCTTTATGCTATCAGATCATTGGCAAAGTTAAAAATCTTCTCAGTAGGCGACATTTATGATTTCATATATATATAAATGCATAGATGTAACCAAATATGCAATGAATACTGTGAAAGTGAATACGCTTTACTGGTAAGCTACCAGATATAAACCATAAGATTTATTATCTAATATATATATATTAGTAAAATAACACCAACTTTCCAGAGATGGATGGTCTGGAAAGTTGGTCTTATAATCTGCACTAATTTACGAGCCAGAACTTCAAATTCACACAGCCACCCAAGTAGTTTACTGATATCTTGCACAGTACAGCATTAATAAAGTTGTATCAATTATACTAATGTACAAATACCTGTATTCCATTTAATTGCTTAAGGAAATTCAATATTTGATTAATTTAGAATGTGTTGACTATGGTGACCACTCCTGGCTCAGAAAAATTAATAATACAGAAAGGCTTTGGAACCAAAGATTCCTGAAAATTCCAAGAGCTGTAAGTCAGAAGATGGCACCAAGCTTCAATGTCTACTTTGGCATGGTTTCTACAGCTGGATGCCCTTCCTAATGCCAATTGCTTTACAGTGTGTACTAGGTGCATTTTACTTGGCATCAGCACTAGTGAGGTCACCAAGTAACTTGCAAGACGAAGACCCCTAACGGAGAGGGAGAGTGGTACTGAGAGAGGAGGCTTTGTGCCAGATTATGAGGAGTTAAACTATGACAGAGGAACACAAACAGATGTCTTGCTGTAGAGAAGATATATGGCTACCCTAGAGAGAGAGAGAAAATGACGGAGATGTGCTAGGGTGAATAAGCAAGTTCACAAGTGCAAAGGAGAATGGGAGGAAGAGGAGGAGAAAGGGAAGGTAGAGTGGTGAACATAGGTAGATAAGGGGAAAGCAGGATAGCAATGATACAGTTGGCAGGAGAAGGACAGGAGAAAGAGATGACAAAGCAATGTTTGGCTGCAGGAGCAGGTGGGGAGATGCAAGTGTAGTGCATGAAGTGGAGTTTGATTCACTGGAGTGAAGTGAATTAATGTAATGTGTAGGTGAACACAATGCAGAACACTTCCAGAACTTAGTTTTGTTGAGGTGAGTAGGTCTTCTCAAGAATTTCTTATTTCTAGTCATGTCCTCCATGATACTCAACATCTTGAGATCAGCCCGTACTACTTCATTCAATACCTCTTCTACAGATTCCATCCATTTTAAATGATCAGCACTTCTTTATACATCTGTCCTCTTTCATATGCATCAAATGACTAAATTTTTGCATGCAACATCTGATTCCTCATACACCGAACTTTTCTCAAACATATTTGCACTTTAGTGTACACAGACACTGATGATGCACATCCATTGGCCAATACAAGCTTCATTCCTCTTCAGGCCAGTTCTCCTCTCCATTCAGGGCCTATGTCTCACTAACATGGAGCATAGCTGTTTGCACACAAGCATCATAGAATCTTCCTTTCACTCTGTGAGAGAAGCCTTTTTGTTGCCACTAGACGTAATAACTCTCTGGACTTGCTCCATCCTATTCTTATTCCAGTAACTACACTTTCAGAACATCCTCTTCCGCTTCTAATTTGGTCATCTACAACCTCTAGGGAGCCTCCTGTAACATTTGAGAAAATCTCATTTTCAAGTGTCTTTAGTGTTTATTGTTCATGTGCATCTGCCATATACAAAGTCTTTCTCTGTTAACCTACCTGCACTTTTTATGAGTCCATAACTTGTACTACGTGTAGTGAATGGAATTCCTTTTAAAACCTTATCTGCTTTCTTGTTAAATTTAAGGCTCTTTGATTCTAAGTTTTGCTTCCATACCTAGTAATCCTATTTGAATTCTGCTACAGATTCTGCTATAAAAGCAAAGTCATCAGCAAATAGTAGATCTCAGGGGCAGCCAGTCTTAAATTTCTTTGTAGTGACCTGGGCAACTATGATGAATAAGAGGAGACTGAGAGCCAAACCCTGGTGAACTACTACTTGAACACTAAATTCATCACTGTACTCATGGCTGACTCTCACCCTATAAACAGCCCCACTATACATGGTTTTTATAGCTCTAAGCCATTCATCTACTCTTAACTTAGAGACCATCAGATAATAGAGCAAGGGACTCTGTCAAAAGTTTTCTCCACATTGATGAATGCCAAGTACAATAGTTTACTTCAAGCTAGATACTTCTCTGCAGCTGTCTGACAATGAAGATTGCGTTCGTAGTACTCCTCCTTGACACAAAACCAAACTGCATCTTGTCTGGTCTAATTCTGTTTCTAATCATTTGGCTATAACTCTCTCTGTAACTTTCATGGCCTGGTCCAGCAGTTTGATACTTCTGTAACTGTTTGTATCAAGGTAGATGAATATATGTGTGAGAGAGAGAGAGAGAGAGAGAGTTCTGATCAAAAAGTATCAAGATTGGTGCTATAAAAAGAAAACTACAATACATATCAATTTGGTATTTAATCTCCTTCAAAGTAGTCCCAGTGCTACGTAAAATGGCACCTGTGTTGGTGCCACAAACAATTCACCCATGTCAGTGCCATGTACTAAGCACCCATGCAGGTACCACATAAAAGCACCTGTGCTGGTGTCACGTATAAAGCACCCAAGTCAGTGACATGTATAAAGCATCCAATACACTGTTAAATGATTGAAGTTAGGAAGGGCATCCAGCTAAAACAGACAATTGAAGCCTGGTGTAACTCTCTGGCTAGTCAGCTCCTGTCAGACCGTTCAACCTACGCCAGCATGGAAAATGGACATTAAATGATGATGATGATGTTTACATTGATGGAAGCATTCCTGGAACTCCTTTTTCAGGAGAGTCAGCCTTGTCGCATTCTCTTGGATTTCCTCGACCAAAATGTATTGAGACTATTGCTATAGTAATGGAGCTAGAGTACACAGAGTGAAGCTACTTGGCACAGATTGACCTTGAACTATGTTGCACATGCACACTAAGTTATAATGTTCTTGTCCACTTCCATTGTTTACAGCAGTGCTTAGACGATCCCAACCTCTACAGGATTGAAGTAAGCACAAACGAGCTGAAGCAATGTGAAGTTTTCTTCAACTATGGGCATTGTTCATCATGAGCATGTTCCACCTGGTCAGACAGTAAACAAAGAGTACTACAGTGAGATGGTGCGGTGTTTGCAAGATGCTGTGTCAAAAAAGGACAGAATTGCATGCATCTGGTAAGTAGCAACTCCACCATGATAACACACCTGCTCATTCAGTGCAGCTTGTGCAGTAGGTTTTGGCCAAGCACAACATTCCCCAGGTCCAACAACCACCATAATCCCCAGATTTCAGTTTGTGATGTTTTCCTCTTTCCAAATTTCAAATTTCACTTGAAAGGAATGAGATTTCAAGGACATCAAAGAAAGCTAAGAGAATGTGATGAGGCAGCTGCTTTGTATTCCCAAAAAAGAGTTCCAGGAATGCCTCCTTCACTAAAAATGATGCTGAATAAAGTGTGTGACTTCAGAAGGGGATTACTTTGGAGGAGATTAAGTGCCAAATTGATGTTGTAGTTTTCTTTTCAAACACCAGTCCTAATATGTTTTGACCAAACCTCATATTATTGTTGTTGATGTCACAAGAATTAATAGACTTTCAAGAAAATACAAAATGATTCTTTTTTGGAATCAGTTCTCAAAGCATATAAATGCTATAAATAATCTATATATATAAAAATGAGAATGTGTGTGTCTGTCTGTCTGTCTGTCTGTGTGAATCCCTAAAACTCGAGAACTACGCAACCAATTTCATTCAAATTTTACAGATGCCTTACTTAGGGTTCCAGTTGTGTTTTAGTCAAAAAAAATTTTAACTTCTTGCAGAGTTCGAGCCCACAGCAACATATCTCCTCCACTATTTAAGTATTACGTGTCAAAAGTGAAACAAAAACACTCATGTCAAATACTTTCACTTTAAAAATGAAACTATTCTAACTGAAACAATCACATTTCGATACTGTAATGACAGATACTTTCAGAGAGAGAGAGAAAGAGAGAGAGAGAGAGATGTATATGTATACATATAGATGTATATGTACACGTTATTCCACTAACTGAAACAATCACATTTCGATACTGTAATGACAGATACTTTCAGAGAGAGAGAAAGAGATGTATATGTATACATATACATGTATATGTACACGTATATGCATAGATATATATATATAGATATAGATCTATATGCATACATGTATATGTATACACATGTGTAGATGTATATATATATATATATATAGATGTACATGTAATATGTACACATATATACATATATATACATGCATACAGATATCTATACATATATACACCCATCACACACAAACACATGCACACAAACACACACATTAGTCATTTGTTTTCTTATCCAAAACTACGTCAAAAGTACTGAACGGATCTTTATGAAATTTGGAAATTATATTCTATGTATAACGGCCATAACTCCCATGAAAATTCATATATTTTTGATGTTGATGAAATTTTAACCCGAACATAACAGATGAGCATTTGTAATTCAACGGTACAACAGTGTAAGACTACCCTTTCAGATATACTTTCATTGTGATTTCTGCAATGTGGTGCATAAATTGTCAAGTAAATGAGACGCATCTTTGCCTCCACTGATTCACTTGCAAAGTGTTGAGTAAAATTATTTCGTTGCAGACATCCTTTGGGTCTTTTTATTATCACTACGACACACATAGTCCCCAGTTGGTAACATTGATTTCAAGGCCCTCCTAGATGAGAGACTGGCATTCCACTTAATGTCTATGTTCCATGCTGGCATGGATTGGAGAGTTATTAATGTAGAAATATGGTATCGTAGCTACTAACAGTTGAGGGTTGCGTAGTCTAGACGGCGTTTTTAGATTTCATTATTCTCTTTAACCCGGGCAAAGCCGGGTATTTCTGCTAGTAGCATATAAATATTGGGTTGCAAAAATCCTTTTTGGATAGTAAAAGTCAAAGGCTGTTCACTGGACTCATAAACTGTATGTTGTACTCAATACTTTTTCTAGAGTACATAATCTATCTTTACCAGAAGAGTGGTGACAGTAACTTCAAAGTTCTGGCCAGCTAACCTTCATCAGACTGTCTGATGGGTGTTCTTCCTAGACTCTGAAGGAAGACAATGATGAACTTAGGTCACTGATGATAGAATGGGATATGTGGCACATCTGTGATCATGCCCAACAAAAGTGAAAATTGTGAACTGTTGATGATGATGATATAAAACTCTAATGGACCATTAAAGATCAGTACTTAACACTGACTTCATTGTTTTGTAAATGAATATCCTCCTGGATAGGATGTCAGTCTCTTTCATAACGTTTCTTGGTTTCTAGTTACAATTCATGACAGCTAGGTGAACTAATATAATCAAGATTAAGAGCATTGCTACACTGCACAGTTTATTTACTGAATGGAATGCATGCAGTATATTTGCATCTTGAAACTGATGAACTGAGAGTTCAACAATACTTTATATCTCCAGCTATATTGAATACACCACATTGCTGTTTTATATCTTACTATGGAACAAAACAAGGTTTTCTGTTTAGAAGAAAATACATTACTTGTATTTTAGGCTTTCACTATAGTAATCCTTGAAAAACAAAACACCAAAAGTCTCCTTGAATTTTAGTGATTATATTCTTTTTTTCCATACAGTACTGAGTCAATGAAAGAGCTTCTATATATTTTGCACAACTTAGATGCTACAGAAAAACCTCATTAAACAAACTCCTTATTTTAATCCCTTGCATGCTATCACATATGTCAAGGTCTGCACAACCTGAGCTGAGAGATACTAAAAAATAATGTTATTCTTTACAGTACTCTTCCATAGTTAATTATCGCAACTTTAAAAAAAAAATGTACTTCTAAAATAGCTTAAAAGAACTACATTTATAAACATTGGCATAAGTGTTCTGCCCAAAATTCGTGATTCAGTAACCTACTTCCTTGTCACAAGTGCCATGTTCATGTGAGTTTTTAGATCAAGCATTTCCTCTTCTCACACAAATGTAAAATAACAGAATTGTAGTATGATTAGTTTGTGTACATTATGAAATATTACTCTTAATACACACAAAGTATTTTGCTTAATGTCTATAACTCTAGATCTAGATTCTTGCTCACTTCTTAATTATATAGTATTCATATAAAATTATCTTCAGTTCATTAGCAGTTCTGACTGCTATGTAATTTGCTTGAAAATTAGATTTAGTTAAAAAAATAAATCCATACACCAGCAATTCCGCTCCCCCCTCCTCCACTATCGGTTATGACATTTCCTGAGATGTGGAAAAATATGTATTGTATTTATTTATCTATACAGGGTGTGCAACACAAAAACTTCCTATAATTTTATCACCATACTCTGCTGTTAATGTGAAAACAGTACCTTTATGTAGCTCAAGTGTTACTGCTTTCTTAGGTACTGGTGCACATCAAGTGTTTACTTTTGAAAACATCAAGAATACAGAATCTGGGCTGTTGTTTTTTTGTTTTTTTTTTTGCAACACTCACAATACCATTAGGAGTATTTAAAAAGAATTAATCCTCCCCCATATAAAAGAAGCATTAGTTAAAGAAATAATCAAGCTGGGATTATCAAGCGAGACCAACAAACCAATAGTTTATTCTACGTGGTTTTTACTCGTTACTTGGGTTTAGTGTAAAGTGTTTAATGCATTGGTCATGTGATGATAATTATTTTACAATCCTTTTGTCACACATTTCAGTTAAAAGTATAGAAAATTGAATCTATCAATATTTATTTCACAGCTCTTCGATGTTATTCATGCTTAATTACTTTCTGCTAATATTTTCCCATAAACTCTTCAAACAACCTATAAAACAACATTTAACACAAATGAACTGGAGCAATAAATCCTTTTGTTAGAAAGATTTGAGGCAATGTTCTTTTAGGAGTTTTGTTAATATTTCTTCTGCCTGGTTATAATGTCATTTTTGGTTCTATACAAACATTTTTTGAAGAAATAAAGACTTAGTTTTCTTTAAACCAATCCTGAACAGTTTGCATTTTTAGAAGACCAAAGAAGAAAAGAAAACAAATCGCATAAAATAAATTGAATATTAAATGTAGAATGACATTAAATGAAGAAAAAATAAAAGAAAAACACCTTTAACTTGCAAAATAGAAGTGACATAGCTTAGTTCAGAGTGTTTAGGAAAATAGCCTTCAAGAAAGAAAACTGGTTATTGAGAGAGAGAGGGAAAGGGAATGCATATATGTAATTATATATACATATCCATCTATTAACAGGGTGCAGCAGAAAAGTTTCTCATAGGTCTTTTTGTCATACCCTGCCTCTAATAAAATGAGGCAGGTGATAATGGTATCTTAATGCAGCTAATGTTTTAGCATTTGGGCTTTTTTTTTTTTTTCAAGGTACTACCAGGGTTTGGACCAGTGCATACTATGCATTTGCTGGTGAAACATTTATCAAGAGATTCGTACAAGTCCAACAATTTGAGGATCAGTTGCATGAAGTGATCAGTATTGCAAGACTGTGTGAGAGAGAACCAAGATCTTTGTGAGAAGTGTATTCAGAATGATGAAGGCATACTCACCATAGATATGGAAGACAAGAAAGTAGCATGGAAGTGCTATTATGGGAGGCTGCTGAATGTGAAGAATACATAGGATAAAGAGGGGCTACCTTATACTGACCTTACAGAGAGAGAGAGAGAGAGAGAGACCAGTAATTTAAGTTGACAGCAGTATAATAGATAAAGCAATTAAAAACATGAAGAGATGAAAAGCTGCAGGTCCATCAGTGATGGTTGCAAAGATGCTCAAAATATCTGGTAGGGTAGGATACATGATTACCACCTGACTAGTTAATTAAGTTACACAGGAAGGTGCCATACCCAATGATTGACATTTACCTAATTCATCATAGTTTTAATATCCATTTTCCATACTTGCATTGGTCAGATGGATTTCAATGAGGCAGATTTTCTACAGCTGAATGGCTTTCGCATTGCCAGCTGTTTCCAAGCATGGTAGTACTTCACCATAGCTGGAGATGTTTTTACAGAAGATGGGAAACAAAAGGCACTGCTTGCATGACCATGACACACAACTATCACACAAACACACATGCATATGATGGGCTTCTCTCAGCCTCTCTATACCAAATCCACTCACAAGGCTTAGTCTGAAGCTGTTGTAAAAGACACTAGTCCAAGATGCCACAATGACACTGCACCCAAAAACATATAGGAAGCAAGGACAACAGACGTTAAATGATGAGGATGATGATTCTAATGGAATTAAATCTGAGACTTATGCTGGTCACTGCAGCACTCATTTTTGTTTTTACTTTTGGTTAATTCCTTGATTATTCAATCACTATGTTTTAGGTCATTTTCTACAACCTGCTCAGATGACTCTTGGCATATGGAAGTCTTTTTCTTTTTTTAAAAGGTATCCAGGCAGGCTGTGTTGTTGATGATGCCCTTTTTCAAACATGAAACTCCATGCCATGACATTGCAACCACCATGCTTGTGCTCTTGGTGAAATTCTCCTACATGATGTTGGATGTACACTCAGCCATCAAAGCTGGACAAGTTATATTTCAACATATTCATCACAAGATTTGTAACCAAAACTTCTTAAGCTGATTTTTGATAGTAGTGATGTGAATTTGCATGTGGTATTTCTGTCAAATGTTATTCAAAATGTCAGTAGTGGTCATTTTCTTGTTCTCTTTCACAGTTAGTAAATATATTGTTCCATCCTTTCAGTTGTTCTTTAAAGCTGTTTTGCTCAAGACATCAGAATAGTATCCAACTTCAGCTCTGGCTTGTGAAGACCATATCAGATTATGCAATTGGACAACTCTAAATTGCACCCCTTATGGTGAACTTTTTAGCTTAACCATCACAGCAAATCTTAGGATGATATAATCAAATAGTTATTAATAGTTTGTCTTGCATTATTTATATTTGACAGATAATTATCCTCATCTTGTTTGTCGGCTGATATACCCTCCAGCCTTCATCAGGTGTCTTGGGGAAATTTTGAACCTGGGTTCTCATTCCTAAGGGTTTTTTATTTTTTATGTTGTTATTATTATTATTATTATTATTATTAAGGCCACTGCCTGGAATCAAACTTGGAATCTTAGGGTTAGTAGCCCGTGCTCTTAACCACCACACCATGTGCCCATGGTGTAGTGGTTAAGAGCACGGGCTACTAACTCCAAGATTCCGAGTTCGATTCCAGGCAGTGACCTTAATAATAATAATAATGTCAAAAAAAAAAAACCCTTAGGAATGAGAACCCAGGTTCAAAATTCCCCCAAGACACCTGATGAAGGCTGGAGGGTATATCAGCCGAAACGTTGTGTTAACAACAAACAAGATGAGGACAAATATCCGTCAAATATAAATAATGTAAATAATGTACATAATTCCTCATCTCTTAAATATAGAACTGTAGTTTGTCTTAGTATAATATTGAATATTAAAATTAAGATACTTGGCGGTATTAATAGAGGTACTGAATGTACCTCTATGAATGCCTGAAATATCTGTGCAGTTTGGGATTTAATATTCAAGATGTGGAATCCACTAATGACATCAATAGTAATTGTATAATGAGATTTATATAGTCATATTTGGTTGAAATGAAGATCATATAATGCAATCCCAATGTATACTAGGGTCTAATCTCTCTTTCTATCTGACATTTACATAACATTTCTTACACAAACAGAACATTTCTTGCTCAGTCATATACATTAAAGATAAAATACTTTTCTTTAAGCAAACTGATCTTCAAAGATATTACATTCAGTCTTTTGAACATTCAATCTTTTTAGTTTTCTCTCAAATTATAATGTATCTAGGATTACATTATTATCCAATGTGTTTTGCATTTTTTAAATACATATGATGCAATTTAAGGAATATTTGACTGCTATATCTCTCAGGCCAAGTAATGACATTTAAGGTTCCTCTTGCTGACTTTTTTGTTAGGTAAAACTGATTTTGATGCTATTCAAGCTGAAATCATTGAGCGACTGAATAACCACCTCCAATTCTTTTGTCTATTGTTCCTGCTGTACATAAAAGAAACATCATTGAAATAAAATTGACATGATTATATCTGATTTCTCAATTCTTCCCGATCTTCTGTTAATTAAACGTTAATGCTGAGATCATCCAGATCAGTAAGTCTATCCAGCATTTCTTTGGATGTTCACCTGGAAAGCCGACCACTATCTTTTTTGGCCACCAAAACCCAGTAAAGAATTCTGGTCTATACATTCAATTCAAAACAGTTATTCCATGTAAGGAATCTTAAGAACAAGTTATCAGTGTTTTCATTCATTACCATAATCCTTAAGGTCAGTATTGATCCTAAGGACCAACATTTGCTTGACCTTTCATGATATTGCTTTTATGACAATCATAATAAAGTAAGGGGTTTAAAACTGATCATTAATGCACAAATTCTAACAGGAGTTTCAGAGCTGGATTTGTTATTTGCATTAAGATGCATCTATATTCAATATCTAGTGCATCTTAACATGCACTCTTTTACATACACCTAATTTTTCTTTACTTACATACAAGAGAAACTCTCAAGGCACTGGAGCAAACACCTCCTCATGGTCATCAGAAGTTAAGAATAAACTCCCTTTTGTAGTAAATCATCAAATCTAGAGTGTTGCAGTTTTAACCATCTTTATTGTTCTAGATATTTACTGTCAATATCATTCACCAAATGACACTATTACTAATTGGTAGATTTTTCACACTACTGCTGGATATAATGACTACTATAATGACACATACACACAATGGAGAGACAGAGACAGAAAAAGAGAGACACAGAAATTTCTAGTATTTTTCATCAGACTAAAATAATCTATTTTATTGTAGGTTTATAGAAGAACATGAACATGCAATGGAATTTGGACAGTTGTTGATTCAGTATCAAGTCTGTGAAGTTAAGGTGCTAGACCAGTGGTTCCTAACTTGGGGTCCACAAAGGTAGTACTGGGGGTTTGTGAACTAAATACGAAATTTCATATATATATATATATATATATATATATATATATATACTCATAAGATACAGTGTATATTTAAACACATAAGAGGAATACACTCATGGGATTCCTTACGCTAGAAAGAACAGCTAGGTTCTATAACCACAAAATGTGGTTATAGAACCTAGCTGTTCTTTCTAGTGTAAGGAATCCCATGAGTGGATTCCTCTTATGTGTTTAAATATACACTGTATCTTATGAGTAATTCATAGTCTTTGGACTAAATTTGTATGCGCTAGGTCACTGGAATTGAAAATCTTTATTAATTTTCATTTCCCTTCGATATGATTAAGTATATATATATATATATATATATATATATATATATATATATATATATATATATATATATACACACACACACACACACATAAGCATATCAAAAGGGGTCTGTGGGAAAACTCATTGAAATAAAAGGGTTGGGAACCACTGTACCAGACCACAGTGAAACCTTGCACTAACCATTGTAATGTGCTCCTTTTCATAGGAATTTAATTAAAACCATTTGCCAGGTTTAAAAGAAGGCCTGCTTCTTAATTCAATGGTTACTGATCTGAAAAAGTAACAAAGTCGACTTTCTCTAGCAATTTAAATGTAAATCTCTAAAGTTATAAACATCAAAGCACTCATGCTAGCAGAGATAAAATTGAATACAAACTTATCTGAAAGCCATTAAGTTTCATTTATTGTTTCTAACTTTAATACATTTATTTTAGACAGAATACTGATAAAAATACGATCACAGGCATTATATTGTGATACAAAGCAATGTTATTCTGTATGTCTTTGTTAACTATAACTGGAATGAAACAGGTCTACACATATTGTTCTATAGAGAGGCAGCTATATTCTCAGATATTGGGGAACCAAAACCACAAGCCAGTTTTAAACTCCCAGTTGCATTTCTTAAGAGGTTGCTAATACACTTTGGAAACACATCACTATTGTTCCTCCACAAAATAATCTTAGAATTCATCATTTTGTAGGAAGGTCAGCAGGAAGACACTCTAGGGAAACACAATAACAGTATAGATGTTCTGTTAATTAGAAGTGAGTAATAGGGAAATTATTAAATAGTAAATATCTGCTCTCGACAATTCATATAAAACTTCTATGCAAAACCAGCTAATCTAATGCAATTAGTGAATAATGGATGCAAAACAGTGTGCCCCAAAAATAATTAGTCTTTTAAGAAAATTTCTTATTATTAGTGTGCGTGTGTGTGTTTGAGATGTCCAATTTGCAACCATGTGGTTTCAGGTTCGGTTTTTCTATGTAACACCTTTCATCATTGTTCTTGTGTATGGAATTTGAAAGACGATCGCTGTTGAACCCTGTTGGGGGGACCATTACTGTTTTATAAGTGGTAGACAATCTGTTACCCAGTTTAAAGCCACCACCTAGCCCTTGTGTGCCTTTAGCAGAGTCATCTCAGCAGTCATGCCAATTTGTCTGATTTGAGGATACTTTCCTCCGGCTAGCCTTGGAAGCCCTGAGAATGATCATAGACGTTACTCATTCTTCTCTGATTGATCCATAACAAAAAAAAAAAAAATTACCAAGTTTCTAAAGTACAAACTAAATTATCTTTCAACATTAAAGTAACCGTCTTTCAGCCATTGCCAAGTGATTATCATTTTTCTCAATAAGCTCTACAACTATTATTACAAGTTTTATTAGACATTGTAATTTTCTACTAGACATTGCATCTCATATAAGCCAATGAGAGTTCTCTGGCATATATGAAACAGAAAAGCTCACTGGGTGGTAAACATTAATCCTTACATGGCTTAACATCATCACCACTGGGCCTTTGGGTGCCTTTAGCAAAGTCTAGTCAGTTGCAAGCATTCAGCTCAGGTTTGAGGCTAACTTTCCTGCACCAGTCTGAGAGGCCTTGAAATAAAGCCAGAGGCACTGTACTTCTTCCTCTGACTAAGCCATACACATGTCTACAATTTTTTTTTTTTTCCTGTTTTTATAAAAGTTAAAGATTATATGGTAAAATATATATATATATAAACGTTTATGTATTTGTTTTGCAAGATTCTTGATGTGAAAAATGGAGGAAACATGGGACAAACTAAAAATAATACAAATAAAAACTAAAGTGAAGATCAAATAAATAGTGTAAGTGTTTAATCATGCAAAGAAAAAAAATTACTATCACCAAGTATAACAATAGATATATATATAAAACATCACCATTATTTTCATGTCCACTCTTCCAAACTTGCATGCATTAGACAAAACTTGTCAAGACAGATTTTCCATGGTGAGACATTCTTGCTGTCATCAATTCTCACTTCTTTCCAAACAAGGTTATATTTTTTATTAGTCCTTTGAACAATGAACAGCTCAATAGCTGGACATGCTTTTAGGACACTACTTATATGAATGGTGATTTTGTTTACAATCAGTAAAAATCCCTTTCGGTCATGAATGAATAACCATGAGATTGCACCTAGAAAGCTACCCTCCAAGGCACAAGTCTGGGCAAGGTTTTTTTTTTATGGAAAACCAACAGTCACCCATGCATACCAGCCTCCCCTCTCCACGCCACCAATGTTATCCAGAGGAAAAGTAAAGGCTGATGCAGCTTGGCACCAGTGACATTGCAACTCATTTCTACAGCTGAGTGAACTGGAGCAACATGAAATAAAGTGCCTTGCTCAAGAACACAACACACAGCCCAGTCTGGGAATTGAATTCACTGCACTTCTAACCACTGAGCCATAGCACACAAATTTTAAGGGAAGGGGGAATCCACATATATACACACACATACATAACTTGTTTCTTACAGATTACGCCTATTAGATTCACTTACAAGGAATTGGTTTACCAAGGGATACAGTATAAGACACTTTACCAAGGTGCAGTGCAGTGGGCCTGAACCTGAAACCATATGGCTGAAAAATGAATTTCTGTAACCACACAGCCATGCCTGTGCCTATATAATTTTTAATAAAATATGTAGTAGAATAAGATGATGATTTCACATACCAATCAGTACTTGAATAGCAAAGCTATCACTTATTGGGTGACAAAGTAGCAAAAGCAACTTACAGTGCCAGATTCTAAGAAGACAGACTGGAAAATGCTCTGAAGTGTAACTTGCAACATTGTCATTTGACAAATATGTATCTTCAGTTTCATCAGTAGGTCTGTTGATCTTCACTTTCTCAAATTGCTATTTCTAATGTCTAATATCATTCATTTATTATTACAACCATTCACTATCACTTCACATCTCTTCAGTAGTGTAGCTACACACACACAAACACATAATTAAGTGGTATTAATTGCATTCTTATCACAATTAAATTCTTCTTCTGATAGCATTTTGGATTCCATAAATTACTTTTCTAAAAACTGAAATAACTGAAACAATTTAAATTTACGGTGTCCCAAAATAATTAATTAAAAGACTTTTCCCGGTGGTGCTATTGAGTTAGTCATTGCCTGGGCTGATAATGGCCGAAAACCAATCTAAGTTATCTAAGTTACGACCACAATCAAGAAGATCGCAGTTAACAACTATATATTTACAACCCTGACTATATTAATTTCAACATCACTATAAATATACATTATGAATGGATTGGCATGGGAATAAAATTTGACCATTTATACAAGAATTATACCCACAACTACCTATGAACTAAGAGAAAAGGATTATACTCTTTGTTGACAAGGGTTAAGAAGACAGAAACATTTTAAGTTGTCTCCTTTAATTGCCAGGAAATAATGTTAGCTAACTTCTATTTTTCTAATTGCCATACTTAACCCTTTAGTGTTCAGATTACTCAGTTAAATGTAACGCTTATTTATTCACATTCTTTTGAATTAGTCATGCATTATCTCATAGCTGTGAGATTTCAATGATGTGATTGCTGGCTTTTAGTATGACATTGTAGGGTAGGTTTAAGAGACTGGATTTGGCCAGTTTGAGCTTTAGACAAGTAGAATATTTTGGCCAGATATGGCTGGTTTAAATGATAAAGGGTTAACCTTAACACTTCTACACATGCATCATCTTACATTCTGATCTATCATTCCCAGGCTATTTCTATCTCTCCACACTGATATTTCCCATCAGCCATACTTCCAACCATGTTCACCACTCACTGCATTCACCTTTAACCATCTGTTACTGTCCCCCTCACAATTTTATGAAAGTATTCACTCTTTCCTTTCCTTCCCTGATTCACTGTCTCAATCCTCTCTTATCTCACCTTCTTGTTACCTCAAGAGTTTTCTCTGGCACTCCATCACTTAACATTTTTTTATCTCCTTCTCATCTATTCCCATGCAGCCCTGTATAATGTGGGATAACTATGTATCTCCTCTATAGTAAGACACCTATGCTTGACCCTCAGTCATACTTTAGCCTTTCAACAGCCGGCATAAAACGACCTTCTCCTCTCAAATACTTTCTCCTCCACTTAGTTGTGGGAGCTTTTTCTTTTTTTCTGTCTTGCAAGTTACTTGGCAACCTCACTAGTGCTGACGGCAAGAAAAGGCACTCAGTACACAAGTGGTTTGCATTAAGAAGAGCATCCAGATGTAGGAACCATGCCAAACCTGACACTGGAGCTTGACATGGCCCTGTGACTCACCAAATCCTGTCAAACCAGCTAATCTATGTCAGTATGGAAAAGAGATATTTAATTGGCAATGATGATGATGTGGTTAATTCTTATGTCGAAAACATTGGGAATTATCAAAGCTTTATATTACATAAATATTCAATCAGTAACCCCTTATAATTAAATTATCAATTAATGCAAAACTGTTCCAGTTTCCAAAATTCTGAATTCTGTCAAAGGATCAGAAGCCTAGTAGGACATGTGAGGATCATGAGGCTAGATATTGATCCTTAGATGCAAAGAACCAAAGGAAAGTGATGGATTTCACAATTGTATTTATACAGAAGAAAGGAACTTCAGTTTAAAGATACATTAGTCCTTTATAAAAAAAAAGTTTAATATGTATTGAGCATATTTATATAACAGACAGGAAACATACATTACTTATTTATAAATGCTCTTTTATAACTAAATTACATCACTGAAACCAATAGCCACAAGGTTTTGGCATTATAAAATGTTATTAAGTATTATAAATATTAACTCCCATCATTCAATCTTTGTCAAAAATGAAAATCAGTGATTAGGAAAATATTTGAAATGTCTAACATGTTAAGCACAAGAACACCAAAGCAGTAAGTAAAATTTTCTTTTGATAATAGGATTTTGTCAGCAAGAAATCAACTTCACATCTATTCGGATATTGCAAAAAAAAAATCCCACCCATTAGCTAATTTAAACTCTCAGATAATATTATTTGGTAGGTTTCAAATTGTCAGAGTGTATTCTTTCATTTCTTTTATTGTTTTTTTCTTTTTTTTTTTGCAGTTACTTATTAACTTCTATTTATCTCACTATAATAATGGCTTAATGTTTAGACCATGAAGACAGTAAAATGTCAAATTACATTAGCAAAAATTATTTTATTTCCTCTGTTCAAACAGCTTCATATAATGTGGTGCTTATAATAACTTGACATACATCAGGGATTAGAAATGCATAATACAAATGTACAGTAAAAATGTACGATAATGGCTAGTTAATATTGGTCAAAAAGTAGAATTAGATTCCAGCTGGGTTCAAATATACCACAAGAACCTAGTTTCCACATAGTTTCTTTTTTCAACTGACTACTTTTACTCAAGTAGTTTGGTAACAATTTCCTTCATGAACCTACATTTCCTGACCAGCAAAACTGAGTGTCTAAATACTAACAATGTCATATTTAATGAATCCCATTAAATATAATCATGCTTAAAAGAAGTATATTTGATATATATTAATAGCACTATCATCTCACCAAAGACAAGTCTTTAGAATAGTTTATGCCATGTTCTTGGCAATAACCGAGTGATTCTCTCAAGATCTTTGGTTTACCATAGTTTAGAACCTAAAATTGAAAATAACAGGTTCAATTTATCCTGAACACACATGCATCTTCCAAGGCTTCCTAACAATGACCATTCTGTTTTTAAAAATATTTTGACCACAACAATTTTGCCTTTTAAAAGCATTCCAAAAGTGACTATTGCATTTTTTTAATGCATTCCAAACATGACTAACTTATCATTTTTAAAAAAGCATTGACACGACACCCCGGAGTTCCAAACGTGACATATCATGTTTCAAGCCAAAATCTCCCTTATCACAATTCATCTTTTTCTATCAATACACATTGCATAATGTAGTCCAGGGTACACAGTTCATTCTTTTACTTTTTTACTTGTTTCAGTCATTTGACTGCGGCCATGCTGGAGCACCGCCTTTAGTCGAGCAAATCAACGGTTGTCAAGCGATGTTAGGGGGACAAACACAGACACATACATATATACGACGGGCTTCTTTCAGTTTCCGTCTACCAAATCCACTCACAAGGCTTTGGTCGGCCCGAAGCTATAGTAGAAGACACTTGCCCAAGGTGCCACGCAGTGGGACTGAACCCGGGACCATGTGGTTGGTAAGCGACACGAAGAAGACGGGTTAAAAAACAAAAACAAAAGCCAAAAAAAATGATCGTGCTTGGAACGTTAGACGGTCATTAAAAAAAAGACTGGATGGCTAGTTTCGCAAAGGAACCAGATTCGTAAATTCCATTTTTTTTTTTTTTTTTTACTTCGGATTCTAAACTATCCTTTACCTTTTTAACTTGCAAAACACATGAACGCTTTGCGATCGAAGTGTTAATAAGACCAGGAATGTTCATTTGAAAACTATTAGTTAATCTAGATATCTCAATTACCGTATAAGTTTCTCAATTGATACAAACACACACACAGTAATGTTATTCCAACGAATCATCAGAAACAGGAGCTTTTTTTTACACGTAAAGGAGTGTTTATAAATCTAATGTAAGCAATGACAAGCAACGAAATTATATACATACATATGTGTGTGTGTGTGTATGTATATATACATATATACAGTAAAAGAGAATGAGGGAGAGGAGTAATTAAAATAAGATAAAATGTGTGGGTAATTATTTACATATATGTGTGCTGACCATTACAGCTAATAGGTTCTTTTCATTTATTTATTTATTTATTTTGATCCAGACACAGAACAAGCAGGAGGTGACCAAAAACAAAAGTTTGTAATTAAGATATGAGCAAGCACATCAAGAATGAGAGGGCTGTCGTCGGTAACTGTGTAAGCAAGCATGTATGAGTAATAATATATATGTGTGTGTGTGTGTGTGTGTACACATACCCACACATACAGAGTACACAGAGAGAGAGGGGGGAAGGGGGAGCAGCAGTAGCAGAAAAGTGAAAAAATATTTAGAAGAGTTCAACGAAAATAGTGGGCTACATTTACAACTCGAAAGGAAATGTCACAAAACACCACTTGACAGATGCTGGAAGGTGTCTTCGTAAAGTAAACAGACTTATTTAGAAGGGGAGAAGACCAACCAAGAATGAGTATACGCGTGTATGTATGTGGTGGAGAGAGGTCAGCAGTCGATGGAACCAAGTTGATTACACATGAATCTATTAAATACAATACAGACTTTCAAATCTACACGCCTTGGCTGTGTTGACAACTATATTTGAGTGACTCAAAGTTGCTGATATTACACAGAGAGAGAGAGAGAGAGATAGTTTGTTTTTTTTTTGTTTTTTTTTGTGAAATGTTTAGCTTAAAATTAAAACAACTCGGTTCCCAAATATTTAAACACGGAACTGTTATACAAGTCGAAATATTTAACTGAAAAGTGTTCCTTTCAAAAAGGGAGGATTTTCTGAATAACAAGCAATATTATTTATGAACTTTACAGTGTTATATTTTTCCATAAACATATACGTTGCACTAAATGTAACGAAAGAATACCATTAAAAACAATGCCAGTAAATATAAACATCACACGCTCGCGCGTGCATACACATTTATTTGCACACATACACAAATATACATACCCTTTCTACTACAGGCACATGGCCTGATATCAGTTACATAATAATGCATAATAATAGTGACCTCTGGCTATGGTACAACAGTAAGTCTCCAGAAAAACCGAGTGCTACACATAATTAAGGTTGTTCGGCCTGCCATAAATAGCAACCAAATATGCTCGAACCACACCTGATGTGTTCAAGGAAAGATACATTGTGTAATGTAACACTAGATACAGGACGTCATAGCTGGAACGCCTTTCCTCATAGTCTGCTCCGTCGAACTGACCTGAGGCGAAACAGCAACAAAACAGATGTACTACTTCAAGCAACATCTCAGCTCGGTTATTCCTTTATAACTTCAAGTTCGATGCTTGTGGGAAGGGATGGGAGGGGGGGTCGGCCTCTAAATAGAATCGATGTAAACACATACCAGTAATACATTGATTTTCAGCCGATCGATTAAAACACTCTATGGAAAAGAAAAAGTAGAGGGTGTTAAGAAAGCAATGTCAACTAACTGAGGTTCTAATTCTGGTGGGAACAGATTAAATTCTGTCACATTTCTAAATGCGATGAAATCGTGGTTTCTGTGACTGTAAAATAGCAGATGAAGGAAAACTTTTGATTGCTAATTGTAGCCATTTCATTTCTTTAGCACCAGTAATACCATTGAGCAAGCATGGACGCCACACAATTTCATTTCTTCTTTTTTTTTTCCTTATAAACCCGAGACCTAATACTTATGTGGAAGATCGCTGTGATTTCCGAGTTAAATTTTCCAGCAGGCCGAATCAGTCGATCCTTTTTCAACTCCCAACCTTTGTTTATGTCGTTTGAGGCTCTTGAGAGAAGCAGAAGCATTGCTGCTCCCATTCCCTCTATCCCTCCAAATCACGGGGGATTATACTTTTTATTTATTTGTTTATTATGATTACAGCACACGTGTCTTTTACTTTGTGCATGTACACGCATGTTTAGTGCTTATGCATATATAGCATTTCAGGGGAAAGTCGGGGAGCAGTTAAAAAACCCCTACATATCAATTTCTATATATTTCCCCCCACCCTAAGTTCGGAGGGCATTCTGGGTGTGGTTGGCATGGAAAAGCGATACTAGTACTCCTTTCACTTTGTGTTTCTGCATTCTACTAATTTTGTAATTCATGCTTGTTTAGCTATTTCTTTTCATTCAAGTCATGAACGTCTCTCAGTCTCATTTAACCTATCCAACTGAACCACAGCAAAATTTTTAAAATTCGTTTCAATGTAAGAAATCATACTAAACATATTCATAAATCAACAACTTTCAAATTACCCGTTTGATTGAGGGGTCGAGTATTTAAGAGGTTGTGACGTTTATGCCCCAAAAGAATTAACGACTCAATAACAGCTACGTTGTATTTCTATAACTCCTTAATCTTTTATACCGATTGAAGTCAATTTTGTATTGCATCGTTCAGGGACCGATAAAATAAAGTATTAATCAATTATTAGGGCTGACCTAATCGACTGT
The DNA here is from genome assembly GCF_046866305.1 of Octopus bimaculoides. NCBI lineage: Eukaryota > Metazoa > Mollusca > Cephalopoda > Octopoda > Octopodidae > Octopus > Octopus bimaculoides. The sequence continues at coordinate 168,572,894 of NC_142929.1, forward strand.
TACTCTTCCTGCAAGAATGTGGCCTTTACTTCACTTTACAATGTAAGTTCATATCCTATCGAGCTTGACAAAGTACCAGCTAGTACTGGAGTCGCCTTAAGGGGTTAATAGTGCTCTATCCCACACTTTGTGTGGTCTTATACCGCAGTTAATGACATTAACAATATTATGCATTGCATGGCAAATAAAGTGTGATAAACAAAGTTTAGTAATCATTCTGTTCGTCACACTATTTGTATTTAAAGTTTTTCTGTATAGCAATGTTCTAGTATTATTTCTGTTTTCATCCTAAAGACTGACAAAAGGAAGTCTTGCCCTCACATTCTATCTAAGAATATAAAGCCAATTTTTGTGAGAGGAATTATTTGCTCTGGGATAGACACCAGTATATATATTTATTGCTGTTCATTTTAACAACAATAAAATCTTGCATTCTTTCGATATGGATATTTTATCTGTCATTCTTACATATCGAAAAAATGCCTAAAATCTCATATTAGAAACATGAAAAAAAAATATTGCAGCTTCTAAAACAAAAATAAGATTCCTCCAGACAGACCCTAAAAAAAATATTTGGCTGTAGGTCAGCTTTTATCGATAGACCTATAATCAAAAGTCATGTATTTTTCTTTTCTTTCCCTCTGGGAACACGTTATCCAATGTCACTCTCTTTTTAAGACGGATGGGTATGATTTGAGGGAGATTAGTCTGTTACATCTAACAGGTCAAGGGTTCCCTCGTTGGCTGAGATATTAAGGGAATGGCTAAGATGTCGTCATTGACGACGAAGACGATGATGTCAATGCTGGTAAATATATTAACTGACAACAAACTCTTAGTTGTTCCCATCTCAAGAGCGGATCTCTCTCCCTCTATCTATCTCCTACAGACTTGCGTCCCCATTTCGTCGACAGTCTACACTCACACTTTAACTCGAAACAGTGTGCACACACACATACAGCGGAATTTCGATGTAAGCACACAACATAACCGGTTGTAACTTTTTTTTATGACAATTTCTTTGAATTTGTATGTTTTCGAACGATCATCGGCGAATATATATACAATATATATTCTTGTTCATGTGAATATACAATGTATATTTACGTAAAAGTTACACTCCTTAAAGCCACACATACATACACACAGACATGCTTACGTATTTATGGGTATGTGCGTAAACTTTTGTATTTGTATGAATGTACAGATAAACTACACGCGCGTATGCGTATATAAGTACGACTGTGTGTGTGATTGAGTGTAAAGTTTAATTTCATAATAATGATTAAATTATTGTGTATAGTGCTCAGGTGCACTACAACTCATCAAAGGTGCACGCACAGTACGTAGAATTATGTAGAAAAGTCAGGAAAGTGAGATCTGTCAAATACAGAATATCAGTTGCCCAAACATTGTTCTAAACGAATGTCTGTCGGACAAACTTTTTTTATGGGTTAAAACTTTTGCAAAAACAAAAAAATCTTATTCTGGGTGATGTAAACAGAGTGAGCAAAAAGAATATAAGTGAAAATGCAAAATAACTAATAAAAAATGAAGGAAAAAAAGACGAAGAGAGATGGACCGAGCATCCGTTACAATGGTGTATAAATAATTATTTTTTATTAGAGAGACACTGCAAGTAAGAGATGTCACCAAAAAAAGATAACCTATTTTGATAGTCTACACTTTTACTAAAAAAGCAAAACTGTTTTCATTTTGATTGACATCTAGTAAAAAGTAATAGCTATCACTCATGCAGTTAAATCAAGCACCCACTCTTCTTTTATTGGCACTTACTGGTACTGAATATTAATTTTTTTTTAAATGAGTATTGTATTCATACACGAAAAATGTCTTTTGTTACATTTGATCGCTTGCTGATAAGTACAAATTATTTGACTTAGTGTTTGGATTTGACATTGCAATTCAAATCATGTGGAAAATAAAGTGCATTAAATTAAAGCATTCAAACTTGTCTATTCGTTTTATCTAGAAGTATATAGCCAAAACTGGGAGGGGTTATAAAAGCAGAACTTGCCACAACACGCAGTGACATTACTTTAATTTCACTATGTTTTGACAGCAAAGATATTCACTGACGATTAATTATCCATACTAGGGAAAGTGTTTCATGGTTTTTCCAGTTAAGGGATGGGTGTTTCAACCAAGTTTTAAAAACCCAACAAAATTACGATTATTTTGAGTAGACAAGCACAGTGCTAATCTCTATGTGGAAAAAAAGTTAATGTGTGAGGGTCAGTTTTAAATACGAGAATTGAAAACAGTGTCATACACATTCAATCGGATAAGAAATCTTAGTTAAAGTTTTTCATATTCCTGATTAATGACATTAAACCTTTAAAACTGTTTGTCACTCATGAGAAGTTACAGAGATACGCTTTTAGTTATTAAAACCATACTGACTGTTGCATTCAAGCGTGTTTATCAGAACGTTAAAACGGTTTTTAAGTTCCGTAGGTCAAATGCAAACTATACTAAACTATTTTTATTTATCGACCCTCGTGAGATCAAACGTAATTTCGACCCTGATGGAATTTGAACTCCGACTGAAAAGTTTTTGATGTCTTTTGTATGTTTACGATCAATGTGCTGGGAAACTACACGAGTACTTGCATATCTACGCATGTATGTATGTATGTATGTATATATATATATATGTATCGTACACTTACCGACTCCATATTTTTCGTTGGCATTTGTAGCAGTCCACTTCGCCATGACTGATAATTATACACTTTCAAACACAAGCAAAAATAGTAAATAAAATGAATTTCCGTTTTTTTTTGGGGGTTCCAAACAATTAAAACAACAACTGTAATAGAGGTAATACATGAGAAAGACAACCGGTCATCGGTTGACAGTAATTAGTGTTGTTGTTGTTATTATTACTATAAAACTTGCTGCTGGTGCGACAGTCGCGACACTGCGCCCAAAACAGCGCCATCTTGATTCTGGTTATCACGTGACCTGACTTCAGGACCGAATGAAAGTGGGGGGAGGAGGGCAATTGACGGGTACAGCATCTACGACCACTACCAACAAAACTACAACCAGTATTGTTCTGACGTCACTTCCTCTAAAGCAAGCACATTATTACACGAGGAGGGATGTTACCACGACAACCAGTGTAAATAAAAGCATCATAGTAACGACTTTTGTGTTTTGTTTAGAACTAATCAAATACTTATTTTTAAGGTATCACTTTGATAGCAATATACATATTATGGACACTTATTCCTTTATTTCTTTCAAATTCAATAGACTTTGACGCAAACAAAACGTATTTGAGTGATTCACAACGTAGTTAAACGTGGAGTAGCAGATTAATATGTATCAATGTATAACTATTTAAATGAATTCTAACTTTTTTTAACCGTGAAATTAGTTACTAAAATAACTACGAACAAAAACAAACAGGAAAATCTTCGTAATTAATATCGATATTTTTATGTTCATAACAAACTGGAGTTGCCTTTTTCTTCCCATCACTGCAGGGTGAATAAAGCGCTAGTATTGGGTAAAAGTTAAAGCAGTCTACTTTATCTCGATTCTTTTAGAGAATCTAAGGACGAAATCAGTAATATTATCAGGTTAGAACATCTGATATTTTGTCTTTATCCCATTTATATGATTAGTTTAAATGTTAGTGTGGAATTGACTGTCTTTTATAACTCCAGAGTCAGTAAAATAACACCGGTAATATACTAGGGTCCATATATTCAACAATACTTCTCCGCCACAAGCATCTTTGAGTCTAAGAAAAAAATCGATAATTTTATCAAAATATTTTTTGCTACTACAAGAAAGGTGAGTGCACTTTTTTAGTACATTTTCTTTCCAAACATGTCAATATTTGAGAATCGGAGCTATGTCAGAAATATAGTAGACTCTCCAGACATTTAATTTAAACAGGTACTATTGTGAGCCATTATCTTTACCACTTTGAAATCAAATACTTATATCTGGAAAGAAAAGAAAATGACACCAGCAATAGCAACAAAAGACTGAGAAACCACTTCAGTATATCCTACTCTCCAATAATTCATGTGTCCAGGTTAATGGCAGGATTTGAGTTCAGCATTACAAGCTAAGGAAACACTAACCAATTAATTACACAGTACAATTATACAATTATTCTTATAACTTCTTCCAATGCTTATCTACCTGTTGATGAATTATTGTCATTTACATACTCCACAAGCACAGTGAAGACTATGCTTTGCTGATGGGGTCAGAATAAAACCAAAACAATTATTTCCTGTACTTTTGAAAAAATGGGGGTAATGATATTACTCATTGCCTTGTATAATTTTTTCCTTCTTAGACAATTATTTCTAGTTAACTTCCTAATGAATATATCCTGCATTATGTACATTAATATTAACATAACTAGGACATTGACATGTAAGTGTATTTTCTCAGCATTATGCCACAACACAGATAGCAAGGTACAAACCACATAGTTTTTGATTGGTGAGCAGTTATCCTATTCACTTCATCAGCAACTTCTGTGTTTTTACTTCAATATATCATTTGTTGAGGTTCAAAATCATTATTACTGAAATACACTGTTTTTATGTTAGTCTCTTATACTTCTAGTTAATTCATCATCATCGTCGTCATTTAATGCCCATTTTCCACACTGGCATGGTTTGGATGGCTTGATAGGAATTGGTAAGGTCAGGGCCACACCAGGTTCCATAGTCTGTTTTGGCTTGGTTTCTACAGCTAGATGCCCTTCCTAAAGCCATCCACTGTATTGGGTGTTTTTTTATGTCACACCATCACCAGTGATCTCAAATTAATAACTATTTTTATTACTCAAATGATTTTGAATATCTTAAATGTAAGATCTTCATCAGATCTGTTGTGATATTTTAGAGTGGAACTTCATTTATTCACACCTATTACTAAAAAGCACAAGTAGCTGGAAAACTAGTTTGCACACTAGACTAAGCTGCAACTCTGATAACTCAAATAAGGGGTACGAGCCGGCAGCTCAAATAAATTTCAAAAAATGTAAACAATCACACTCATGTATCCCTATATCTCCCTTTCCGCAACTTCTACATCATGCACATCATTCTATTACTCTCTGTTCCATTCTCCTTCATGAATCACTCCTATATTTTCTACTTACCCCTCTACAAACTGGTATTTTCCATTACCTGCACCTCCGCACTTGTTTATCACTCACTACCTCAACAGCATCCACTCTCTCATCTTCTCCTATGATCCAATGTCTATGTTCTCTCTTATATTCATCTTGTTCCTTCAGAGTTGTTCATTCTAATACTCTACCACTAACTTCCTCTTATCTCCTTCAGCCATGTATCTGTGTGTGTGTGTGGAGGTGCATGGTTAGTGATTAGGGTATTAAACTCGTGATCATAAGATTGTGGTTTTGATTCCTGGACCAGGCGACGCGTTGTGTTCTTGAGCAAAACACTTCATTTTATGTTGTTCCAGTCCATTCAGTTGGCAAAAATGAGTAGTCCTGCGATGGATTGGCAGCTTGTCCAAGGAGGAATGTATGTACCACGGAAACCAGGAAACTGATCTTATGAGTTTATATGATTCTTTTATTTTTTCATATATATAATATGTGAAACTTTAAAAGTTTCCAATAACTTTTAATTGATTTGGTTGAGTAGCAATTAATTCTTAATTCATAAAAGTAAGCAAGATAGTGCCTGTAATCTTTTAAGACTTTTAAGTTGGAGAATGGAGAACACTGAGCTAGAGTGGCAGCAAATTAGTGTCATGGAAACAATCAGTTTGATGTTAACCATCTTTATCATCCTTGTATTTAAAAAGAAGAATTACAATGGAATCTTAACTATAAAATGCAGATTTTCTCTGTGTGTGTGTGTGTGTTTAAAATTCATACATTTACACAATTCCAAATTTCTTGTAGATCTATAAAGGAAAGCCTTTCTTTGCAGCAAAACAGAAATTTGTTCCCCACATTTCAGGACCAGAAAAAACTTCAAACCCAAGAAACTGCTACATCCTAGGCCACACCCTCAAACAGCCACCCAAATGATTGACATGAAGTTACTCACCAATACACTAATTTCTATCCCACAGATGTGCTGATTTGTCTCTTTGCTTTCCTAATGCTACTACAATGGTGCCTCCTCCTCAGAGTTAGCTGATCTCAAGTCACCTCTACTCAAACACTCCCAATTCATTCATCTCTCCTCTTGCTACTCATATGGTGTCCACCTGCTACAGTCCTTGCACTAACAACTACACTCAGGCTTTCCTCTGAAGTGGGACAGTTCTCTGGAATTCCCTCCTTGTCTGCAGCTATTGACTTGAAGCTGTTTCAAAGAGACATTGATTGCACCATCCACATTTGTCTAAGAAGACTTGTGACAGCCATAACATAATTCCTTTCTCCAGATGAAAATATAATAAATCTAAAAAAAAAATGTTTCAAGTGTGTGTTAACAGAAGAGGCGCAAGAAGGAATCAAAACTCCTAAGCCCTCCTTTGTGTTAAAATATTTATTCCAAAGTGAAATGCACCTCAATATTATTAGCAAGTAAGCAGAGAGACTTTAAAATTGCATAAATACATTAATGACATGCAATGTTCAGCCTGGAGCTTATGCAAGAAAGAACAGCTGTTTAGATTGATGACAGCTGAAGTATGACAATGTTGCATAGAAGAAAGAAAACCAACACTAAAATATAAATATAGAATTAAGGCCACCTCAACACTGATGGAAGAGAGAAAATAGATTATTGTTAATATTTCAGCTTTAACGCTACCACATATGCAAATATTGAAAGATGATTCTTTTTTATTTCTATACTTTTGTCATATTACAATGATTCATTACCCAAATTACAGCTCATCAAATAAACTTAAGTAAACACCAAGTGAAATCCCAAAATAAACTGCAGAATCATACTTTAAAATGTTCTCCTTTAAATTATAATCAACTTCATGATAACAATAGAATAATGCCTTATGCCCCTATATTTTCATGAAAGATTGGAAATGAAAAGAACCTTCTATGATGGTGACATTCATTACAACTATCATGTGATGTCAAGATAAGGAAACACAAGCACAACATGACCAGCTTCTTTCAGTTTCCTTCTACGAACACTACTCACAAAGCTATCAACTTGTCTTTGTTAACCTTTGCTCCTGCCACTGCCTCATAACTTTTGATAGCCTCTTCCACGACTGGAAGCTGGCCCTCATCTGCCACAATGATGGAGATGTCATCTGCGTACGCCATAGCTCCTCTTCCACACCATAGATCATGCGGCGCGACTCCTATCACCTCCAACTTCCGCAACAATGGCTCAAGAGCCAACACATACAAAAGCAGAGACAGGGGACACCCCTGACGCACTGAACGCTTGATCCCGAATGGCTTCGAAAGAAAACCATTCAGTTTGATGACAGACTCAATGTCGCTGTACCATGCAGCAATCCAACTGTGGAAGGATGGGCCCAGGCCAGCCTTCCCAAGGACCGCCACCAAGTACCGATGGTCAACCCTATCAAACGCCTTAGACTAGTCTAAATGTAACAGTGCCCCCCCACTGTGCCAAAAAGCTTTCCCACCCTCTCTAAGGAGAAGCATATAAGGTGGAGATTGTCATGGATCATCCTGCCTGGAATAGCGCACATTTGCTCTTCCCCGACAAGTTTGTCCACGACCCACGCCAACCTTTTCACTAGCACCTTGGCCAAAATCTTTAACTCTGTGTTCAACAGAGTTATGGGCCTGAAGTTCCCTGTTTCGTCCCCCTTGCTCGGGTCCTTCCTGATCAACATCACCAGTCCCCGGCTTGCAGACTTGGGAATTCTCCCATTCTGTTGCCAATTGGCATAGACACTGACCAGCAGGTGCCCGAACAAGTCTGGCATACTCTTGTAAAATTCATAAGGCAGACCATCGAGATCCAGCGACTTCTCCCCAGGGCACTCGCCAAGTACCTTGATCACCTCCTCGGTCGTGATTGGCCCTTCACAGCACTCAGCCTCTTGTGCTGAGAGCGCAGGCCACCAGACAGGAAGTCCCTAAGGGCCTTGCCATGATCCAGCACCCTGCTACTCCTGAACAACTCGGCAAAGTGCTTTTGAAGCGCCTCACACATCTCGTCCCATCCATCAATCGAACACCCGTTATCATCAACCAGACCTAATTGTGGCACCGTTGCCATGCTGGGTTTCTACCGTACAGGCCCATCCGGCAACATTAATTCCCTCACGGCCCAATGCATGCACTTTAGCCCGAACTCTGCACCCTTCGTGTTTAGCTTTGAGGTGACGGTCTAAAGTCGTTCTCGCTGCCAAAATGTGAGATGCAGAGCCCAACCTCAGCACCTCCACTAGGTCCTTAACTAGTTGCCCTTCTATTCTGGCCTTATCTAGTCTTAGCTGACAGCTAAACCTAATAGACTCAAAACGAATGGCTCTTTTGAGGGTGAACCACCATCGGTTGTTAACCACAGCACCGGTTAATGCCCTCTGTACTAATTCCTTAATCCGGCTACAGTATGCCTCGCTAGTCAAAATAGACTTGTTCAGCTTCCAGTATCTGGGTCCTCTTTTAACTGTACTATCTATGTCCAGTCTGCACTTGACCATTCTATGGTCAGTGTACACTACTTGGACAAGCTGTGGACAGCTAAAACTAGACTTATCTGCAGTTCTTATCAATATCCTATCAAGATAAGACTTGAACCTTCAGTCGCCGCTCATCCAGGTCCACTCTGGGACATTCGGATGGTCAAGTCTGTAACGATCTGCCAGCAGCTGAAAACGCTTAAGCAGATCTACAAGGCGTGAGTTCGTTTATCCTAACGGTCGAGCCAACGCTATCGATGCGTGCATCAATGATAGCGTTATAGTATCCTAACACCACTAATGTCTTCGACGTCACGAGAAAGTTCTTTAGGCGCCGATAAAAATCACTTTACAATCCTCTAGCACAAGGTGCATAGATCCCGATCAACCTGAAGGCCTTACTGTTGTGTGTCACATCAAGGACGACCAGCTCACCTTCTGGGTCTACATAGACTGTGCTTGTCTGCAGAGCCAAGCCTTTTCGGACCAGCACTACTACACCCCCTCGTCCTCCGGTCTGGCTAGGAGACATGATTTTCTCATAGTCATTCAGAAGGGGTGAGAAGGCTTGTAGACTGTCCAGCCTGGTCTCTGTAGCAACCATCACATGCATATCGTGTGATCTGAGGTTGTCGAGGAAACAGGCTTGCTTCCACTTCGAGCTCAGACCACGTACATTCAAACACCCAAGTTTAAGTGTAGTCATTCAAAAAACGAGGCAAAGCAAGGGTTCTACTTACTCATTGTTTTTTTCCCCTTTTACTGGTGATGCTACTTACCACACAGCCACTCCTATCCATCTATCTGTCTCTCTCTCTCTGTCTATCTGTCTCTCTCCCTGTCTATCTATCTATTTATCTATCTGTCTCTCTGCCTGCCTCTCTGTCCATCCATCTATCTATCTACCTTTCTGGAAAAAGATTCATCTCTTTGATACTCAAAGGATTGCATGTAGTAAGAAACTCTAACCATTGCTGAAGTGAATCATCAACTTTAAATGAATAAATAAACTCTACTATATATATTGGAGATATTTTCTCCCATTTATATGATGTCCAAACATGATGATGATGCCCTTTCTAACACCAACCTTGTTACAGAGTGTACTGGGGGGTTTTATTTTTTATTTTCTGGCATCAGCACTAGCAAGGTCACCAACTTCTCTGAGGACAAGACACTCCTCAACTGAGTGAGGCACACTACTAAAGGAGGTAAAATTATGATATCTGGACAGAGTTGGTATCATGAAGAGGAGATAATTTTTTTTCCACTTGGAAAGAGAGAGAGATATGGTGAGGATGTATCACAAGATACAAGGTGAATATGAAAGAAAATAGGAATAGAACAGAAAGAGTGAATGGGCATGTAAGTTTGAGAGAGTGTGATGGATGATTAGATATGGGGATTGAGATGGAGACAGTGAGTGCGAGTTTGGTTGGAATGGGGTAAGTTTAGGAAATAAGAATGAGGAAGAGGTGATAAGGGACAGTGATAGGGATACAATGTGAAGTGTAAGGGAGCACCTAAATGAGTATTTCTGCGTTGAGAAGATTGGTGGAGGAATGAGTCTTAGAACATATATCATTATCACCATCATCATCATCATGTAATGTTTGTTTCCATGCCGGTATGGGTTGGACGGTTTGACTGAGAACTGATAAGTTGGGGACCTGTACCAGGTTCCATTCTAATTTGGCATGGTTTCTATGGCTGGATGCCCTTCTTAATGCCAACCACTCCAAGAGTGTAGTGGGGACATTTTATGTGCCACCAGCATGGGTGCCAGTTACATGACACCAGCATCAGCCATGACTACAATCTCACTTGGCTTGACAGGTCTTCTCAAGCATGGTATCTCACCAAAGGTCTCAGTCACCTGTCATTGCTTTGTGAGGCTCAACGCTCAAATGGTGCTTTTTACATGGTTGCCAGTCACCCAGCACTGGCATCGGCTATGACTACAATTTCACTTGGCTTGACAAGTCTTCTCAAGCATGGCACATCGCCAAAGGTCTTGGTCATATTAATGAATCTTTTGAATATGTATTGTATATATCAATGAAAAATTTGTTTACGCAGACACACGTGTGACTGTGTGGCAAGAAGCTTGCTTCCCAACCTCATAATTCTGAGTTCAGTCCCACTGTATGGCGCCTTGAGCAAGTGTCTCCTACTATAGCCTCAGACTGACCAAAGCCTTGTGAGAGGATTTGGTAGATGGAAACTGAAAGAAGCTTGTCGTATATGAATGTGTGTTTGTGTCTGTGTTTGTACCCCAACACCATTTTGACAGCCAGTGTTGGTGTGTTTACTTAGCAGTTCAACAAAAGTGATTGATAGAAAAAGTACCAGCCTTAAAAAAAAATAGGTACTGGGGTTGATTCATTCAACTAAAATTTTAAGGTGGTGCCCCAGCATGGCCACACTCTAATGACTGAAACAAGTAAAAGATACAAGATAAAAGAGTATCACACATCATTCAGGAATGAAGCATGATCTTAAAACTATAACTTGATGCCATTCCTCCTGACTTTGTTTTCTCATAACTTGATTAATAATGCAGAGCTTGGTTTACTATCTCCTACCAATTTCATTTCCTAGTATGTTCAAAAGTATAGACTGAAATTATGTTGTTGCCGTAAAACAATTTTTTTTTTTTTAATAAAAGCATCTCATTCATGTTAGCATAAGATTGTTGATTGGAAGCATTGTAAAATATTATTATCTTATTTATTATCATTGTCATCCTTGTCATCATCATGGTGATTCTAATGAGGATATGATCTGATTACTCTGATTACTGTGGCAATTATAACCTTTAACATAATCTTGATGATAGTGAGCATCAGAGATATCATCATCATCTGCACCACCATCATCACCATTACCACTACCATCAGCATCATTGTCTCATAATTATTATTTTAATTTTTTTCCCCAACTATTGAATAGGTTTGGAATATCTTCCATTAGTTGTTACTATACTACTCTCATTTCCTGATCTCTCTACTTTAATAACATTTTGTTTGCTAAATCATATGGGAGTTTCTCCTTCAGCAGAGTAATATTTGTCATTTTGATTCAATTTTTTTTTATTATAACAATAACAAACCAACACCACATCCTCATCAACATCATCATTGTTATCACCATTATTATTATTATTATATAAGATGACAGTTTCAAGAGAGATGAAAAGGTGAGTTTTGATGAAATGCAAACAATTCTTGACAAATTTTTATTGAACTTATGTAACACTCTCCACCCACACAATCATATAGTGATATGTATATATGTATTTGTATGTGTGTGTGTGTATCTATATATATATATATATATATATATATATAAAAATTAAAAAATAATTACAAAAAGGGGTTTGTATGATAGTGTATAGAGGAATATATTATTCAAAAGAATTCTAACTCTGTCTGTTTTTTATGTTTTATTTATATTCTTATAAAATTAATGTGGGATATAGAGTATGGAATATATAGTATATATAGTAAAATGAAATGAAGTATTGAATGTCTTATTGAATAAATGAAATATTTAATATTCAATAAGACATTCAATACTTCATTTCATTTTACTATATACACTATATATTCCATATTCTATATCCCACATTAATTTTATAATAATATAAATAAAACATAAAAAACAGACAGAGTTGGAATACTTTTGGATAATATATATATATATATATTGAGTCATCCCATAAATAATGCAGTTTTTATTTTTCAAAATTAAGATAAGCAAAGTTCTTTTTTAATCTAAAATCTACTCTCCTTCATTTTCTACAATGCTCTTCCATCTATCTGGTAGACTTGCAAGGCCCCTCTTCCAAAATTCACTTGTCTGTGATGAAAATTACTCCTCCACTTCTGTTCTGACCTTGTCTACAGAATTCATATTTTTTCCATCCAAATGATTTTGAAGACTGTGGAATAAATGATAATCAGATGGGGCAATGTCCGGCAAATATGGTGGGTGGGGCTTCGTTTCCCATTCAAACTGCTCCAGCCTTTGGAATGTCATCCTCGCTGTATGTGGCTGAGCATTATCCTGATGGAAGAACACCTTTCGTCTTGAAACCAAAGATGGTCATTTTTCTTTTAGTGCTGACTTAAGCCGTTCAAGCTGCTTGCATTAGATCTCCTTTGTTATCATTTGATTTGGGTTTAAAAGTTCAAAGTGGACTAAACCTTTCATATCCCACCTAACAGACAACAACACCTTATGTGGGTGAAGACTTACTTTAGCCTGGGGTGTTGGTGTTTCTCCTTTCCCTACCCACTGTCTTTGGTGCTTGACATTTTTATAGAGAACCCATTTCTCATCACCAGTTACTATTTGGTCCAAAAATGGTTCATTTGTGAGATGTGACAGCAAAGAAGCAAACACATTCACTCTGCATGCAATTAGACTTGGAAAGTTTGTGAAGAACCCATTGACCCAATTTTATGACTTTTCCAATGGCACACAGGTGTCAATGGATGGTTGAATGATTAAATCCAATCTTCTCTGCTAGTTCCTTGACAGTTATGATGGAATTTTGTTCCGCTAGGGTTTGCAAGATGTCCTTGTTGAGCTCTACAGATCTTTCAGGACGAGGCTTGTCTTCTAGGCTGTAGTTTCCAGCTCAGAATTTCTAGAACTACTGTTGACACTGGCTTACACTTATTATCTGATCCCCATATACTGCATTAATATTCCTCGCACTTTCCATTGCATTGTTATCTTTATTGAACTCATAAAGCAAAATATGCTGAATATGCTCCTTTGTCACTTCTCTTATAGCTTTGAAAAAATAACTGTTAAAATCGGACTGCATTCTTCAAAACATGCACTAAGAATAAGAACAGGGTAAAATTACTACCTGCTTTTATAACAAGTTGATGCAGTTAGTTTATCCCATTCTCTTCCGACTTTTAGTTCATGCAACTGGAAAAACTGCATTATTTATGGGATGACCTAATAGATATATACACACACACATATATCATGTGTGGGTCACAACCAGGATGTATATACTATTTCCATATTGTTCACTACTGTAAATGCTAGAGAGCACAGTTTATGAAAAGTTGACTTTCATATAGGTCAGTAATATAAATTTTAGTAATTATTCTTTTGTATCTCCTATGGTATTAGTTTATAAGCTGGAAGTACTTCAGGGAAATTGAGACCCTGACTTTATTTCATTTCTAATATTCAAATATATTTCTAGAGAAGGCATGGACATTGCACAGTCTTATTTCTTCTCACCTCATCATTCCTTTAAATCTCAAAACTTGCTTTTAAGTGAGAAATCAAAATTTTTGTTATTAGTTGATCTGAGAAAGTGAAAAAATGCCCATATCTTTTTTGCCTTCATGATAGGCAGGAGTAATGGAGTGGGTGGTGTGGGCAGACTGTTAGCAGAAAAGTGGGTAGATAAGGTAATTAAGGTAGTCAGAGTATGTGATAGGGTTACTAAGCTAAGACTTATAAATAAACAGTTACATTTGTCTCTGCCTATGCTCCACAGGCTGGACTGGCTGATGACCAGAAGGACCAATTCTACAAGGTCCTTCTGCAGACTATTTCAATGACAAATGACAGAGACTTGGTTATTGAGTCTGGTGACTTTAATGGACATGTTGGGCAGCATTCTCATGGAGTCCGTGGGGTGCATTGTAGTTATGGCTTTGGCTTTAGGAATGAGGAGTGAACAAGGCTACTGGAGTTTTGTGATGCAAATGATCTCATGATCTGCAACACTAACTTCAGAAAACCAGCCAGCCACCTAATCACTTATCAGTCTGGTGGGTACATAATCCAGATTGATTACCTCCTCACCAGGCAACATGATAAGTAGATGCTCACAAATGCAAAGTCTTTCGCAGATGAAGAGTGTGCACCCCAACATAGGCTACTAGTTAGTGACTTCAGAATTACAGCTAAAAAGACTCAGAAAAATAAACCTTACTGAAAAAGAAAATTATGGAAGTTCAAAATCCAGCTAACTGACAGAAATTCAGAGACATTCTAATAGAAGCTTCTGATGATAGAGGGGGAGGAAGTAGGGACATATTGCTTAAAGGACAATTGGAATTTCCTGTGGATTACTGAGGACTGCAGACCAAATCTGTGGCTGGTACAAAGTCCCAGCTTGACTGCAGGTGACAATGATGATGATGATGATGAAACTGGTTGGGCAGAAATATTTAAGAAAGACTGATGTTGTCACTGACCAGCTATACCTGTTAATGGTATTAGTATATGGAAAGAAAACAAAATCTGAAAGATATTTTCTGAGGGATACCATTACTTGAAAGGAACATTAAGTAAAACGTCTAGAGCAGGATTTGGTTGGAAGTAAGATACAACAGAAGAAGAGAATGGGAGTAATGAAAGTGAGCAGGTTTAGATGTATATAGGAAGTGTTATATAAAAAGAGGTGCTGAAAAGTTCCTGGTTTTCATGGTGTTCTGAAAGGTATTCGGAGTTCTTTTACAGGGCTTAGAATAACTGAAGGACTGTTGCAATAAGTGTGTGAATCAGAAGGGAATATGTTGAATAAAACCATAATTAACTGATTCTCCTCAAATTTCTTTTACTCATAGCCAGGAATTTTCAGCATCCCCTTGTATAGTCAATATATTCAAAGAGAAACTATTGTAGGATTGGTAAAAGAGACTGAGGGATATGACAAGCTTGGTTTCTATGAAATTTTACTAGTTTTCACTAAATATAATAATCCTTCTCACTGTAAATCACCATCATCAACATAGTTACCATCACTATCATCAGTGTCTTCATCGCTTCTGTCATCACAAGTTATTATACTGCAGCACACTTGCTGTTTCAATATGTTATTGTACATCTACTGGAGAAGGAGTGTTCCATGTATAACTGTTACATGAAACCCACTTAAAAACAAAAAGTTTCGAAGGAAGGAATTCAAAGTTTACTCCCTGTAAGTTCTCATCATCATCATCCCCACTTACACCACCACAATGACAATGGCAATGTCTGCTTTTCTATGCATAGGCTAGACAGGTCCTTTCCAAAACAATGCCTTGCTGTTTGTTACATTCCTTTTGTGTCTTTTTTGTGATGTTCAACATCCTGACATCATCTTTTGTCACTTCTGTCCATGTCTTCCTTGGTTTTCATCTTCCCCTGGTTCCCTCCACTTGGATCGCTTCAGAATTTTTTACCTGTCTCTTATTATCCATATGCATTAGATGTTGCAACGATACAGTCTTTCTTCTTGCACATTGATTTCTCTTACGTTCGGTTTATCTCTCCGCTCATCTGAATCACATCATTCATGCACATTACAAATCCAATGGAGCATGTCTGCTTCATTCATTTCTAACCCTCGCATATCCTCTGCACTCACTACCTATATCTCACTGCCATGTAACATTGCACTTTGTACTCAAGCAACATACAATCTTTCTTTTGCTGAAGTACTGTTGCAACAAAATTAATATTGATATTACCATAAAATGAGGTGGTAAGCTGGCAGAATCATTAGTATGCCAGGCAAAATGCTCAGCGGCATTTCATCCATCTTTACATTATAAGTTCATATTCTGCTGAGATTGACTTTACATTTCATCCTTTAGGGGTTGATAAAATAAGTACCAATTAATCACTGGGGTCAATGTAATCGACCTACCCCACTCTGGTGATTGCTGGCCTTGTACCAAAATTTGAAGCTGATATTATCATAGAGTGAATTACTTAAATAATGTAGGATAGGGATCAAATTTAAAAAGTTGGAATCTATTAAATCAGTACCTACAGGTTGTATATGATCAATCAAAATCTATATGCTGTGTCTATGCCGATGGTATATACACATTATGTATATCCAATCAATATTTTCAAATTGTATCAATCCAGTGAATATCTACAATCTATACCTATCCAGTCAACACCTAAAGATGATATCTATGCAAATTTACATTTAATGACCATGTCAGTTAAGTTAAATTCTACTTGTTGAGCCTATTCAGTTAACATGTACTGATTATACCTAATCAGGCAACATCTGAAGACTATATATATACATACACACACACACACACACACATATATATATATATATATATATATATATATCCAGGGAAAAAGTTGCAGACTATATCTAAGGAGTCTCTTAATTAGCTAGCTGAATTTATCTAGGGTTCAATTTAAGGCTGTGTCTCTGCAGACAACATTGGTTTCAAGTTTTGGCACAAGGCCAGCAAGTTCAGGGTTTGGGGTAAGTCGATTATATCAACCTCAGTGCTCAACTGGTATATATTTTATCAACTTGAAAAGGATGAAAGGCAAAGTCAAACCTAATGGAATTTGAACTCAGAATGTAAGTATGGATGAAATGCTGCTAAGGATTTTACCCTGCATGCGAACAGTTCTGCCAACTTGCAACCCTAAGTCAACCTCGGAATGTAAGGACGGATGAACTGCCACTAAGCATATTGTCTGGCATACTAACAGTTTTGCCAACTCATCACCTTCCTCTACAGTCAACATTGAAAAACAAGGATTATCTAGCCAATATTTACTTGGCGGAATTTGAACTCAGAACGTAAAGACGCATGAAATGCTACTAAACATTTTGCCAACTCATCGCCTTTCTCTATACACCAATATCTACAAGCTGTGTTTATTCAATGAACATCTGTATCTATTCAAGTGATACTTACAAATTGTGTTTAAACTCTCAAAAAAATATATATCTGCTTTTTATGTTTATCCAGTGAACATCCAAAAATTATATCAACCAGGACAGTATCAGTGCACAATGTGCCTTTCAAGTCAACTCCTAGTCTCTCTAATAAAATGCCTTTAAAGCAATGTGTCACTCACAACAGATAGTCTGAATAATGCGTTTATTTATCAGGGGGAAAGCCAAGTTTAACTTCTCGATGTAATGATAAGTGGACACTCCTGAGTCATATATTCAGTTGTGTATACACCTTCCTTTTCCTGGCTCAGGAAACTATTTTGTGGGAGTTCCACATCTTACCAGTGCTTCCTTTCATATCTACCACAAACAGATAAATTTGAAAATAAGCATTCATATATCTGTGTAATTGTGTATATGTACATGCTTAGGTTCGCCTCCACATATGTCTGTACACATTTACATACTACATGTGTTATTATATTTTCATATATATATCTTTATATAATGTATATTATCTTTCATCTTTTACTTGTTCCAGTCACTAGACTGTGGCTGGCCATGCTGGGGCACTGCCTTGAGAAATTTTTAGTCAAACAAATTGAAGCCAGTACTTATTTCTTTTCCTTGTAAATCTGATACTTTTTACTGGTTTCTTTTACTGACCTACTAAACTATAGGGACATAAACACACCAACACTGGTGTATATATATGTGTGTGTGTGTGTATGTATGTCTGTATATACACACGCACACACACACACACACACACACTATATATATATATATATATATTCACATCTGTCCAGAGTTCTTCACTGAAAGCCTTAAATGCTGTAGTCTAACTACTGTATCTTAGGTTTTTTAATATATGCTGCATAATACATAAATATCTATTTTACACATATACACACATATTTCTGTATGCATATGCATGTATATCTGTCATCGTCATCGTCATCGTCATCATCATCATCTTCATCATCATTTAGCCTTTGTTTTCCATTCTGGTATGGGTTAGACGGTTTGACTGGAACTGGTAAGCCATAGAGCTGCACCAGACTTCAGTCTGTTTTAGGTTAATTTCCACCGTTGGATGCCCTTCCCTAACATCAGCCAGCCCATAGAGTATACTGGACTTCTTTTATGTACCACCAGCTCAGGTGTCTTTTATGTGTCACTGGCACAGGTGCCTTACACACACACACACACACACACACACATATACACACACACACAAACACATATACACACACATAAATACACATATATATGTATGTGTATGTAGGTTTCTATATGTGTGTGTTTGTGCCACCTTGTCTTGACATTGTGCACTAATCATAAACAACCATCACCATCGTATAGGCAACTCCATTCATTTGCAATCTTCCATGTAAAGATGTCCATCCATCATATACTTTGTATTCTAAGCCCTTGGGAAAATATGGCCTTTTTTTTGGAATTAGGCGAGGGCAGGTAACAGGAAGAACATCTGACTACAGAAAAATCTGCCTCATTGAATTTCCTTCTGACCCATGCAAGTATGAAAAATCATTTATAAAAGTGTATCATATACATACAAACATATATATATATATATGTGTGTGTGTGTGTGTGTGTGTGTGTATCAACTACCTTGACCAGCCAGATAATGCTTTGAATTTGCTGGACACAGCATGTCATCCATTCCATTCTTGATGTCATCCTCCTCCACTGTGTCCCATGGTGCACCAATAATCAGTTGACCTATGCAGTTGTTGAGTGGTACCTGCATGAGCAGAAACAACCACTCATATATA
Organism: Octopus bimaculoides; assembly: GCF_046866305.1. Taxonomy (NCBI): domain Eukaryota; kingdom Metazoa; phylum Mollusca; class Cephalopoda; order Octopoda; family Octopodidae; genus Octopus; species Octopus bimaculoides. The sequence goes on from NC_142929.1 coordinate 168,592,001, forward strand.
TATATATATATATATATATATATATGTGTGTGTGTGTGTGTGTGGAGCACTAACAGCACTGTCTGAGCGTGATCATTGCTAGAGCAGCTGTCTGGCTTCTGTGCTAGTGGCCCATAAATAGCACCATTTGAGCGTGATCGTTACCAGCATCACCTTACTGGCACTTGTGCTGGTGGCACGTTAGAAAATCATTTGAGCATGGTCGTTGCCAGTGCCGATAGAAGTAGTTGATAGCTTCTGTTACTTAGGTGGATGCTCTGAGAATGTAGCTGCTAGAATAAGAATAACTTGGGTAAAGTTCAGAGAGCTCTTACCTCTGCTGGTAACAAAGGGCCTCTTGCTCAGAGTGAAAGGTAGATTTGCATGATGCCAGTGTGCAAACAGCCATGCTACACGTCAGTGAAACATGGGCTGTGACTGCTGAGGACATGCGTAGGCTTGAAAGAAATGAATCCAGTATGCTCCGCTGGATATGTTATGTCATTGTGCATAGACAACAGAGTGTGAGTGTCCTGAGAGAAAAGTTGGACATAAGAAGCATCAGATATGATGTGCAAAAGAAACAACTGCGCTGGTATGGTCATGTGTTGCATATGGATGAGAACAGCTATGTGAAGAAGAGTCACACCTTAACAGTGGAGGAAACCTGTGGAAGAAGTAGACCCAGGAAGACCTGGGACGAGGTGGTGAAGCACGACCTTTAAACATTGGGCCGCACAGAGGCAATGACAAGCGACCAAGACCTTTAGAAATATGCTGTGCTTGAGAAGACCTAGCAAGTCAAGTGAGATCGTAGCTGTGGCTGATGCCATTTTGCATAACTGGTCCATTTAAAAGCACCCTTCAATCATCTGGCAATATGCCGTGCTTGTGAAGACTTGTTGAACCAAGTGAAATCATAGTTGTGGCCAATGCTAGTGCTGCCTGACTGGCACCTGTGCCGGTAGCATGTAAAAGACACCGTTCAAATGTGGCCAATGCCAGTACTGCCTGACTGGCACCTGTGCCGGTGGCACATAAAAGACACCATTCAAGCGTGGTTGATGTCTGTCCACCTGAATGGCTCCTGTGCTGGAGCTAAAAAGCATTCAGTACACTTTCGGAGTGGTTGGCATTAGGAAGGGCATCCAGCTGTAGAAACCTTGCCAAATCAGATTGGAGCCTAGGGCAGCCTCCCGGCTTGCCAGTTCTCAGTCAAACCTCCAACCCATGTCAGCATGGAAAGCAGACATCAAACAACAATGATGATGATGATGATACAATGGGATTCTTTCAGTTTCCATCTACCAAATCTACCCACGAGGCTTTGATTGGCTTAAGGATATAGTAGAAGAGACTTGCCCAAGGTGCCACACAGTGAGACTGAACCTGGAATCGTGTGGTTGGGAAGCGAGCTTCTTACCATACAGCCATGTTTGTGCCTATATGTATATGCACATGCATACACATGCACACATGTGTACAATCACACACATACATACATACACGATGGCCATTTCCTCATTCCTGAGTGTAGTCATCCCTTGAAGCATTTCAGAATCAGTCTCAAGTGGGAACAGCATGGCCATGACTTTTCAGGCCAGTAAATGACCTACTCTCTTTGCCACGGATTTTACATATATCATTGCCCCCAGTTGTTGATCAGCATGCGCTTTCATATGTCATTTCAAATCCCCAGCCTTAGCTGATAAGCAAACCTTGCTGCATTCATGGCATGCTGTATATGGTGCAATGCAAGTCAACTCTTTGTATGTAGCTTCTTTTGTGACGTTTCTGTGTTACTCTGCTGAAGTAGACTCTCACATTCAGTTACATGTCAGCTCACTCTGGTCACCCACATTTCCTGGAAATATCACATCTACACTCTTTCTTGCATCCCTCTTCAGCATTTCAGAATCTCCTCAAGCTATTTTAAAGTTCTCGCTCCCATCATATCTTGCTTTCCTTCATCTTGCACTTTCAGTTACAGTTTTTTCCCAGTCCTTTTCCAAGATGTTAGCTTTCTTCAGCTGAAATTCATGAGGTGGATGTTTTCCAATCCCCATCTTACCATACAGGAAATGCTTAGGAGTCCTGCAGTCCTCCATTTTCAACAAGTGACCCACCCATCGGAGTCAGTGATGTAAAATGATTGACTCAGTGACTTCTTTTAAAGATTTCAACATCACACACCTAAATTTTCCAACACAGGCCCAAGATATGACATAAGCACTGATGCTTTCAATATGTTACCCACATCTCACAAGTATACAACAGGGAGGTAAACACATACATAATATAAATCTTCACTTTAGTATCAGCAGAGATAGCATGTTGAAATGACAGGCAATTTTCCAACTTTCTGAAAGCATCACTGCCATGTAACAGGTATCATACAATCTGTCTTTCACTCTGAGGGATAGACCCTTAGTCACCAACAAAGGTAGAAGCTCTCAAAACTTTGCCCAGCCTGTTCTTATCCTAGCAACTACATCTTCAGAACTCCTTCCCACACTGCTAATTTGGTTCCTTTTGAATCCTTGTATGTTAGATATATAATCTATGAAGCAGGGGGAAAAGAAAGTATATATATGATGCATTACTATTACTATTACACAAGACTCAGTGCTTTTAATCATGCTTCACAGTGAACTGCTACCAACTCGAACTGCCAATCGCTCACAGTTCTTTGTTTTATAACAATGAAACAATGCACCTTTAGTCACTTGGAGGATGGTTGAAATTCTTGTTCAACATCACCCCATTTTAGAATAAGTCTCCCCTATCTTCCCTTTTGAGAATTGAACTCTACTCAGAGTTTTAATATCTCTTATGCTTAGGGTTCAGTTCCAACGTAAAAATCAGCACACATCATCATCATCATTGTTTAATGTCTGCTTTCCATGCTGGCATGGGTCTCTGATCTTATTATTCTTTTTCTTAACGATCACAGTTGGTGATGCAGATTCAGTGTATTCCAAGTTTCTCTGACTCTAAGTTTATCTGTTCTAATGCTGCAAACGGTACAGTTAAATGTCGGTATGGCGTTTTCTTGTATTTGAAACCATGCCTTTATTTTGGTACACAGACCTAATTTATAAGACAGAACTTCAGGAAAAATATAAAAAAAATTTTTTTCAATTTGTTTGATGATTTATTTGTACTGAAGGAAAAACCATTCACCTTTTTACAGAAAAAATTTATGGGAAGGTTCCATAAGTTAAATAATTCCATCCAGTCAGTACTGAATAAATTTGTGGTATTATTTAACACAAAATCTTTAGCTTTTAAGGTTTTTTTACGAAATGTGTTGTTACTTATCAATTTGACCTTAAAATATAATTTTTTTCCTGAAACACCATGGACAAGTTTTGAAGTTAGGTCTCCTGATCTTTTTCCATGTATTTGTGTCAATTATTGAGATGTCACTGCATGTATCCAACTGTATCTTTATGTTTGTATTTTTAACAAACACAAATTTTCTTCAAGGCTCGTTTGTATTTTTTGTCACTGATAATCCATTTATGCGATTTTTTCTGTTGAACGTTTTTTAGATTCTGTCCTACAATGTAACTTTTTATGGCCTATTTTACCACACTTTAAGCATTTTATACTTTTAAATGGACAGTTATTTTTAAAATGTAGACCACCACACCCATAACATGGATTCAGTTTTGACATTCTTTTCTCTTGTTTCTGGTCAACACATTTGAATCTGAGAACAATCGTTCTCTTCATTTTTATTTCCATCATGTCTTAGATTAATAACCCTCTGACATTCTTCTGCTACTGCGTGTAAAGTTAAATTTTGATCTTGTTCTAATTTTGTTAATATCTGGGAATATATATCTGCATCTTTGTTTGCAGTAAAATCTTGAACAAAAATTAAACACTTGAACATGTCGGGGGTTGACTCATCCAATTTGAATTTCTCACACTCTCTGTTAACCACTCCAGCATAGATGATGAAATCATCATCTTTTTTAACCAAATTTAAACACTGCCAGTGAGTATTGAACAGGGAACTTCTTCCACTGAAAATTTTCGATAAAATATTGTTTCATCAAAACAAATCTCACCTACCTTCTTCGACAGAATATAATTACCATATTTTTTGTACAGTTCTATATTTAAGAGATGATGAATTATGTACATTATTTATATTTGACGGATATTCGTCCTCAACTTGTTTGTTGTTAACACGTTTCGGCTGATATGCCCTCCAGCCTTCATCAGGTGTCTTGGGGAAATTTTGAACCTAGGTTCTCATTCCTAAGGTATTTTTTGATGTTATTATTATTATTATTATTATTATTATTATTATTATTATTATTATTATTATTATTATCATTATTATTATTATTATTATTATTATTATTATTATTATTATTGTTATTATTATTATCATTATTCAGGACACTGCTTGGAATCAAACTCGGAATCTTGGGGTTAAGAGCGCAGGCTACTAACCCCAAGATTCCGAGTTCGATTCCAAGCAGTGTCCTGAATAATAATAATAATAACAACAACAACAACAATAATAATAATAATATCGAAAAATACCTTAGGAATGTACATAATTCCTCATCTCTTAAATATAGAACTGTATGAGAACCCAGGTTTGAAATTTCCCCAAGACATCTGATGAAGGCTGGAGGGTATGTCAGCCGAACCATTGTGTTAACAAACAAGATGTAAACAATGTAAATAATATCTGATTATATAATCTTGTGCTCATCAGAGTTAGCCAATATGGTAGAGAACAATCATTGTATTCCTAATGCAAAACCGATTGGTAAAATCAGCTGTGATGGATATATAATACTGTGCATTTCAGATAATATACCTCCTCTCTTGATAGATATACAAGTGCATCTTTTCCCTAACTTATGGACTCTTAGATGACTCATGCATGTGTGCATGTATATATATATATATATATATATATATATATATATATATATATATATATTCACACACACACATACAATAAAGTATATAGGGATAAATTATCCAGGTAGGTGCCATATGAGCACTCAGTTATAGTCTAGGTTCAGGCAGTCACATCAAATAGTAGGAAGTACCTAGGATTGCAACTACACATTCTCTATGCAGCAGAAACATGTGTTGGTCATAGTAACCTATTATACTGCATAATTAATTGGAAAAATTAAAAAATAAATTTGAAGATGTACCACAATCACTGAAATTGTTTGAAGATATACCAGTGTCTATAGTCTTTGTATTTGTTTATTTTAACCTATATGCATATATACATATGACATCAGATTGGCAGGGTCATTGAGTGTCAGATAGAGCACCTTGTAATATATGATCTAGCTCTCTGTGTTCTTTGTTCAAGTTTTGCTTTGGCCAACTTCACTTCCATCCTTCCAAGGCTGATAAATTAAGTATCAGTCCAGGGTGATGGGTTGATTGAATGTTAGTGTGGTAAGTGCAACCTTGTGACATCTGTTTCAGGTCTGTGCATCCCAAGACCAAATGTCACTTATGACCAGTAAAAAAAAAAAAAAAATGGTAATAGACTTGGGAAGTCCTTAAGCAAGTACCCAAATATTCCAGCCAACTCTCTAAGCCAGCACACAAGTTGGCAGCAGAGAATGAAAAAAAAAAATCATTCAAATCCGATGCACGCCCCACCTCACGTTCTTGTGTGTATATAATTATATATCTATATATACAGTGATTATATATATATATATATATATATATATATATATATATATATATATACACATACATATATACATACATGCAGACATACATACATACATAAATAGAGAGAGGTAGGGGAGAGGTGGTGAAAGAGAGAGAGCATACTTAGGCACGTAGTTCATTGGAATATATGCAAAAATAAATAAATATTTGTATGTATTTATATAAATATTAAGTTTTATGCATACCCTGACTCATACATATACCCATAAACCTATGTACTATATGCATTTAACTGATGTGAATTCAAGAGATCTTAAGTTTTCAATAACATTTACAAAATTAACATCTACGCATTGTATTGAGAGTGTTTTGTGTTGTGCCCAAGCCAAGGTACATAACTCTTATTACCTTAGTTTGTTGTAAACGGTTTTAATATATTTCACAAATACCTAAGGCAGGAGGTTAGCAGAATAATTAGCAAGGCTAGAGATTCCTGGGGAGTAGATAAATCGATTACATCGTCCCTAGTCCTTAACTGGTATTTATTTTATCGATCCCTAAAGGATGAAAGGCAAAGCCGCCCTCGGGGGAATTTGAACTCGACACGTGATGACAGACGAAATGCCTCCAAGCATTTTTGTCTGGTGTGTTAACTATTCAGCATGGTTTCAAATATTGGCACAAGGCCAGCAATTTCAGGGGCGGAGGGTAGTGGGGGGATGGAACCAGTCAATTATATCGATCCCAGTATTCTACTTGTATTGTTTTATCAACCCCAAAAGGATGAAAGGCAAAGTCGACCCCAGCAGAATTTGAACTCAGAACGTAAAGACAGACGAAATACATTTTGTCCAGCCTACTGCCTTAATAAAAATAATAATAATAATAATAAAATGCCCTGATGCAGTACCAGATAATGGCTTCATGGCTTCTGATCGTAACTGATTAGAAGTGTAATCATGTACATGTTTTGTCTTGGTATAAAAGATGGGCTACAGCAAATATTCTGCTCAGTACCACAGATTTGCATGTCAGTTGCTTAACCTTAACCAGTTGAGCATGTCCTTTAATAGCTGACAATAAGTGCATCTGATCCTGAGCAGGAGTAGTGGGGGAGCATCATAGCCATGTGTTGACAGGAATTCTTTGTAGTTTGAATAATTCACCCCTGGAAACATGTGTGTTTATTTTTATCATCCTTAAACAAACCTTATTCAGTGATCTTTTGGGTGAGATAGGCTACTTGACTTGAAGAAAATTCTAACCAGGCCCCACCTGCAAGGTCATGCGCTGTTTATCTTGATATAAGATCACCATATCAAGCACATATGGTTGTGATGCATGTACCTAGTGTATCCTTATCGGATGGGTATATTGGGTTACGTATATTTGTACCCCAGTGTCACTTTGATGGCATGCACTGCTCTTTCACTCAATAATAATAATAATAGTTATTGCGGCACTGAGTGTATTAACAAACAGATTTGAGAAATTTGTTGGAGACATTGGGATTGACATGAAGTAGAACATGCTCATAAAACTGCTCTTTTGGGGCCAATGAGGATTTTGAGATTGGTACTTTGTTGTTAAGTAGAAAGAGACCATGCAAGATTCTTGACAGCAGATTGTTGTCCAGTCTTTGCAGTATTAACTAGAGCAAGTGAAATCAAGAGCTCTGAGAAGTGAAATGGAAATAATAATAACAACAATAATAATAATAATAATAATAATAATAATAATAATAATGATAAGCTGGGAATGCATACAACGAGTTTCTCTGCCCTAGGTGTACGGAAAACACTCGGCGAGAAATGGAAGAAAATTTGAAGAAAGAAGAAAAAAAAAAACAACATAATAATAATAATAATATAAAGGGAATTGGAATAATAATGCAGTACCAGGCAGTGGCTTTCATGGCTCCTGATCTTAATTAATTGGAAGTGTTATCATGTACATTGTTTTGTCTTGGTATAAAAGATGGGCTACAACAAATATTCTGCATAATACCACAGATTTGCTTGTCAGTTGTTTGACCTTAACCAGTTGAGCGTGTCCCTTGATGGCTGACGATATGTGCATCTCTGATCATGAGCAGAAGTAGTGGGGGGGGCATCATAGCCATGTGTTGAGAGGAATTCTTTGGGGTTTGTATAATTAACTTTTGGAAACATGGGTGTTTTGCTCAACATCCTTAAACAAACCTTATTCAGGGACCTTTTGAGTGGGATGGGCTATTCGACCTGAAGAAAATTCTAAGTGGGCCCCCACCTGCAAGGTCATGCACTGTTTATCTTGATATGAGATCACCATGTCGCGCACATATGGTTGTGATGCATGTGCCTGGTGTACGCTTATCAGACGGGTAGTTATGATGGGTATACTGGGCTTCGTATATTTTACCCCAGTGTCACTTTGATGGCATGCACTGCTCTCTCACTCAATAATAATTAAAATAATGTTTTCAACTTTTGACACAAGACTAGCAATGTTAGGGAAAGGGATGGTCAATTACATTGACCTTAGTACTTGGTTGGTACTTATTTTACTTATTCCAACCACCATGGAATTTGAACTCAGACCATTAAGAACTAGAAGAAATGCTGCTAAGTATTTAGTTTGATGTGCTAACATATCTGCCAGCTCACTACCTTTGGTTTCAAATTTTGACACAAAGCCAGGAGTTTTAGGAGAGAGGAGGGTAAGTTGATTTTATTGACCCTGCCCTCCCGCCAGTATTCAACTGATGCATATTTCATTGGCAGTGATAGGATGAAAGACAAAGTGCATAAACACATCAGGAGTAACGTTAGTGAATTCTGGGAAGCATGGAATGACACAGGTTCGAAATGTTATTCATAGTTCCAAATCTGAAGCATGCAATCCTCAAAATAAAGACATTATGAGAAATTTTGCTTGTATATTGAACTGCTCCAAGAAACTATGAATATATGTTTTGAATTTTTTTTCAGTGATATTTCAAATTTTCATCAATCACTTATGATAGTACATTGTTACATATTTAAGAAAATTGTATTTATTTTCTTTTATTTATGCTGTTGTTTAGGGCAAGGTTAACTGTAACCCAAAACCTTCTAATTATTATCATATTGTCTTTTTTTTTCGCCCAGTGTACTTGGTATAAATGTTATTTTATTAAATTCTTAATTATTTTTAGAATTAACTTGGGAAAATGTAGCATATTTCAACTGAAAAATTATAACAAAAGTTTAAATTATAAGAAAGAGGGTTATTTCAGGTTGGTATTGTAGTTATGCTTTGATTCTTCTTGATTTTGTTGTTAATAATACTGTTGTCATATATCTGTACTCCAAAGGTCGATCTCCATTAACTATAAAAATGAATTTCGCTCAAACGGAAAGCATCATCAAAAATATAATCAGAGAAATCAGCCAAGAATGTGTCAATAAAGGTCACACCGTCTCAGAAACTCTAGTAGCTTTCATGGTAAGTAGTAACAGCTGTTTAATAAAATTTCATATTTTTCTTCTTTCCTTTTTCAGGTAGTGCTATACACTTCTTGTATGCGTATAGAAAAAACTGTGTCATCTTTCTCCCTCCTCACATTTCTCTCTCTGTCTCTCTGTAAATATATGTATGTGTGTGTGTGTGTGTGTATATATATATATACATATATATATATATATATAATATGTGTGTGTGTGTGTGTGTGTGTGAGCATGTGTGTATTTTCTACACACTTAACATCATCCATGAGTCTATTATAAATGGGGAAGAAAAATGCCTTGTTTGTTGAAATACCATATAAAGAACTGCCAGTCAGTATGTTATAATGGCTGCAATGAATGACATCATCATCATCATTGTTTAACGTCCACTTTCCATGCTGGCATGGGTTGGACGATTTGACTGAGGACTGGCAAACCGGATGGCTGCACAAGGCTCCAATCTGATCTGGCAGAGTTTTTACAGCTGGATGCCCTTCCTAACACCAACCACTCCAAGAGTGTAGTGGGTGCTTTTACGTGCCATCAGCATGAGGGCCAGTCAGGCGGTACTAGCAACAGCCACGCTCGAAATGGTGTTTTTTATGTTCCACCTGTACAGGAGTCTGTCCAATGTTTTGTTCACATGCTACCGGCACAAGTGCTAGTATGGCGAAGCTGGAAATGATCGCGATTGGAAGCAACACCGCTGCTCTGGCAACAATAGCAACAAGGATATACAAAGTTAATGTAGTATGATCGTTTCATGCGACTCCATTTTGACTTTAACCACCTTATTTTGAAACTGTATGGATAATACCATACTTAATTCTGGTGCCTAAACTTAAGTACCATATTCACCTGAATCTAAATTTTATATATATATATATCATCATCATCATCATCATCATCGTTTAACGTCTGCTTTCCATGCTAGCATGGGTTGGATGATTTGATTGAGGACTGGCGAACCAGATGGCTGCACCAGGCTCCAATCTGATCTGGCAGTGTTTCTACTGCTGGATACCCTTTCTAATGCCAACCACTCTGAGTGTGTAGTGGGTGCTTTTACGTGCCACCGGCATGAGGGCCAGTCAGGCGGTACTGGCAACGGCCATGCCCAAAATGGTGTTTTTTACGTGCCACCTGCACAGGAGCCAGTTCAGCGGCACTGGCTACGACCTCGCTCGAATGTTTTTTCAGGTGATATATATATATATATATGTGTGTGTGTGTGTGTGTGTGTGTGTGTGTATGTATATATATATATATATATATATATATATATACATATATGTATGGATGGATGTATATATATGAATGTATATGTATCTATATATGTATAAATGACAGATCCCCAATTAAGGGCTGCATAGTCATGTGGTGGTTGGGGTATTCTGCATATCTGCTGCAACGAAATACTACCAATTCCATACTTTCAGGTATATAGGTGTACTGTTGGCAGGTGGTAGTGGTGGCGGTGGAGGCAGAAGCATCACTTGTTGTTGTTGTTGTTCTGCTGCTGCTGCTGCTGTTGTTGTTGTTAACTTCATGTCATCTCTGATCAAGTGGATGTATGGTATTCATGTTGTCAGCTGAATGATTAGTTGCAAGTTTCAGATATGTTTATTCCTCAGTCATACCACGACTCCATCTTGCTATGACCATATCTCATAATCTAGTATCTCGTATGACAGTCTGGACCATTTACACTCTCTCTCTCTGCTGCTTGATCTATTTCTGTGGTGGCAAGTGAAGACAAGTGGAAACAAGTGGAGGCATACAAGGTGAACTTAGTCAAAATGTGATGTTTGCAATTCCTCTGCACTGAAATATGAAAATATAAATGTGTCCTGAGCCATGAGGGTAGGGTTTTTAATTGCTCTTAACATTTAACGAAATACTAAATTAAAGTCTGTCTCAGGTCTATAGGCTCATAAGGGCAGAGCTTATCCAGAATTTCACGATGTTTAGTTTCAGAGTATAAAATTCCTTTCCTAAATGGGATGCCAGCCTATTGCAAAGTTAACCTTCAAGTGCTCATTTTCAGCTGAGGGTACTGGAACAATGTGAAATGAAGTGTTTTGCTGAAGGATAAAAAGTGTGGTGCTGTTTGAAAATTGAACCCTTGATCTAATGACCATAAGGCCAACACTCTAACCACTTGGCTGTGAGCCTTCATTGACATTAAAGGAGATAATCCTACATGATATGTATCTACATGGCAATGAAATATGGGATTTGACTACAGAAGACTTATGAAAGCTTGAAAGAAATTAAGCTAGCCTTCTCTGCTGGATGGGTAATGTTTGTGTGCATGTAAGAGAAAAATTGTGTAGAAGAGGCATTAGATGTTGTGTGCAAGAGAGAAGATTGCACTGGTTTGGTGGCTTGGTCATATGACGTGTATGGATAAGGACAGCAGCATAAAGAAGTGCCAAGCTCTAATTGTGGAGGGAACCTATGGAAGGGGTAGACCCAGGAAGATGTGGGACAAAGTGGTGAGAAGGGATCTTTGGATGCTGGGCCTTACTGAAGAAATGACAAGGAACTTGGAGTTATAGCAATTTGCTGTACTTGAGAAGATGCATAAAGCTAAGTAAAATCACTGTTGCCCATCCATACATACAAGCTTGTCCCTTACAGATGCTGGTGCCACTTGTGCCGGTGCTGCCTAAACACACCTGTGCTAGTCAAACGTAAAAAGCACACTGTAAAATGGTTGGCATTAGGAAGGGCATCCTAATGTAGAAACCATGCTACAACAGACAATTGGAGTCTGGACAGCTCCTTGGCTGGTTAGCTCCTGTCAAACTGTTCAGTCCATGCCAGCATGGAAAACAGACGTTAGACAATGACGATGATCATCTTCATGATCATGATGATAGAATGCAAATTCTATAAATTATCATTCCTAGAGAATCTGTTATCTACTCCTGGTTGCCAGGTCAAGTGTCTTGCTCAAAGACAATATATTTGCAGTAGATGTTTTAACTCAGACATTGATTGGTGTAGGAGTGGTTGTGTGGTAAGTAGCTTGCTTACAAACCACATGGTTCTGGGTTCGGTCCCACTGCGTGGCACCTTGGGCAAGTGTCTTCTACTATAGCCTCGGGCAGACCAAAGCCTTGAGTGGATTTGGTAGAAGGAAACTGAAAAAAGCCTGTTGTATATATATGTATATGTATATATATGTTTGTGGGTGTTTGTGTGTCTATGTTTGTCAACCCCCCCCCCCCCCCCCCCCCCAACATCACTTGACAACCGATGCTGGTGTGTTTACGTCCCCGTAACTTAGCGGTTCAGCAAAAGAGACCGATAGAATAAGTACTAGGCTTCCAAAGAATAAGTCCTGGGGTCGATTTGCTCGACTAAAGGCGGTGCTCCAGCATGGCCACAGTCAAATGACTGAAACAATTAAAAGAGTAAAAGAGAGTATCTCATTTTTATTTTGGCTTCTATGATGAACCAAACATACAAGCTCTTACAGTCTCTAACATCCTTACCTTCAATCATTGGCACATTATCAAACTGTGTCCTCTTCCTTTTTATTCTATAGCTACTACAACATCTGTTGCTTCTCTGAGCACACTTGTTTCTAAATCACTCCCACTCAAATGTATTCGATGCTTTTACTTTTCCTCATCCTTTTCCCTTCAGTGCATCTTCATCTGCCTTATTTCTGCTCTTATCAAATCTCTTTCTTATGAGCAAGTCATTCATCATCTGAAACTCTCCTCATTTGCTCCTTAATAACTAGTGTATGACATAAATTGGATGTGAACTCCATTAACCTCAATTAGCTGTTACCTCCAGCTACCAAAATAAATTGAAAAAACCCCTCACATGCACACACATACACACACACGCATACACATACACACACTGACACACAAACACACACAAAGAAGAAAAAAAAAAGAGATCTGCAGGTCCT